>NC_137897.1:2732765-3190885 GCF_963455335.1 Martes martes | reverse complement strand
TCTCCACATCCTTTACACACACACTTGCTGTTTCTTATGTTACCGATTTTAGCCATTCTGATAGATGTGAGCTGGTATCTTATTCCGGTTTTGATTTGCATTTTCCTGATGATGAATGATGTTGAGCATTTTTTCATGTGTCTGTTGCCCATCAGGATGTCTTCTTTCGAAAAATACCTATTCATATCCTCTGCCCATTTTTAATCAGATTATTTGGGTTTTAGGTATGGAGCTGTATAAATTCTCTATTTTGGGTATTAACCTTTTATAGGTTATATCATTTGCAAACATCTTCTTACATTCACTAGATTGCCTTTTCATTATGTTGATGGTTTCCTCTCAAAATAACTATCTGCATAGAACTGATAGGGATATTGTTGGAAATTGAATTTTTTTGCTTTTGATCTTTTGTAAGTTACTCAACCACCCTGGGAAGGATCCCTTTCTCTCCGGAAACAACATTTTAAATTTATATGCCTCTCACATGTAAATTCCATAAACTATACTTCATGTTCATTTGGTGGTGTCTCCCAGGGGAGCAGCAAGCAAGACCAAAACAAACTAAACAAAGAAAAAAACCCACACACACAGAAAATAAAAATCAGAACACAGATGAATGCCATTTCATGTCCTCTATCTTATCTATTCAATGTAAACACTTTAATTATCAGTGCTTAGCTTTCTCTGACATGTTTGGAGAAAAGCTAATCTTCCTGAATCAAGGATAATCATGAAGGAACTTGGAAACCCTACGGCATCCAAATATTTAGTATGATTTCTGTTTTTATGAGATGGGAGTGTAAGTTGGAAGAAATATTCTGTTGTCTCTTGGAGATGTTTATGTCTACGTCTAACCAGTGTCCCGTTGTTTTCTGCCATAGTGGACATGTTCATATCCACCTTCCCTGTTCTAATACCACTCCTACCTCCTATTCTCATTTATCTGTAGATTATCATAAAGAGATTATGTTTCTTGTGGCTGAACCCATTCTCCCCTCTTGTCAGAAAATCTTAAACCTATAGTACAATAGCAGGACTCAGGCTCCATGTAAGAAAACTAAAAATTGGGATAAAGGGAAAGAAGAGTAGTTCCTCTTGCAAACTGTATCTCTTATTTAATGAAATCTGTACTGAAATGATACACATGACACATATCAGGGTTTCACCATTAGAATTTGATGATTTTTTAGTTATTATCACCATAAAACCTAATTCAACTTATTATAATCACCTAAGATACACAAAATGTTCTTTCTCTGATTCGTAGGTTGGTTAAAATGTCCTTCATGGCTCCCAAGGAACAAAGCCTTCCATTTCCATTATAATCCAGTGTTATAGATCCTTATACTTTACGTTCTACCAAAAATGATGATGTCAGTCCCTGGGGTGCCTTACCTAAATTAACGTCACCTTGCCTCTTGCTTCTGAAATTATCATCATCTACCAAAATGCAGCCTAGGCTGCTCTCTTCTACCATAGCTTTTTCCTACCACTTCCTTCCTCAAGAACCCCCTCGTGTGAGGAATCCTTTATTCCAGGAATGACTTTATAATGCTAACATACACATTCATGTCCTTCCTACTGTTGTTATTGTAATCCTACAGATTTCCAAAAGGGTTTGTCTGTTGACTTCTACAGTATGACTGCCTGTTGCACATTTGACATTTGCATTGTGAGACACCTGTTTAATAGATGGATTTTTTTTTTTCTGAATCAGTGATCATTTTTTAAATGTTCATCACTACGCATGAGTGGGCTGAGAAAAAGCAGTGGGCAGTGAAGTTGTTTGGCTAAGAATTCAGGAACAAAAAAAGTGTTGCGTATATTCCAGAATTAAAATCAAGCTCTCCGTATTAGAGAAGCTAGCTTTTCAAGGTTTGGTTAGTGGTGCCTAAGAGAAGAAACCAAGTGTATTGCAAGAATGTTTTTGGGAAAGGTCAAGAAACAGGAAAGGAGCCTTCCTCAAGTGTTGAAAGAATGCAAAGAATTTCACTCTTGAATAAGCGCTTTGCTCAAGAGCCAGTGGGAGAGTGTGGTTTGTTGATTTGAAACAAGCATACCTTCACTGTTTTGTGAAGCTTCTGGGTTTCATAAGAAACCGAAGATCGTGCAGTGTGTGCTGTAAAAGCCCAAAGTTTTTCATTGGATACTATGGGCACTATTTTGTCTCTAGCATTTAAAGACTATCCCTGACATCCTTATCTCAACGAGGTGAATGATAACTGTTCAATCTAGCTTGATTTTTAAGCCACACCATCTTAACTTTGGAACACTGCATTTGTGAAAAATAGAATTCTGAATTCATTTATGGAAAGAGAAAGCACAGCTTAATTTTATTTTGCTAATAATAGTATGATGTTTCTGCCAACCCCTTTCCAAATCTGTGCCTATGTAAATATCATCTTGATAAAGTTGGTGAATCAGAAAGAAAAAAAAAATGACAGAATAAATCACATTTATTTTTAATTAGTGCAATTTTTGATTATCTAAAATTTAATATCTAGCATGCATCTGATGACCAGAAAACATAATATATTGTTGTGGAACCTGGAATGGATCCTGGCGGAAGTACCAAGTGGCACTCGGAGAATTTGGAGGATTGGAGGTTTACTTAACACCAGCGGGCTCAGACGATGTTGTTCTCCAAAGGTCTGAGCCCCGAGCACAAGCAGGGAGGGGGATTATACCCTTCTCTACTTTCACATACTTGGTACTTTTGGTGCGCTCATAAAATGTATTGTATCCTTTGATCTCTACCTTTCTTATAGAGTAAGGCTGGGCATGATGTGTTCAATAGTATCCATATCGACTATTGCATATGCAAAACACACATCCCAAATATGCTTCAGGTTAAATATCCTAAGCAACTTGAACTGGTATGATCATTATTAATTTTAATGCTATAAACAGATGTACATATTTCCCTGCATTTTGTGGTGATCATGAGGGCACAGAATAGATATTCACATTGTGCTTCTTAGATTGAATTTAAATAAGTAAATTAAGACAAACCAAATTATGTGTGGATGAGAGCAGAGAGAAGAAACATAACCATAGGGAACTGATTATTTCTGACAATGGCATAAATTAGAATTGCATGCCTATGACCAAGTATTATAATTCAAGTCTCTCTCAATTTTCCATCAGATGTGACACCTCAGTGTATGTGGAAAGGAAACACAGAAATGTCATCTTTTCAAAAGCATATTAATTCTAAGGATAATGTAATATCAATACTTGTGTATACTTCCAAATATGGCTCCCACAAGCAATCAAGACTTGGCTTGCATAATAGCTAAGAATCAGACGATATTGTTGATAATACTTACCACTCATTTCCCATCGTGGAAAGCCCTCCTCAAGGGACCCTTTCACTCAAGGGCACACCGTCAATGACAGTGATGGAAAGAAGGAGAAGAAAACTATTTGTTGGAGCCGCAACCATGAGCTTAGAAGGTTTATAGGGTCCCATGAAACATAGGATACATGCCCTTCCCCAACATATCACGTCTCATTCTACCATGACTCACCCTCCCTGATACTCATCTCACACTTCATCCCCTGTCAACTTTTTATTGTCAACTCTCCATCCCACATGCGCCTTTGCAAAGATTTGCTTTGACCTAAAAGGGGAACAAGGCAGATCAGAATCCACATCTGAACAGGAAATCCCTCCACAAAAGGATCTTGAATTTCTCAAGGTGTTGCATGGAAAGTTGAAGCCTAGTTTTTTTGGTTTTTATTTTGGTTTTGTTTGTTTTTATTTTTATTTATTTATTTTTTAAAAATCTTACTTATCCCACAAACTGAGGTTAGGGGAAGAACTCCTTGTTTCTGTCTCAGGAAGTTTAAGAGCAAAGTTTGACCTCATTACCTTCATCGTTTGAGAAGTATTTCTCAGATGAAATGTCCCAAGTGGTCCCAGCATAGTCACTGATCACACAAGCAAAGGGACTGTCAAGGAGACCCAGAATTTGCTTGTAACACCGAGCAGACAGACCTGTGACACAAGCAAGTTTACTACTCATCAATATTTAAAGTCTCCTTGAAAATTATTTTGACACTGAACAGGCATGCCATTCAATAAAATCATTCCCCCTGTCCAGGTGATTTCTTTGGATATATATAGACATACATATCCAAATATATATCTAAAAATATATTTTTTCTAGGTGATTTTGGGGGGTTACAAATACCCACAGAGACCAAATAAACATTCTAAAAACTCTACTATAAAAGTCAAATTTGCAGGAAGGTGGGCTCTCTTTTCTTATTACCATTCTGTAGTTCTGCCGAACGGCAACATTTTAATGAATATATACCCATAAATTTCTTTCTAGTTAAGTATCTAAAGATGAGAGTTTCACAGCGTAAAACTCGTACTCACCACCAGGACCCCTATACCCCTTCTCTACATGGCTTACCTAATAAGACTGCAAGTAATAGTTTGCTCTTGTGTTTTGTAATACCAAATGTCCGGTCGTTTATTCAAACAAGAATGTGCAATCAGCTGTAATGTTTGCAAACCATGAAACAGCTTGCTTATGGCCTGAAAGTATTAAAGTGTTAAAATGGTATATTAGATCATTTTCTCAAACATGGCCTAGAACCTAGAATTTTATGTGCATCTGGTGTTCTGGGGAAATAAATTAGAAATAGGTGCTCACAGTTACCTCATGCACAGTTAATGAGTGTCATTTTAGATGGCAGTGACCCCAACAACATGGTTGTACGTTAAGAAAATAGAATCTGAAATGATTCACTTTCCATCATCTGTATGACTACCATGAGGCCATTTCTTTTCCCTTGTGGAAACAGGCAAACGTGTATCTACTAAGCTCGTCACATTTTCCTCCTAATACATGGTATTTCTATCATGACACATCATTCCTCACGTGTAAATATATTTGATTAGAAACTTAGTAACTCTAAAGTCACTTAACACTTTATTACTCTACAAAAAAAAGAAAGAGAGAGAGAGAAACTGGGAGAAGAAACAAATTTTTTAAAAAATTAATTTGTGTTTGTTTTGATTTGTTTTGACTTGTATTAGCTAGGATTACTGTTAATGGTGCAGACTGGGGGAGAGGGGGTGGGGGGCTTACACAATAGACATTCTTCTCTCACAGTCCTGGAGGATGGAAGTCTGAGATCCAGGCATGGGCAGGATCGTTGTCCTCTGAGTCCTCTCTCTTGGGCGTGTAGATATCGTCTTCTCCCTGTGTCTCCAGATGGTCGTTCCTCTGCATGCCTATATCCTCATCTTTTCTTACAAGGATACCAGTCCTATGGGCTCAGGGCCCAGCCTCATGAACCCGTTGTACCTTGGTCACGTCTTCAAAGAGCCCATCTCCAGATGGGAGTGTCCCAGGGGTGAGGGCTTCAGCATGTAACTTAGCGGGGATCTACTTCAGTCCCTAACGCCACTCCAGTGGAAAGCCTGTGCTCTTAAATCCCTCTACCTCAGCACCCATCAATGTTTCCTTGTTCCTATCTGAAACCCCTGAGCACCCCCTCCCCAGCCAATTCCAGCATTTCCCCCAAATTTATGATGGGATAACAGTGAGAGACAATGTTTCTGGCCATTCAGTTTTGGTCCTCTGGGGAAACACCACTCTTCTATTGGAAAGGACAGGGAAGTCAACTAATGATGTGATGGATCTTTAAGAACAGTAACACAGAATAGTGTTTCTGGAAAGTTCTGATGGGCACAGAACCCCCTGGGAACCTGTTAGAATGCAGGTATGGGTTCCATAGTTCTCGGCCAATTCTGCATTTCAAATAGAGTGGTCCCAAATCGGCAATTTCTCTAGCACAAGAATATAGCTCTTTACACCAAACACTGGAGATCTGATGATGCTTTGGGGAGGTCCAACCAGCAAACTGCTTTCCCCCAAAGATTGTAATTTAATCGGTTTGATGGCAGGATGCAGAGCAGCAAATTTCAAGCGTCAATCTGGACGATTACTTCCTATGGATTTGAGTGAGTTACTCTCTTTCTCTTTGCCTCACTTTTCCCATCTGCAACATGGAGCGATCATTAACAATACCCACGTCAAATCTGTGATGAGATTTAGTCCACATAATACTTATAAAGCTATTTAAAAAAAAATCCAGTGATATTAAGATATCTAGGGATACTCTGAACTGTTAGCTCTTATTCCTTAAGAAGTTTTATTCCTTGCTATGTTGTCACTACTTCCTTTTAATGATATAAACTCCCTACTGTTATAACAAAAACTAAATTATAGATTGATTTCTCAAATATACTTAAGGAGAAATAATTTAAACAAGGCTTTATAACAGGATATATGGTATCTACATGACAACTTACATTACTACTAAACACAAGAAATCACTTTAAACATCCAGTGTGATATCCTTTACGTAAAGTACGTTTTAGACTTACTATACCATGAAAAATGCAAGGGATCCCATTCTTTATCTTTTCGTATAAAAGAGGTAACTTTTGCAAATTACTATATTATATACAGAAATTACTATACCGTATGTACACTCATGCACCTAATGTATTTAATATCAATAAATAAAATGCTATAGTATTTAAAATGCTACGCTATATTAAAAATACAAAATCAAAATTCTGTGCTATATTAGAACTCTTTAAGCATGTTTTAAGAGTTATTTAGTGGCACAGCAAACTTTGTTCATCCATCTCATGGGATGCCTAAGGGATTAGGCTGAGTTAAAAAAAAAAAAAGTCTCATAGAGTTACATTTTGTGTGATTCCATTGAACTGATAGAATTATAGACAATTATAAAGAACAAATTAGTGGCTGCCTGGGGTTAAGAAGCAGGGATGAAAAGTGGGAGGGAAGTGGGTTGTTCATAAAAGAAAAACATGAGCGATCCATGTGGTGGTGGAAATGTTCTGTATCTTGAGTGCAAATGTCAGTATCTTGATCGGGAAATTGCAAGATGTTACCAGGGGGTGGGTTGGGCAGGGACTTGGGCAAACAGACCAACTGGGATCTCTCTGCATTCTCTTTACAATTACATTTAAATCTATAATTATTTCAAAATAAAATGCATAGTCTAAAAAAAACTATAGAAAGACCACTGGAAAAATTCAGACCGAATGGAAATCTAAGAAAAGTATTTATTTTCTCTTAGAGTTGGTCAAAGAAGTTTCCTGTAAGTCCTTCCTTGACTTTGCACGTTTTCCAGCAACAGCTCGACCTGGTTCCTGCTCTTACTGAAACGAGATATTACAATTCACAGATATTCCATCCATATCTTCCCTTACTGTGTAGCGGGACAAGAGTTCCCTTTTAAGTGAAAATGTGATGACCAGTTGGAGAAGTCTATTAAAGAGAAAATGGATGTACATTTGCAGAAAGGAGCCAATGCCAAATATATATGTGCACTCTGTTTTTTAAATCCCTTGAAGAGTTGGCAAATTGAGATTTATTCTATAAAAGTGCACTTCTCAACATTTTTCTTCTCTCAAATTTTCCAAATTTCATCAGCCCTTTATGAGTTTCTTCATACCATGTGGCTCTAGTTTTATTCTCCAAATCCAACAAGGACATCTGCTTTTTTGTGGTTAGTTTGCTTCTTGGTCTTTCGGAAATACAGCACTCACAAGTGTACATTTAATTTCCTTTTAGGTCTCTGGAGAAGATGATTTTATATCAGGTCAACTGAAACCTTTCTCTTAAGTCCATGGGGAAGAAACTGAAGCGTCTTGCATTTTTTTCCCTCTATATGCAGGTACAAAATTATTCTTTTTGCTTTGGTTAGTCAACCTTTTAAACTTGTTTCTTGGGAAAACTATGGGATTTTTGAAAAGATTTTAAAAAGCTCAGGAATATCAAGCAGAGAGAGTCAATTATCATATGGTTTCACTTATTTGTGGAGTATAACAAATAACATGGAGGACATGGGGAGATGGAGAGGAGAAGGGAGTTGGGGGAAATTGGAAGGGGAGGTGAACCATGAGAGACTATGGACTCTGAAAAACAACCTGAGGGTTTTGAAGGGGCGGGGGGGGGGTGGGACTTTGGGTCAGCCTGGTGGTGGGTATTAAGGAGGGCATGGATTGCGTGGAGCATTGGGTGTGGTGCATAAACAATGAGTCTTGGAACACTGAAAAGAAATTTAAAAAATGTTTTGCTATAAAAGCAAAAAAAGTTTAGGAAAAAAAATATTAGGCATGTACTTTTCTAGGAATAATTATATAATTCAGTAGGAATGAAGATATTTGATTACTTTAGGTTGATAGTAGTATTAAAACCATAGATGAGAATAGAAATGTTACAAATCTGTCTTTCCAGAGGGGTTGGCTTCTCTCTGCCATAGTTTCTCATTTTTGTTGTAAACTTTGGGAATATCACTGGCACCTGTGTTCCTCTTAGAAATATCATGGTTACTCTGAAACCAGTGTTTTTCTTAATGCATAAAGTAATGATGGTTAATGATGGAATTGTAGCCTTATGTGTGATGGAAAAATGCAGCCAGGCATGTGGCCCCGTTTGGATATAGGGTCACTGCAGTTATCATTAGTGTAGATGAATGAGGTCATACTGGACAAGAGTGAAGACTAATCCAATTTGCCTGGTGTCCTGATACATAGGGAAAATTTGGGCGCAGAGTCACTCACATATACCACGGGAAGATTGGCTACAAGCCAGGGCACTCTCAGAAGCTAGGAGACAAGCCTAGGGCAGACCCTTCCCTTGCACCTTAAGGGGGGGTCTCATGGCCCTGTGTGGCCCTTCATCTTGGATTTCCAGCCTTTACAACGGGGAGAGAATCCATTTCTTCTGGCCTAGCTTGTGGTGCGTTGTTAAAGCCGAGAAGTAGCGTGGTGCTCTTTGTGGCAGCCCTAGGGAATGAATACAGTAACTTTGGGAAAAGGTCAGCCTCACAATAAAAAATTAGACATTGATATTATGTTTTTAAAAGAATGCAGATGTCTGTCGATGAATGGATGCTTAAAGAAGATATGGTGCATATAGACCATGGAATATTACTTGGCCATCAAAAAGAATGGAATCTTGCCATTTGCCACATGGATTGAACCAGAGGGTATTATGTTAAGTGAAATAAATCAGACAACGAAAAACAAATACCATGATTTCACTCACATGGAATTTAAGAAACAAAACTGATGGTTATAAGGGAAGGAAAGGAAAAATAAAATAAGGTGAAATCAAAGAAGGAGACAAACCAGTGAGACTCTTAACTCTAGGGATCAAACTGAGGGTTGCTGGAGGGCAGGTGGGTGGGCAGACGGGGTCACTGAGTGATGGGCATTAAGGAGGGTATGTGAGGTAATGAGCACTGGGCGTTAGACGCAACTGATGAATTAACTGAACTCTATCTCTGAAGCTAATAATACGCTATATGTTAATTCATTGATTTTAAATTAAAAAAATAAATAAAAATAAGAGTACAATTTCCCTTGCACGCTGGATGGACTGTCCCATCTCTGACGATTTCGTAACCACCAGTGGAGAACCACTAGACTAGACCAATGCACTGACGGGCGGCGTCTTTCATACTAAGGCAGGTTTTCCCATCTTGGCTCTGCTGATGTTGGGGTTGGATCATTGTTTGGTGCCGGGTAGGCTTTTCACAGTCATCCCTGGCCTCGACCCACTTACCGCCAATGACAAACCCATCTCTCCAGATGTAACATCTGAAAATGTCCCCAGACTTTGCCACACACCCTCGGTAGGCAACGGACTTACCCTGGGGTATAACCTTGCTATTTATTTCATGAAGTCACGTTTTGTTTTGTTTTGTTTTTTTTCATTAATACATCCAACCTCCTTGTTGGGCATCCTTCAGAGCAAGGCAACTTCTAATTTCTTGGGTCGTCTACACAGCTACCCTTTGATCATTATGAGCCACATTTAGAATTATCTAAGGACTAGATATTTGCCTCATGTACGTGTTTTATTGAATGTCTTACTCCATTGTAACAAATAGAGCATTTAAAAATACCTTAAGGGAGCCTGGTTGGCTCGGTGGGTTGAGAGTTTGCCTTTGGCTCAAGGTCATGATCTCAGGCTCCTGGAATTGAGCCCCACAATGGGCTCTCTGCTCAGTGGGAAGCCTGCTTTCCCCCCTCTCTCTCTGCCTACTTGTGTTCTCTCTCTATCAAATAAATATATAAAATCTTTTTAAAAAATCACCTTAAAAATAAGAGTCATCAAAAAGCCAATTTGGCCTACCAACAAATAAGAAAATAATCATTTCTAAAAACATGTATTAACTCATTGATATGGGCCTCACCTGCTGTCTTAAAGGTTTAAATACCTTATGTGATTTGAATGAAGTGTGATTTTTAATGAAATATTCTTCAAAGTGACTACATAATGAGAGTTTACTCTCCTTGAAAAAAAATACCACTAACATCAAGCGTAGCAGTCAGGACAACCCCATGACCAACAGATTTGTGTGAACCACGAGAAAAACAAGGTCACTTTCATTTGATGGTAACACGCGGCTTACAGGATCCATTTTACTGGAAATCTCAATGTGAAATTTCGTGAAAGAAGGTTTTCTGTTCACATGTCAAAGGCCATGACTAATGAAGGTGTATAATACCAACTAGATAATGACTGAAATTTAGAAGGCATCTCTCCCCACATCTGTTTTTAATTTAGATTTTCATTAATTGGATGGTAAGCTGTAATTTTCAGTTTCAATTCATGGTAAAAGTATTTGCCACCCACATAATTACTGATACCTTTATTGTTCCATCAACTTCATGAGCAGAAACTCACCTGAGAGTGTCCAATTTTCATGTCGTTGTAAGGGACTCTTTGGTCAGCGATAGACTACAGACAGATACCAGGATCAAAAGTGGTAAAGGGAAAGAAAACCTGTCTCCAGACATGATTTCCCTTGCCTGACTATAAAAACTAGGTGTGGACGAAGTAGAAAATGACAAAGTTAAAAACCGGTCTTGCAATCTGGTTCTGATATGCCAACAATCTGTGAGATTTCTACGAGGGGCAGGAAGGTTTCTATCACACATACCCACGTATCCCAAAATAGAGACCACCATCTTAGATCGTTACATTCAGTTTCATGCAAACTGTATTCTTCTTTATTTATTGCTAGACGTATCAGATGTGCATTGAATCTATACCTCTCCAATGAGTTGATTTAGTATAAAAATTTTTAGGTAGGGGGCACCTGGCTGGCTCAGTTGGTGAACCGTGCAACTCTTGACCTAGGGATTGTGAGTTTAAGCCCCATATTGGGTATAGAGATGACTTAAAAATAAAATCTAAAAAAAAATCATTAATCCTAACAGTCATGGAAGCAAAAGAAAAAGAAGACATTTGCTTTTATCATGTTTACATTACTTCATGAAAGCCAGTGCTCTGATTTATTTTAAGACCCGGGTCTGCACGCTTAAAAAAATTTTTTTTTTCGCACCAAAGGCACTAACTATCTAGATTTCCAAATCGTGCATGGAGAAGAGATCTCTCAAAACGTAGAACTTCAACTTGCACCATTTTGAAACTTACTCATGTAAAACTTGTAGAAGAAGTTGCCTTTTGTATGGTCTAATGATTAATTTGCAATGTGAGGGAACGTTTTTGGCTTTGAAGTGTATTTTCCACTTTATCTGTTAGACCTTCTGGAAAATGCTAAGTGAGCCCCTGAAATGCCAAACTTTGAGAGTAACTTTGCCCCAAACTACACATCCTCCATTTTCTTGTTAAAGCCAAATTGCCCAACACAGCTTTTGCTAAGTCGCAGATCCAATCTTGCAGACCCTAGTTCTGTAAGGTGGTCCCACAGAGATCAAGCTTCCCCTGCCTTCTTAGGGAAAGCTTCATGACACAAAAGGGTCTAATTCTCTATGGAATGTATGGTTATCCACAACTAGATGCCATATTCTTCATTTTACTTAGAAATAAAAATGAGCCAGAATGCATTGTATAGTCTACGTTCTGGCTGGCTTTTGGTCATGACTCTAGGAACAAGGGCTCTCCATTGGGTTCATCTGCAAACCCCACTGTCCTATAAGCTTTGTCACCCAGCACGTGTATTGTTGCTTGGAGTATATCTAACAGGTCATTATAGAATGTCCCCTGTAGATAACGATAGCAAAATCCTAGGGTTATGTAGGACAACATCATGCCAACTTTGCAAAATCTTCTCATTTTAAATTAGAGCTGCTTGATTTATTTGTTTGTTTGTTTTACAAAGTCCTAGAAGCAGGAAGTGTTCCCCTCCCCATCCCAGTCCTGCAATCATGCATCTAGAACTATGTGTCAGACATGAGCTGCTCTCCAACCCACTGAGCAAAGGAGCCCAGAATAATGCCCCAAAACGTTCGGATTAAGCAGGTCCTGGAGGAAATTGTTCACATGCCCAGGTTGTGGCCTCATGGACAGAAACCTATGACCAGTCGACAAAGCAAAGACATGGCTTGGGTTTGCACTGAAATCACCTGCATCTACTGCTCCTCCTTATGGTGGCTTGGGTCGCGTTGGAACCCCAAAGTGATGGGATGTGAGGGGGGAATGGTGCTTCATGCAGAGTAGGAACAGAATGGAAATTCTGAAGCACAAGCGAGTGTTGTTCATTGAGCTGTCAAGAGAGCTCTGTAATCCCTGACATGTGTGCTTCCAAAGCATAGACTGAATATGTGTCCCTTTATACGGATCTTCCTCCGTAGGAGACTACGTGTATGCACAGCAAAGTTATAGGGTACAGAACCACATAGCACAGAGCAGGAAAAAGATATCTGCAAACTGAATACAGGACATATCTTCTTCTAAATTTGATGTTCTGCATGAAACCGTGTTGACTTCTGTCTTCTGAAACTGTGTCATGGAGACCATTTTCACCCCGTTTTTGCCGTCATTCATTCATTCATTCATTCATTCAACCATCATTCTTGTATAGACACCATATGCTGCACCTTCTGCCCTCAAGATGCCTTTCTTGCAGAAGGTTCACTTGGTTGAGCGTCCAGCTCTTGGTTTCAGCTCAGGTCAGGTCATGATCTCAGGGCCATGATCCCAGAGTCATGATCTCAGGGTCGTGGGATCGAGCCCCACATTGGGCTCTACACTCAGTAGGGAGTCTGCTTGAGATTCTCACTCCCTGTCCTGCCCTGCCCTGCTCTTGTGCGTTCTCCTTCCCTCCGCCCCCCTTTAAAATAAATGACTAAAATCTTAAAAAAAAAAAAAAATCAAATGCCTTTACTTTGCCTGGGACCCACGGAAAAATGCCTTAGCCTTTCTGATTTCATCTCTCATGCAAGCTATAATCCTTCCTTCTGGTGGACGTAAAACAGAATGTGTGGGTGTGTGTGTATGCTGACATACGTATTTTCTTTCTCCCTCCAAAACCCTTCCTCATCACCCACGTGCAGAATAAATACATCGCAGCATTATGAAAAAGAAGCCCTTCATTATTTGATGGTGCTGGTATGAGCTGTATATTTTGAACAGAAAGTAGCTATTATCCCTCCAAATGAATGGATCTCGATTGTGTTTGCTGTCCTCAAAGTATCTCCAAGTGCCATACATTTTTCAGTCCAAGAAAGTCATCATTTTATTTCCTTCACAAACCAAGACAGTACATTTCAAGTATTTTAAAGACAGGAGAGTGTTTTTATTTTTACCTTTTTTTGTTGTTGTTGTTGCAGGGACATTGAGTCAAAATAAGAGGCCACGTGTGGAATTATTTGTCTGAAGGAATGTTTCATGAAAGACGCCGCATTCACAACAGCAAGACTTTGGAAAGTTTTGTGAGCAATTCTTGACAATTTAATATCAAATCTAGTTCTCCTTATTTTGCTACGGAGCTTTTGAAAGTCAGACATGAATCCAGGTGCCGGAAGCAATCATACCAATTAGCGGAGTTCTGTGACATATCTCGTTCTTCTCAGGAAAGAAATGGGGCATTAGAAATGGACAAGGACAAACAGGCATTTACGCTCTGGTGTTTGTGCACTCTCTGCTGTGCCGTCCTCACGGGTTTTTTTATAAATGGCCTGATTCTGACCTGAATTGTGAGCTGTCCAGCAAAAATGTTACCCATCCCCAAACCTCCAAATGGTGCTTACTGTACGGACCCTAATTCCTGGGCTTTGAATGGCAACCTGGGAGCTCCCAGACAACGTTGTTAGTTTCAAGAGGGTTTGTACTGACTGGGGTGGATTGATTGATTTTCCAGATGTATTTATTGTAGAGAGAGAGCACATGAGCAGTGGGGAGGGACTGAAGGAGCGGTGGAGAGAGGATCTCAAGCAGACTCCCCACTGAGCTCAGAGCCCAACACACGGCTCCGTTCCACAACCCTGAGATCGTGACCTGAACCAAAACCGAGAGTCACATGCTTAACTGAACACCCAGGCGCCTGCCAACTGGCATGAACTTAGAAGGCATCAAAGTTTACCTGACTACATGAAGATGTACACCTTGTCCCTGGGACATCCTCCCATGTCTCAGGTTACATGTTCTTAAGAGAGCAAGCTGGTATTTTTACGTGTGTTTAATGAATATGATATGAAAAACTTGGATTATTTTCCCCTAACTCATACAGACTTAATATTAAACCTTACTCTGTTTTTCCTCTAAGCAGCTCTGTGCTACATAAAGGAAAGTGAAGACTTATAAAGAATTCAATGCTCGTTTTAATGGTTTTGGAAGTTCTGTGAAGACATTCTAACGTGGTGGGCAGTTAGACTCTGAGTGCGGAGTTAGAGAAAGAGTGGCTTCCAAAAAAAGTAGAACAAGCAGCCTCAAGTAGATTCAAACTTTCATTTTCCTTTGCATTTGTTCTTTGGCAGCAAAACTCTTTCGGGGGGAAAAGAAAACATTTCGGGAGCAAAGACTTGGTACATAGAATGAGGTGCAGTGACTGAGGTATAATTGAAGCATGCATCTTTCTGGTAAAAGGGTACATGCACAAAGCCAATGTGGTTGCTCCAATAGTAGGGGAAAGTGGACGGATAAGGGAAGAGGCAGATACATACTTGAGATATGGGCTGCTGTCTGTCTAGCAAGTCTTTGTGAGATTGCACAAAACAGGTGCAAAATAAACACCCAACAACCATACTGGGCACAAAAGTTGAAGCAAAAGAACATAGAATAACTGAAAATACCAAGACCTGACCCCCAGGTCCAAAACAATAGTGTAATTGGGATGATTTCACAGTGAGAATGACCCCACTTGGCTTCTCACCCCACTTGCTCATGTGGGTAGATGATTTGGGGCATACATTTTTGTTTTCCCCAAAGTCAAACAAGTATCCAGCAAATTGATTGACAAATGATGGGCAGAGAGTTGACAGATAGATACTGAGGTAATAGATATGGGCAAATGACAGATACATCGATAAAATGAACGTCTCCAATAATAGAATTGGGTTTTTTATAGCTCTTACAGTAAGAAAGCCAATGGTTATGATACAGATGGAGAAATGGATACTTGGCTACCAAGAACCTGACTTTTAATCTACATACCACTCAAGGGAATTCTGCTGTATGAGGAAGCCATACAGCAATAAAAATCTCTAATCTCTGAATCCTGGGTTGCAGAACACCCGTGAGCCAAAGGTTGAATAAAGAGAAAGATGGCTTTTATATTTAAATGCATAATATGGATTTTTATCAAGCAATAAAATATGCATAATCATTACCATTTGGCTTTGAATACGTGTACAAAAATCTGTTTCTCTCTCTCTCTCTCTTTTTTTTTTTTTTGGAAGAGTATATCCTAAATCTGACTGCCTCTTAGGTATAAGAAACCAGCACAGACATTTTAAGACAACATATATAGAGGTTCTACCAAGTTACATGCATTGCCCAATTCCTAGGGAAAAAGCAAAATGCTTTAGTGTGATTGGTGGCTTCTCTTGACTCTGATAATCCAGTGACTGACCGTGCCCAAAAAATAAAAACGAAGGGGTAAGGTGCCCAGGCATCCTATAAAGGAATCATTCATATTATGGATCGGCTTGGAATCCGTGTCCCATGTCTTAGGAAAATGGAATTTGTACAAGGGCTCATTCACAAATGTTCCCGGTAGATCATTTCATGAACCTGCAGATCAACTATTTTTATCAAGTGAGGTGAATAATGTTATTTGTTGTACTTTAATTTTATATTAGTTACATTTGCTTATAAATATAAATGAATTAACTCTAAGTAATTACATAAAACGTGAGCCTGTGTTATTACAGAATTAAAAGGAAGCACTTGGGAAATTTCAAACATGTTACAAATATATGGAAATGAAAGTATCCTCTAGTTTCTGCTGTTTTTTCAAGTATCAGTGATTGAGTTTGAGGTGAGATGCCAAAACTTCTCAATTTTGTTTATAATTATTCATTTTTTCTTATTTATCTGAGAAGTACCAAACATAAGATTTGCATTACTTTTTAAAATTGGTTTGAAAGGTTAGCCCAAAGCAACCACTCGAAAGACTAGCTCATGAGCTGACTTGGAAAAAATATCATTCATATTTCAAATCCAACTGAATTTTAAAATCTGTACAGACATATTTTAATATTACAATTATATTTGGGTAAACTTTTCTTGGTAGAACACACCAAATACAAATAAAACCTGCACATATTTTGTGTATGCATGCAAGGGTCTTATGTACATTACCCTAATAGAATGTTACTTTTTCCTACTTTACTGGAGATTTTTTTTCTTTAAGTATACTGTATATTTTTACCAATGCACTTTTTTAAGGTACATACAAGAAGGCTTAGAGAATTAAGTAATTAAGGCAAAATATCAGAAATTACCAAGAGGTTTTTTGTTTAACACACACCTGTTTTACATTTTAGTTTTTTTTTAAAGATTTTATTTATTTATATGACACAGGAAGAAGTAGGCTCCCTGCTGAGCAGAGAGCCTGATGCAGGGCTTGATCCCAGAACCCTGAGATCATGACCTGAGCTGAAGGCAGATGCTTCATTGACTGAGTCACCCAGGCATCTCTCTCTCTCTCTTTTTTTTTTTTAAGGTATTTTTGAAATGACTTTATTGAGCTATGAGCGACATACAAGAAGGTCTACATGGTGTCTACCAATGGATGGGTTGGGTGGTAAATGTATCCCCGTGAAACCATCAGCACAATGTATGACTTGAGTATTCCCAACACTCACAAACGTTTTCTCCTGCCCAATTTATCATTATGCGATATTATTTTGTGATAAGAGCACCTGTGTGACAAGATCATCTAACATGGGATTCTGTGATCAGAACAACAAATGTGGGCTCAGGTGGTCCCACAAGCCTATTGGGTGGGAGAGACACTATGCTGAACAGTGTTGCACCCTGGGGTCAATCATGCCATACCAGCAGGGATTCCTTCCTTGCAACAATGTTTCTTCCTTCTGCCCGTTGAAACAAATGGATGTCAGCTAATTGATTCAGGAAGGGAACACAGTTTATCGAATGTCATAGAAAAATGATGTCAGGATTAACAGTCACGGAAGAGCCCTTTTGCCTTGAATTAGGAGCGAAGGGTGAGATGTGGGTTTTTAGTGACGGTTGAATGAGTTAAAATATGTTCTGTGGGATGACAGCAACTCTGAGGTGTTCTGCAAGGTATGATAATGAATTCAACAAAGTTAATTTTCAAAGATAATTTTCTTTTTTTTTTTAAGATTTTATTTATTTATTTGACAGAAATCACAAGTAGGCAGAGAAGCAGGCAGAGAGAGAGGGAGAAGCAGACTCCCTGCTGAGCAGAGAGCCCGATGTGGGGCTCGATCCCAGGACCCTGAGATCATGACCTGAGCTGAAGGCAGAGGCTTTAACCCACTGAGCCACCCAGGCGCCCCTCAAAGATAATTTTCAAAGTTAAATTTCACTGCTCTACATGGTGGAAATAGGAACTCTGACTATGATTTGCTATGCCATAAAATACACTACTTACAGTTAATCCTCATCTTTTCACATACATTTTTGGTGTTTTATACTTCCTTTTATCAGAAATAAAACTCTTCCTGCCAAACTCGTTGTTTTTTTGCTTTGCAGTAAGCACTCAAAACATTGTTTTATCCTTAAGATATACATTTCCCAAAATTTATTAGTTTAATAATACTTTAAAACATTAATATGCATTGTGTTGTATCCATCATTTTGACGCCATTATTTAATAATTTAATCACCTTTAATTATTAAAGAATTATACATAGTAGCTATATTTATGTTTTTTCCATCGAAGAGGTATCGTTATTTATTATAATAAAACAGTGCAGAAGAACATTTTTTCCCCCAAGTTTTTATTTAAATTCCAGCTAGTTAACATACAGTCTAATATGAGTTTCAGGGGTAGAATTTAGTGATTGCAAAACAACATTTTTTAAGAAAGCTTCTTATTGTCATAGGAAATAAAAGACATGTAAACATGGTAATGTATACACACAGTGTTTTTGTTAGCAATGTGGTAGGTTTCATTTCCTGTGATGTCACTTACTGAATCCTTGTGTGTATGTTTATTTAATCATCACAATTTTAGAGATTGGGTGTTATGATTATTCCATAACCCAGTTAAGAAATCGGGAGCTCAGGGAGACTTTGCATCCCTGCCTGAGCTCACCCAACTTTGGAGCAGCAAAGTGGAGAAGAGAATTACATTAAAAGAAACAGTATTTCTACCTCACACCCTAACACCCCAGCTATCTCTGACCCTCCAACCATCCCCAGAATAATCCCGCCTGTGTTTCACAAGGTCACCGTTTTTCTTTAAGAATATGCAATATGTGTTCGTTATTAAGAAAAATATCAAAGTAATGATGAACATATTGTAAATAGTCATTTAATTTTTAAAGGGTTCTTATTTCTAGAACACGACCGTGGGACTTTCCCCCCCAAGTGGTCTGTCATTCCGGTGGAGTCCAAATGAGATCCTGGGTGAAGGAGATTAGCAGGATGTCCATGTTCAAAAATCGAAACGAGGAGGGGCGTCCTTTGAAAGTCATGCTACAGCACTAAAGAATTCACCGGAGTTCTGGGTTCCCACCTGCAGGCTATAATCGGGTTTGTGTTATCGTCCCCTGTGAATCCGGGAGCAAGTCCCAAAGCATCCTACATCATCACAGAGAACACTGATAGGCTATATTGCGTAATTTTCACCCACCACGGATGCCTATTAACTCTGGGAAGTACAAAAGATGAAACTAATGTTACAAAAGATGAAACTAATGTCACAAAAGATGAAATTAATGTTACATTTGTAACAGCCTCATGCTACCCTCCCCAATTTTGTAGCAAACTTAGCAAACTTACTGCAGCATTACTTTCCTGAACGTCTACTACAGACACCTTGTCCCGAAATGTTCTCTGAAGCAAATTTACCATTCTGCTGATTTCCTCATGAATGCATTCAATCGCTCGGGCATGTTTTTATTTTATATATGTGTACACATCTTTCAACACTTTTGAATGTTGTATTTTAGCACTGATGTTATGTTTCCCTTACGCGTGTTTGCAAACAAATGGAACCCACTCTTCCCTATAATTTTACCGCACGATTAGTATTTAATTTAATATGTTTAGTTAATATGTTGAATGTTAATGATGATATTTATTTGGTTATGAATACTGAAGCTTTATTAATATTTTAATAAAATATTTGGTACTTATTCCTGGGCAGAATGAATACCATGCACAAATGCAATACTGTTTGATTTCTATAAGGTTAAAACAAAACAAAACAAAACACTTTCTTCTTTAGCATAGTTGACACAGAAGACTTTTATTTTTTCGTTAAAAACAAACATTAGAGGAAAATCTTAATGCAATGTGTCACTCATATTTTAAGTTGTTTTTCCCTTTTTTCCTTCTATTGCTAGGAAATCAGGATACCCTTGAGTCAGGCAACATTAAACACATTTTAAGAATAAAAATGAAGGAAAAAAACAATACCACAAAAATTCTGTGTAAAATTTGGATGCAGACTTCTCTCCAAATTTTACCATCGGAGTCATGAAGAATTTGGAATTTAACTGAGTACAAATTGGTAAGTACAATTATTAATACAAGAATTAATACAATAATATCACAGTGTATCAATAAGTGCACATTTTAGGTTTCTGTTTTTGTTTTTTACAGTCAGTAGATTTGGCATCTAAACTAGTAAGTGTACTCGTGTTCAATTTCAGAGTTGTTTAGGCAATGAAATTCGAAAGGATATTGAAATAAAAACATCATTGTTGTTTTGTGTATACACATGCAAACACCTGTATCTTTTAATGGAGTTGTATGTATTTTCAAAGGTAAATGCATATATTAACAGGGATGTATGCCAGTGAGACTATTAAGTGTACCAATGCTTTCAATGAGATATTTCAACTTTTGATTTTGAACAAATAAATACATGAGTGTTATTTCCATTTGAGCTAAATGCACTCGAGTTTGTCTTAGGAGCAAGTTTTTGTTTGAGCTGAACTTGCAACTAAGTTCATTTGTGGGTTTTTTTTCAGGGCGGAGAGGAATTAATCAAAGAAGCACGGGGTGGTACTTGGAAATCTGAAAGTGTGTTTTCATTTGCATGGGTAAGTACACTGCTGTAATTTGCAATTCGAACAATTTGTGTTATCAGGACTTGTTTTAGGAGGTATTTCATTTTTGAATTTTGAACAAATAAAAATAACGATTTTATAGAGAATGTTAAGTCGTAATGGTACCAGGATTTGTAATCATAGTTATTTGGATTTTAGAACTTGAATTACAATTTGAATTCATGAGTAAAGCAGCGTTGTTTGGGATTAGAATTTGTAGGTAAATGATTGTTATTTGAAAATTTGAGTAAGCGCATCACAGTTATTTGGAATTTGAATAAGTGCATCTGTGCTTATTACCGGAGATATTTGCATGTTGGAATTTTATCTGAAATATGAGTTAATAAGTAAACCAGTGTTATTTGGAATTGGAATTGATACACGTAACAATCCTGCTTACGGTCTTAAATTTTTGAATTTTAATTTGGAATTCAGCTAATGCGTCTACTAGTGTTATTTAGAAAGGAGTATTTGCTTTTTATCCAAATTGAATTTAGATCGGTAAGTATACCAATGTTATTTCAATTTGAGCCAGCGAGGACACAAGTATGTGTTCTCGGATTCATTTGGATTATCAAATCTGAAATGAAATTGGAGGTAATAATTAATCACTATTGTTTGCTCTTAGAACTAATAAGTGTCTCAGTACTTATTAGGGGTGTTATTTGCATTTTGAAACTTCCACTGGAAATTTCCATTGGAAAATTCCAGTCTGTTATCTGGCATTTGAAATTTATATTATAATCGAGCTACTAAATACACCAGTGTCCCTTGTAATTAATGTGAATAACAACACATTTCAGGGTTTTTGACTTTAGAATACGAGTTTAAATTCCAAGTAGATGCATACTATTGGTAATTGGAATTTAAAGGACTACTTGGATCGGGTCCTGCTGGTTGTTAAATTTACTTGCATTTTAAAATTGTTATCGGACTTACAACTAGTAAGAAAATGAGGTCATTTGGAATTTCTGTTTATATGTGCACCAGTGTTTTTGTTTGTTTTTTCATTTGGGAAAGTCGAGTTAGAATTTGAATAAATCGAGCACAGTCATTTTTCATTTTAGATAATCAATGCACTAGTACGCTTTTATCAAAATTAGTAAGCCACTGTTATTTTGAATTTGATCTAACACGTTAACTAATGTTATCTGACATTTGAATATACACATTT
Source organism: Martes martes (assembly GCF_963455335.1). Taxonomy (NCBI): domain Eukaryota; kingdom Metazoa; phylum Chordata; class Mammalia; order Carnivora; family Mustelidae; genus Martes; species Martes martes. The sequence continues at coordinate 3,169,181 of NC_137897.1, read as the reverse complement.
TATATAAATGTATGTGTGTGTGTATGTGTGTGTGTGTGTGTGTGTGTGTGTGTGTGTGCATGTGCTGTTTGGAATTTGAATAAGTAGAATTATTCTTATTACTAGAGAAATTCACATACCGGAATTTTAAATAAAATTTGAGCTGATAATTACAGCGACATTATTTGGTAGTGGGAGGAAAGTGTACCTGTCCTTGTTAGGGGTGTTATTTGGGTTTGGGGATTTATTTTTTGTGTTTTTATTTTTTGGATCCCTCAGGTGGGGATTTTACATTGAATCTGCATTGACACTGGCATTAGGAAGAATTTGAACAGCAAAGTGTATAGTAGATTTCTGGAATTTGGAATTCTAACTGAATATTGAACTAGACATTAGAAGATATCCTATGAACTACACCAGGGTTCTTTTAAATATTAATTATTAAGTTCACCAGGACTTGTCATCCTTTTCCTTTTTATTTTATTTTTTTTTTGGAATTTTAATTGGAACATAATAATACTCTCATTATTTGAAATTAGAACAGAGACATTTACCAGTGCTCATTATTACTATGACTTGGATTTTGGAGAGTAAAGTGAAACTTGAATTCATAAGGAAGCCAGTGTTATTCACAACTTGAACCGATAATTATGCCATTGCTTGGAATCTGAGATATTTGGATATTCCAACTAAAATATAAACTATTAACCCAGTCAGGTTAATGGAAATTGGAACCTTGTACGAGCTTGTTTTCAAAGTTACCTGCATATCTATGCATGATCTAATATGTACATCAGTAGTATTTGAACTTTGAAGTCGTATGTGCATTCAACCTTGTTATCGTTTTATTTGCATTTTGGAATCGGATTGAGGTAGGGATTAATATGGAAATCAGCCTGAGTCAGAGCTGGACGCAGTAAGTCAGCTCGTCCTTTGGAATGGAAATTGGAATGTGTATGCATGTATTATTTGATATTGAGATGAGTCACTCTACCAGCACTTGTAATGCAGATGCTTAGGTGTTGGAATTGGAATTTCAATGTGAACTATTTGAGAGAGAAAGAGAGAATGAATGAGAAGTGGGGAGGGGCAGAGTGAGAGGGAGAAGCAGAAAAGCTCTCAGGGAGCCTGATGTGAGGCTCGATCCCAGGACCCTGGCATCATGACCTGAGCTGAAGGCAGAAGCTTAACTCACTCAGCCCCCCAGGTGCCCTAGAATTGAAATTTCAGTGTGAACTCTTAAATGCCTGGGTGCTCCTGGGAATGTTAACACAAGGTCACTGATTGCTGTCACAGTTCTTTGATCAGTTATGTGAGTAACAATGTTGACTCATCATTCCAACAACATATTTGAAATTTGAAATTCCAAGTATTTGGGTGCCTGGGTGGCTCAGTGGGTTAAGCCTCTGTCTTCAGCTCAGGTCATGATCTCAGGGTCCTGGGATCAAGCCCCGCTCTCCGCTCAGCAGGGACCCTGCTTCCCCCTCTCTCTCTCCCTGCCTCTCCGTCCACTTGTGATCTGTCTGTCTCTGTCAAATAAATAAATAAAATCTTAAAAAAAAAAAAAAAGAAATTCCAAGTATTAAGTGTGCGAACACTGATTTTCAGTTCTGTTTAGATTTTAAAATTTGATTTTAGATAACTAAGAACTAATATGCACACTAGTGATTTTTATAGGAGATCTTGAAAGAACTGGATACAGAACTAGAATTTGAACACAACTATACATCAGTGCTATTTTGAATTTAAGCCAACAAGTGCTACGGTGCATGTTATCACAGCTATTACATTTTAGAATTTTATTTGAAATATGAACTAATAATTACATCAGTGTTATTTGAAATTAGAACTAATAATCGTTCTAGTGTTTGGTACAAATGTAATTTATCTTTTGGAATTTGAATTGGAACTTAAATGAGTAAGACCACCGGTGCCATCTGCAATTTAAGCTAATAAATACATTGACTTTTTTTTTAGGTATATTAATACAGAATGGAAATTAGAATCAGAATATAAATTAAAAAGTGCAGCAGTATTATTCGGAACTCAAATAATATGAGTACCGGTTTTTATTCTCAATATTATTTGAATTCTGAGACTTGAAGTTTACAAATAGTGTTATTTGAAATAATTAGTTAGCATTGCAATTTGATCCAGTAACCACCCTGGTCTTATTCACATTTTGAGTGAATAAATGTAGTGGCATTTGCTCATTGGATTATTCAGATTTTGAAATTGGAATAGAAAAATGCAATAAATATTGTGAATTTACTTAAAATATGAACAATAAGTCTAGTAATCCCAGCTTTTTTAGATAGATTTCTGCTATGGACTTTGATTTGGAATTGTGATTGTATGTACGTGATGTTATTGGGAGTCCGAGTGAAAAATACACTTTTGCACGTTATGGGGCCGTTCTGTTGCGTGTGAGAATTCCCCTGTGCACTGGCTACTTATAGATAGAATTTTACCTACTCGAATTAATTTTATATCTTTGTAACATCAACTCTCCCAGACCATCCATTCAACTGCTTCTATCAATTGGCTTCTGTAGGACGGACAGATGTCCAAATATTGACATCATTTTATAAATCAATTTCAAGCCTTGCCCCCCAAATCAGGATTTTATCAAGACTTTCAAAGTGATCCTAGATAATTATTTGAATCCCACATAAAATCATCAAAAAGAAACCTGGGAGCTCGGGGCATCTGGGTGGCTCAGTGGGTTAAGCCTCTGCCTTTGGCTCCAGTCATGGTCTCAGGGTTCTGGGATAAAGTCCTTCATCGGGGTCCCTGCTTGGTGGGGAGCCTGCTTCCCCCTCTCTCTGCCTGCCTCTCTGCCTACTTGTGATTTCTTTCTCTGTCAAATAAATAAATAAAATCTTAAAAAAAAAAAAAAAGAAACCTGGAAACTCAATGACCAATTAATGATAGGGCAAAAGGATGGAACCTAATGGGACTTTGAAATAGAAAGATTTGAATCTCAAAGGATTAAGAGAGTTTCTTGGAAGGGAATGAACAGGCATTTTTCACCCTGTTTTAACCAAACAGAATCTTTTGTTGCCTTTCCAGTTCAAACACATATTGAGATGAGTTCCATCATTCTAACTAACATCGACCCCAGTTGAAAGTATGTATGACACAGTCCTCACGTGGCCATATATAGGCCATTCCCACGACGGAAACAAGGTCAGGTGTAGGGAAAAACACATTTGTTCTCACACATTCCTTTATTTTTTGCGAAATACTTCTCGGTTTTTAAAAACCTTACTTGGGGACAGTAGGTCAGCATTGTCAAAGGGTCCATCCTGAGTGGTCTTTTATGGTCACAAGTGATCCTACAGGAACGGGATCACGTGTACTAGGTTCTTTTGATATTTTCCAGGTAGCCCCGAGGGTCAAAAGATAATCACTGGTAAAAATACCAAGAGGTCGAGTGTGTAGTAATGATCACCAGACAGTAGCTCTTCAATCTTGTGTGTTGCCTGAGAACCATAACAACAAGGGGCATCCAAACAATATCTCATGTTCCTTCTTTCACGGGACATGTGTACGTGTGAATAGCAATGAACAATTTGACATGAATGTTAACACAAGCGCACGATACGTGAAATGATGCACACTAAACGCCATCTATCAAAATCTATATTCAAGGTACTCTCCTGGGAAGAAGAATTCAGAATATGTATTTTTGCAAACCCCTGTCTACACAGTTAATAACACATGTCCCCAAACGCTTGGTCATTCCAGTATATGATATCACTAAAAACACAAAACTTGGCTCACTCTTTAAGTAGACTTTTTATGTGTACGTAGACTGGATTTCAGAAGCTGGAAATGCATTCAGAGAACGATCTGGGGAATTTTGTGTAATAGTCAAGCCCCGAATTTATTTTCCACAAATCCGGTATTTCTGGCTTTCTCAAATCTATATATAGCGCCTTTAAACATAGATTCTGGAAGGAGAGGCATAGTTCTGTTTTAATGTTCTCTCTCCCTGAGAAGTCACTCGTGGATAGATTAATTTATTTAACACGTTTCAAAAAAATAAAAAAAAACAAGGAAGACACAATTGCTCATGTCACAAAAGGCAAATCACGCATTTGGCAATCGTGCTAACAACGGTCGTCCCCTAAATTCTCAACAATTGAACTTTTTTTCTATCAGCCTGAGAATCCATAGCGCATCACAGAAGGAAACTAGAAGAACGCAATGGAACATGTTGAATAATTTCCTGTAGCAATCGTAATGATGTTCGAATATAAAAAGCAATAAAGGCAACCAAAAGGATCCATGGTCACATTTACATGTAAATTATCTTCTATTTCCTTTTCTGCGTTTTTTTTTTTTTTCCCTCCTGTGGTTTAATTGATCAAACGGGTTCTTTTACTTACTAAACATCTATCGGGTATGTAACAGGTGTCAGATACTGAGCTAATGGAAAATCACGACAGATCCAAGACGCTACCTGCCCCAGAGGAGACCATCATCATCTCCTAGGACATGAGATCATGGTGATTTGCAGCCCCCAGGGATCGATTTCTCTACCTCGGTGCATATGGGAAAACATCGTCGAGGAGCTCCAAGGTTGGCCTAAACATCCCCGACGAAAGGAAGCACGGGGAAGCGGAAAGACAGCCAAGAAAGGACAAGATTATGACAGCGGAAAGGAAGTCAATTTTCTCCTTCAGATGATGGCCATTGTTTGCAAAATTGCATTTAGTCCCTGTCCGTGAGACTCAGCCCTCAGAGACGGGGTTGGACCCTTCCTTTACTGGAAGCAGGGCGTGAAACCACAGTTTTTAGATACACGGTGTCCTCATGCAGCCGCAGACATAGGCGGGATACACTGACCAACTTTGTTTCTTCATACGAGTATCACAGAAGTAAAAACACCCTCAGGTTCTGGTAAGAAAACCCTTGGAAAAGTCGACAAATGATTAAAACGAGGCTGCCCGTGTTAATCCTTCACTCTCTCTTTGGCCAGCTTGGAAAAGAGAATGGAGGAAAGACGTATTTTGTTGGATTAAGATTGAGTAAAGTGTGAAAAACAAAAAACGATCACAGTTTGCTGATCTTACTGATTTTCAGAGAGTGGGAACACGCGGATGTAATTAAAATAATAATAATACCCGGTAACCTTTAGTGTCTGTTCTGGACTCGAAATCACACCAAGTTTGGAGCAATCTGTGTGTGAGAATTCTCGTAAGGACCGCGCACACGTTCTCAAACCAGATGACAGACCTTTAACTCCCCAAGACAGCCATGAAGTTACTCATCCTGAGCAAAGTTGACCTCGGCAGGACCCCAAGATCTACGTCCCTTGACAGCTTTGGAAATGAGAACGTAGAAAGTTCCAAAGACGGCAAGTTGGGGCGACGACTTTAAGATCTATGAGTATTTAAGATCCCAACAGTTTGGTTGGGTGGAAATCAGGGTGTGGAGAACGTTTTCTTTGGGGCACCACATGTCGGCGAGGGGGTACTTGGTTCAATATAGAATCATCGTCACCAAAAAATGTCGCATTCTGTGTTGGTTTACACGGATGATCCCCTGGGCTCCATAAGGACTAGCTCTCAGGGGCTTTAGGTGTTGGCCACCCAGGATAGCCCCGCTCTCTTCCCACCTCTGTACTCCGGCCGTGTCCCGGGATGTGGACAATTTGGAAGGAGAACTTACAGCTGTGTCTCCCTGCGGGTCATCAGATTCCAAATCAGCCTCCGCGGCAGCCCCGCGAGGCAACCAAGACGCACTGACCCATCAGCAGATGGCAAGCTCGGTGTCCTCGCCGACTTGGTCTTGGAGAATACTCTTGGACTTAGAACCTGACAGCAAATGCCCAGCGCCCTGGGAGTCCATCACAGCGAGAATCGTGTCCAGGACGAAATGGGCATTCAGCTCCAAAGCACTGGCAAACCACATTAATTCAAATTCAGGCCTTCCAGGGGGAAAGTGCATATGGTTTCCCTGGCTGGTCACTCCACCGTTTTCTTCTGCATTTATTTATTTGCCTGAGAGAGACGGAGCGTACAAGCAGGGGGAGCGGCACGCAGAGGAAGAAGCAGGCTCCCTCTTGAGCAAGGGACCCAGTGTGGGACTCGATCCCAGGACCCCCGGATCATGACCCGAGCTGAAGGCAGATGCTTCACCGACGGAGCTCCCCAGGCGTCCCTCCACAGACCTTTCTAAACTTCCTTGCCAAATGCATCACTTCCCAAAGATTTGCACCCCCTCCCCCCCAGGCAACCGCAATCCCTTCTTTTCTGCCCCCACAACCATTTTCCCCAAATCTCCTAAGACTTTCTAAAGGGCCCATTCCATGTCTCTCCTTATTTCTATTTACGTATAATTTGCTTTAGCGTATGCAACCATAGAGCACTACCTGAACGTCTCGAATTACATTTGCTTCCTACTCTGCAAACTGCCGTGAACGGAACCAAACCTCCATTCTTGGCACAAACCAGCGCCTGCCTCAGGCTTCAAGTCGTGTTCTTGCCGTGGAGAGACCCGTTCTTTTTGTCCCCGTGACCTGGTCTCCTCCTTGATGCTGGGAAATAACCCTCAACCTACCACGGAAGCCACCTAAGATGGGAAGGCCATTCAGGGACCCACTTGGGATGAGTGCTACACGTTCACATCAGAACTTTTAGGATCCCCCACATGCGTCCCACGTGGAGAGGAGACGGACGTGTTCTATCTTGTCACTGTGATGGGAGAAAGCATCCCGGAACACACCATGTACGTGCAGAACAAGAAGTGCATAAATGTTGAGGAAACGGCGGATAAAATTATCGGGTCTGATTGTTCTCCAGCCAAAATCCATGTGACGTTACAGGGAAGACTGGAGACCGTGTGCAAATGTCCAAATGTCCCTTGGATACTGGATATCATAATAGAAATGAGGTTTCTCATAGGATGTCGATTAGTGAACAGATCTCTCGTGTATTTAATAATACATTATTATAATGTATTATTATAAAAATATAACTATTAAATATAATTATTATATTATATTTTATGTATAATATATCATATTATATATTATGATATATTTATTTTTATATATTATATATAATCATATAATTATATAATTATGATTAATTAATATATTTATAATATATAATATATACATATAATTAATTATATATTATAGAATTTATATATTATATATTATATATAATATATATAATACATATAACATGATATACAATTATATAAAATTAACATACATTATATATAATATATAATTTTATATTTATATATAAATATATAAATACATATTTTATATATAAAGTTTATATTTATATATATTTTTACATAAATTATATAAAGTTATATAAATTATATAATTTATACATTATTTATTTATTTATTTATTATATTTATTTATTTTATATATTTATATACTTATATATTTATTATATATTTATAGTATTTATTATATAAATTATTATATGTATATATTATATATAATATATAATTTTATGAAATATACAATATATTTTATTATTTAGTATTATTTATATATTATATTTATATATTATTATTTAATATATTGTATTATAGTCAATCATATATATATTATATAATATGATTATATAATTATATGTGATATATATTATATATACATATAATTATTATATGTGATATATATGTGATAATATATAATATAGACTATAATAATATAATTGTTATAACATTATTATATTATATATTATAATGCACATTATAATATATATCATTATATTATGTATTATAATTATATAACAAAATATAATTAAATAATATAAATATAATATATAAAATTTATATATAATATAATATAATTATAATACATAATATAGTAATATACCATTATGAAATGCTAACTGCATTTATGTCTTATAATTGGGTTCATTTTACGGAATCATCTTGCAGGTCCTTAGAACTACCCTTCTGGTTTTTTGACACGTATAAGTAATTCTGTTTATTGCTTCCACCCTTGGAAGACAAAGTCCAGATCTTGAAAGTGTCCAGATGGAGAGAAGCTTTGGGGGTTGCCTTGCACCTGTTTAATCCTGCAACGTGCCCCTGGAGACCCTTGGAGACGCTAAAGTTTCACCTGTTCTTTTTCTGAGTTGTGCATGTTTATTTGTATCAGTTTTCTGATACAATTCTTATACAATTCTGATACAGTTTTCTGATACAGTTCTCAGAATGAAGAGCTGCACATGAATTTCCTTTTCTTGCTCTCTCTCTCTTTTTTTTTAAGTATTTTATTTATTTATTTGACAGAGATCACAAGCACGCAGAGAGGCAGGCAGAGAGAGGGGAGGAAGCAGGCTCCCTGCTGAGCAGAGAGCCAGATGCGGGGCTCGATCCCAGGACCCCGGTATCATGACCTGAGCCGAAAGCAGAGGCTCTAACCCACGTAGCCACCCAGGTGCCCCTCCTTTTCTCTTTTGAAACAGTAACCTGGATGTTGGTTTTTGCTTCCTAACCAAAACTGCATTGGGTGGTTCCTATTTCAGACCAAGAAAGGTCCTTTTCACAAGAGGCTGAGCTTGCAAAGGAACCGTAAATTACAGACACCACGAATTTCAACGGTACATCCCCAGGATCCACGCATAAAAAGCAGAATTGTGTTAATCGTTTTATAATTAATCCTTCTTCCCGTAGCGATGGGAGACAGGAGGAAGTTGTCATGTTTTACAATTTTCTGTGTAACTCTGGGAGCCCATCGGCCTATGGGAAACTTGCCGCATTTAAGATAAAACAGAAGGTACTGAATTGGAGAGTTTTTGCTGGTGGTTTTTGTGGCTACTACCTGAGCATATAACTTGATAAAGGAGCCTCCCTCATCCATTAAAATACGTTCACTATAAAAGAGGATGGACACAGACCTGTACAACGGACGTACGTGCCTCTCCTGGTTTTACCTGAAGCAAAGGAAACATACATCGAGGAGTAGCAGAAATTGTGGCCAGCATGCTCGTGTGACAGTCGCACTGCTGTCATAATGAGTGTCTCTGCCGTGTTTTCCGGAGGTGAAGTGGCATGAGCGCCTGTGGGAGAGATGACCAAGGCTGCATGCACTTTGCAGCCAGAGCTCAGAAACCATGGACCCCAAGCATGGTGGTGAGGACAGAGACCAGACATAGAAAGCAGAGCTACCTTCGCCGAGAGGAAGGCCAGTGCACCCCGGGTGGTATGCATATGCAGGACAGCTGCTGTTGCAAGGGCTCCAAAGTCCTGGGCACACAGTCTTGGAAGCCCGTGTCCATATTGGAGCTCGGAGGAGCTCCCCACATGCACACCCCTCTGCAAAGACACGTAACACCTTCACATCGGTGGAAAGGTGAGCACTAGAACCCAGAGATACAGCAGGTGGGAATGCGTCCTTCTGGGAGAGCTGACCAAGCATGGGACAAGTGCAGGACCTCAGAGCAGGACCACTGATCTCTGGGTTGGGGGGGGAATCACAGCTGACACCCCCCAAAACCGCATCCTGCTCAACACACATCCTGCTCAACACACATCCGCCCTCAACGCACCTCTGATCCCCTGGAAAAGTCCTTCAAGTGGGGCATAGAATCTGAGGTTTGTGGACCAAGTTTTAACGTCGTACTCCTCAGATATATTTCTCTTGGGCATGAGGAAAGATTGTACTTAGTCATGATGTTTCTTTTCTTTCTTTCTTTTTTTTTTTTTTTTTTTTTTTTTTTGATTAACAGAGTTTATTATTTTGGAGTAGTTTTAGATTCATAGCAAAATTGAGAAGAAAGTTCTAAGATGTTCCATATTCCCCCTGTCTCCACACAGCACCCCCCACCAGATGGTGCATTTCTTTCATTTCATGAATGGACATCAACATATAATCCCCCAAAGGCTCCAGGTTACATCAGGGCTCACTTGATGGTGTACGTGCCATGGATTGGGACAGATAGATGATGGCTTGTATCTACCATTACAGCATCATGCAGAATAGTTCCTCCTTCTCTCTCTCTCTCTTTTTTAAGATTTTATTGATTTATTGGAGAGGGAGAGAGAGGAGAAGGAGAACCAGACTCTCCACTGAGCAAGGAACAGGATGCAGAATTCAATCCCAGGACCTTAATATCATGACCTGAGCTGAAGGTAGACGCTTAACCCACTGAGCCACCCAGGTGTCTCCATGCAGAATAGTTGTGTGAAAAATCGTCTGCACTCCACCTGTCCATCTCTGCCCTACTCTCCCCAACCCTGGGAAACCCCTGATCTCTCTACCGTCTCCCCAGGTTGGCCCTTTCCAGAACATCATAGACTTGCCATCCTCTTTCCAGGTTGGCTTCTTTCACTCAGTCTATGTCTTTACGGTTCCTCCGTGTGTTTTCAGCGCCTGACAGCCCGTTTCTTTTTGGTGCTAATACGGTTCCATTGTCTGAACAGATCACAGTTTAGGTACCTAGTCCGCTGAAGAACATCATGGTTGCCTCCCACTTTGGCCAATTATGAACCAAGCTGCTAGGCACGTCTGTGCATGGGTTTTTGTGTGGACCTAAGTTTCCAACTCCGTTGGGTAGATATCATGGAGTGACACCTGCTGGATTTCCTCCTGTAAGAGTAGGTTTAGTTTTGTAAGAAACTGGCACGCTGTCTTCTCACGTGGCGGCACCATTTTGCATTCCCATCGGTGACGAGGGACAGTTCCCCTCGCTGCCCTCCTCACCACCGTCTGGTGCTGGTCCCCATCGTCCGAAGAATGGTGACAGGCGGTTTAACCCACAAGTTCATGTTGCAAACCTATATGCTTCCTAGAGCCCTTTTATTGAAATGATCTCTCAAATGCATGGTCCGCGTCATCTCGTCTTGGACTCATCTTCACTGACCACTGGAGAGTCGTCTCAGAGCCAACAAAACAGTTTAAATGCCTGCTTTTCTTTTGTTGCTGATTTCTGTTTAGAGCGAGAGTGATGGACGTAGGAAAGAGACGTAGCAAAGAGACATTGACATAATTGCTGCTTGCTAAGGAGAACATTCTACACAAAACTCAATATCCCTGCAACCTAATAGCAAAATGTAGCTAAGTAGAAAGACATCATTTTCTTGTACCTTGAGCACAATTAGTGGCAACTTGATTACTGAGCAGTTCCCCTCTTTGGGGGGGAGGCAGATGGCCAAATGCATAATCTAGAAGTGACCATTAGAACCTGATAGTTATTATCTTGGCAAATATAATGGGGCCATAAGTTGGTGTATTTACCTACTTCTCCAACTGTTTAATGAATGTCTAATGCTGTCCATTTCCAGGGAGATGTACAGCCTTAATTTTCTAACGACTAAATATAATTTTTGAAAGATGATATTCCTCTCTCGTCTCACGTAGGTGTCCTTTATGAATCTGAGGCGACATATTTCCAGTCACAACATGTAAGGTCAGGACACCTTTATTAAATGCAGCAATTGATGAAACGGACGTGCTGATCTCCACTTGTGTTAAATTACAATTACGCTTTCTTTGTAGCGGCTGGTAGATTTCTGTTTTCCTTCTAATCACCGCTTGATCTAAATGGGTGTATATTGTGCACTCAAAGTTATATTGTAGCTGTTTTGTATTTCCCACTTATTTCTATTCAGAGACAATGTGGTCGAATTTGTTGGTTTTTACCATTATTGTGCTCTCGGTCAATGGTACGGTAGTCAGATGATCTTTCTGCAAGTCATTATTTCTTGGGACTTTGCAAATTTTTTAGTGTCTAATCTGTAGGTAATTTTTACTGAAATATGTTTTTTTTAAGGATTTTATTTATTTATTTGACAGACAGAGATCACAAGCAGGCAGAGAGGCAGGCAGAGAGAGAGGAGGGAAGCAGGCTCCCCACTGAGCAGAGAGCCCGATGCGGGGCCTGATCCTAGGACCCTGGGATCATGACCTGAGCCAAAGACAGAGGCTTAACCCACGTAGCCACCCAGGTGCCCCAGAAATATGTTTCTTTATAAAAAAATATGCATTTCCAGGGCACGTAGGTGGCTCAGTCAGTTAAGCATCTGGCTCTTGGTTTCAGCTCAGGTCATGATTTCGGGATCATGCGTCTGGACCTCAGGGTCAGGAATCTGCTTGAGATTCTCTCCCTCTGCCTCTGCCCCTCCCCCTTCTCGTGCTCTCTCCCTAAAATGAGTAAATCAATCTTTATATTTTCCAATCTTCTCAATACATTTGTGTGTATATGTGTGTTAGCGTACATAGTTACATGTAAAACGTAAATTAAAATTGTGATATTTCAGGGCATGTATCCCTGTCTGTGTCAACAACTATAATTGTATCGACATGAGAACAGATGGTCAGGGTCCGAGAATACACTCATTTTTCCAACTTTGGCACTGCTGACATGTTTTCTAAAATGGTTATTCCAACAGGACGGGAGGGGTTTACTGATTCTGCCTTTTTATCACGGCCTGTCCTTGAGATCGTCAGTCTTTTTCATTTTGGGCCCCCCGGTAGATTGAGTTGGAGCATGGGTGTCACATCCAACACACAAATGACTCCAGCTGGCATGCCGAGACCCTCCCTAGTGAACCACCTACTTATTTTTATTTTTATTTTTTTATCAAATAGTCCTTGTGCAATTCATATAAAATAATACATTCTCCTAAATACTGGCTCTGAACCCTTTGCTGAAAATATCTAACATTCGATATTCTCATAAATAGAATCTAGATTTAAGGACCTTGTGTTCTCATTATTTTACAGAAGGGACTGAAAACCAAACATTACAAATGTTACAAGGAATAATTCAATTTGCCACTCTTCCTTTTCTATAAAGCCTTTTTTTAAAAAAAAATTTGTAGCCAAAGTGGGGGGGATGTATAGCATGAGATCTACCTGATTCACAAAATTTTAGATATAGAGTGCAGTATTTTTAACTGTGAGTAATTTTATATAGTGGACCTCTAGAATGTGTTCATCTGGACCAAGTGGAACCCCACACTTTTTCTTATAAACATATAATGCATTGTTTGCCCCAGGGGTACAGGTTTGTGAATCGTCAGGCTTACACACTTCACAGCACTCACTGTAGCACATACCCTTCCCAGTGTCCATCACCTAACTACCCTCTCCATACCCCCCCCCCCACCAGCAACCCTCAGTTTGTTTTGTGAGATTAAAAGTCTCTTATGGTTTGTCTCCCTCCCGATCCCATCTTGTTTCATTTTTTTCCTTTCCTACCTCCCCATAATGCCCCCGCCCTGTCTCTCAAATTCCTCATATCAGGGAGATCATATGATAATGGTCTTTCTCTGATTGACTTATTTCGCTCAGCATAATACCCTCTAGTTCCATCCACGTCCTCGCAAATGGCAAGATCTCATTTCTTTTGATGGCTGTATAGTATTCCATTGTATATATGAACCACATCTTCTTTATCCATTCATCTGTTGATGGACATCTAGGTTCTTTCCATAGTTTGGCTATTGTGGACATTGCTGCTATGAACATTCGGGTGTACATGCCCCTTCGGAGCACCACATTTGTATCTTTAGGGTAAATACGCAGTAGTGCCATTGCTGGGTCGTAGGGTAGCTCTATTTTCAACTTTTTGAGGAACCTCCACACTGTTTTCCAGAATGGTTGCACCAGCTTGCATTCCCACCAGCAGTGTAGGAGGGTTCCCCTCTCTCCGTATCCTTGCCAGTGTCTGTCATTTCCTGATTTGTTAATTTTAGCCATTCTGACTGATGTGATGTGGGATCTCCTTGTGGTTTTGATTTGTATTTCCCTGATGGAACCCCACACTAACCCTTTTTGTGTCTGTTCCTTTGATAAATCTTCATCGAACCCTTGTTGAAGAAAACAAAATTCTGCAAAATCTTCTACATTAATACGGTGTTAGCTTTCATGTGTACATCTAATTCTTACATAGATTCTTTTCTCCCCGTGGTTTGAGGTAGCTGTTTTATTTATTATTTATTTATTATTTCTTTGTGTTTTTCTCTAGGGCTGCCCAGCATTCCTCCGATGTACCAAATCAGCTTGCTTTCCTTGTAATCTGTGCTCCAATCTTTGTCATATACTCATGACCCACATCTTTTTTTCCATTTTTTCCCTTGCCTCTCATTGACTCAAAAAATTCACTCTCTGACTGAAAAATTCACGTTTTATCATTTCCTTTTAAAGATAACATCGTTTCCTGCCCATGGCACCTTTACATCGTGTCCTTCTCATTAACCCACTTTTTATTATGTGTTTTTGTATATACTGAACTCCCCCGCCACCCAGGATCATAGGGTTTCTCGAATGCGTGTTTAATTTCAGCTAAGTGTGGACAGATTCTCAGAGACAATCTTTTCCAGTTGGATTCTCCCCTTGCCTCCTTTCCCTACGTCATAAATATATAATCATCCTTTTTACCCCTTCTGGGTTCCTTTGATGTGTGTCTGGAGGTTTCTCTCCAGTAATAATTCTGTCTTCTACGATCGGTAAACACCTATCCATTCCTTAGTTTTGTTTTCAATCCTAGAATTTCTCCCTAACCTATTATACTCTCCATTGCTCTGTGGATACTCCTTAACATCCAAGTTTTTCAATCTATTGATCACAGACATTTACAACTCCTACTCTGATACGCACGATAGTTGGATTTTGTTACCATTTTGTTTCTTGGGTCTCTCTGTATATCTTGGCTTTAAGCCGTTCGTGATTGTTTCCCCTTACCTCTGGTTCTCTTGGATAAAACGCCGGCAACATTAAAATAATGTTGAGACACAAGATGCTCTTTTGAGACATGAAATGGAAAAACGAAATAACGGATGATGGTCGCTTCCTTCGAAGAGGGCTTATTATTTTCTTGACCTAAATGCATCCTATAGACAGATTTGAAGCTGGTTTTCACACGGTGCCAAGACTCAATTGTTCACCTTTTTGTGTCGTTCACCCCTATTCCTGGCATCAGGACTCCAAAAGGAAGTTTGAGTTTTTTTTTTTTTTTTTTTTTTTTACCAGACACCTTATTTCTCAGATACTTTCAAATGAAAGCCTTTTACCATTACTCCCTCCTTCTATGGCTGGTCCACAGGCAAGTTCCTTGTAACTCAAGACAATGCAAGATAATAACAATGATAATAAAAAATAGCTTTTCAACCTCTCCATGCTCTTGGACATGAGGCTTGAACTCCCTCCCTATGTGATGGTGAGCGTCCACCTGTTAACGGCGTCCATTCCTTACATGAGTCTGTTGGCTTCAGCTCACTCTTACAGCTTTGACTTGGCATTCTCTGAACGTCTAACAACTACAGATCTTTCCGTCCTTGATACTGAGTTGATGACCTGCCTTTTTTATTTTTTTCAGTCTCCGTTTCTGTTTGAAAGGAGACCACATCAACTCCCCGATCATCTCAGTCCACCATAATAATCAGCACTTATCAATTGATTATATCCAATTTGTTGGACTCGAGTGTATCTTGAATTCATTTTCATTTGGACATAAATAAATACAAGTATGTTAAACTTACTTTTCTATTGCAAAACTCAGCAATTATGTGGCACATTTTGAATCCCAGAGCTAATTGGATTCAATCAAGAGAAGGAGATTTTGCACCCCTCTTCTGAGCCATAAACATCCTCTTGGATTTCTAACAACTTTTTGTTTCTTTATTCAACACACACACACACACATTTATAGTTTTGCAGAAAGGACAGAAAAGTCAACATTTACCACTGGGTGAATCTGTTTAGGAAAAAAAGTTGGTCACAGAGAAGCAAAGAGTGTCACTATGAACAACCTAGGAATCCTAAAATATTTGAGGATAACTGATGATGAAAGTAACAAGAAAATGTACAAAAACATAGGAAAGTCTATTGACATCCCCCTTTTACGTTGATAGAAAATCAAACTCCTTCATGCCCACGTTACGGAATATAGTCCTGGTAGAAGGCCAGGAGGGATGCATACATCTCTGCCTCTTGACATCTTAATGACTTGGGATTTTTTCAGTATATTCTCAGTATACTGGTTCAATGTACTACTTAGAATAGTTTTGTGAATGATTTTTCTTTCTTTTTAAAGACTTCTAAAAGACAAAAAAAAAAAAAAAAAGCTTAATGGTTGGCCTTAGGCTGTGGAATACGTCTATAATGATCACAGTGATGACCATTTGACCAACCTTCCACGTTTGATTTTTGATCCCATGCCCTGAAATTTCTACAACTTGAAATGTTGGAATGTTTGAATCCTCCTGCTAGGAGAGAATTTGAAGCCTCCCTTTAGACGATCGTACATTTGCCGACAAGCTCTTACATACATTTTTCCCCATTTGCGTGTTCTTGTTTTTAACCAGCAAGGAAGAACTTTCATCACAAGGACCCAAAACCATTTTTCTTCTTCTATCTCTATGGGATGATGGATGCTAACTTAGTGTGATAATCATCTCCCAACAAATTAAGTCAAGTCATCATGCTTTATACCTTGAACTTAGGAAGCACTCCAGGTCGATTATATCAAGAAAACGGAAAGAGAAACTTTCCCAGCGGTGATGTCGGAGCTTATCTTGGTGTGTTCTGTAGTTTTGTTATCATCATACAGATAATATAACTAAACATTTCCAGATTCTTTCCTGCACCGAGAGGAGCGATGCTGCATTTAAGATTTCCTTTCTTTTTTTTTTTTCTTTCTTTTTTTTTTAATTTTTTTTTTATTTTTCAGTGTAAAACACCCAGAATTAGAACTCCTGGATCAAATGGTAGTTCTGTTCTTAAATTTTTTGAGGAAGGTCCATCTGTTTTCCAACAAGACATTACACGTCGCATGATGGAGGTGTGGACAATACAAAAGATAAAATTCCCAAAGAACTAATACATCATCGGAAGGTGACAGGAGCATTCAGTGTGGACCAGACATTTGAATCTTCAAAAAAGAAAGTGAAGGAAGGGAATTGTTTGAAGTCAAGCCAACTCCCGTCATTGACCTAAAGGATGAGTTCAGGAAATAAAATAGAGTTATTAGCTTTTGAGTCTCTCTAGTTGACACAAGTTAACAAAAGCCTTTTACACAGACCCCCCTCTGGTAAACTTTAAAGTCACCGAGCACAAAGCAATTGCAACTGGCTGGGGTTCTTTCAAGTTTAGATAGCTTGATTCTCAGAGAGGAGAACCCCTCGAGGTCATAAAGCGAGGCTCGGCAAACACGTCCTCAGGGGTTCCTGAAAACAGGAAAATAAACGCAAAACCTTTGGTGAAAGTCACACGTCCAGCTTTCACCTTGTTCCAAAGGTGAGTTAGCCCTGTCTCTCTTTGGTGATCCAAATGGCTTCATTGTGCATGCGTGTTTGTACTTGTGCGTCTTCTTCCCCCACTGTCATAAAAAACTCCTTCCTTAGGACACCTTCGTGTCCACAAACGAAACAAAATTCATGCACGGACACTAGATAAATGCAACAGGGCTTTTTATGCAATGCAATATTGCTGCACAATATTCTGTTTTGTTTTTTTTTTAAACTATCTCAAAAATTGTTTTGTCTGCTGAAATCGAGTCGCTGCAACTAATCAAAAAACCAACCTCCCAAAGGTCCTTGAGCCATCAATATTGGCTATCGACTATTGCGGAAGCCAATCAGGATTCAGTATGTCTGAGCACATTTCCACAAAACCTGAATGTGCTAGTTTCAGAACCTAACAAATGAAAACCCTCGCTCATCTCTATATTGATTTTCCTATATTTTTCACTACTGCCTTTCATAATATAAATGTGCTGACATATCTGTGATTAATAGGTAGATATCATTTCTCTGTATGTCATTTAATACATAATATATACATTATCCTATATTCTTCACTACTACCTTTCATAATATAAAGATATTGACATATCTGTGATTAGTAGGTAGATATCACTTCTCCATATGTTATTTAATACATAATATATACATTATACACCATATGGGTGATCTATGTCATATAGAAATTATACACCCACCTAGCTTCAATGATGATTTTCTCAGTGCATATACCAATTATTTTATATCAGCACTTTTAATTTCTGCTTTTTGTTTCTTTTTCTCCCCCCACCCCTTAACCTTTCATTACCTTCTCAGCTACTATGAATTGACATCTTCCTGGCCCCCACCCAAATTAATAGAAAATAGAATCTTCAAAAGTAGGGTCTTTTGTTATTTTGGCACACTGCGCCTATAAATTTGTAGGTGCTCAGAAAATGATTGTATGATATTGTCACATTTGCCTGCCAAATGTCTCGTTCAACTTCACATTCTTCCAACAGATGCTAATTGAACACCTTCTAAGAGTGTTAAATTAACGTGGGATACTGCAGTGTATAATAAGAAAACAAAAATCCTTTCCCTTCCAAACTCAACTTTTTATTTTTTTTATTTTAAAGATTTTATTTATTTATTTGACAGAGAGAGAGAGAGATCACAAGTAGGCAGGGAGGCAGGCAGAGAGAGGAGGAAGCAGGCTCTCCGAGGAGCAGAGAGCCCGATGTGGAGCTCGATCCCAAGACCATGGGATCATGACCCGAGCCGAAGGCAGAGGCTTTAACCCACTGAGCCACCCAGGCGTCCCCAAACTCAACTTTTTAGACGGGAGAGGGTGGGCAACGTTATTTCTCTTTGAGAATGTGCGTTCACTCCAAAGAGTGGGTATTTTTCCTTTCATATTGAACCTTTGGGTTATTTTATTTCCACTCAGAATTTTAGTGTTCCCTGGTCCTGATTTCTCCTCATTCTTCCCGTACACCGAACAGCTGACGGTCTCAAACCTTTGTTTCTCCTGGCATTGACCTTCAAGACCATGGCATCCATGCCGTCTTACACTGATGTGTCCTTATACAGAGGAGCTCATCTTTATTCTAATGTCATATTACTCTTCTGGACCTACTGGCTTGTTTCATGCACTGGCATGTCACAATCAACATACGCAAATTTTCAGCCATCCCCTTTCCCCGAAACTAGCTTCTGTGCTTTAACTCATCCCCCCTTCACCCAACGCAAAGCTCCTGGAGTCATTGTTAAGTCTCGTTTCGGCTCATATCCTCTACTCCGTGAATGTGGCAAGTCTACCAAGCCTCACTCATTGGTGTCTCTCTAATCCCGCATATCCTCTCCCTATCTTCAAACATAGGCTTCGTTCAAACTTTGTCATCCCTTGTCTCGACAAAAACCTATAGTCAGCCAATGCGTGTTTCTACCTTTGTGGACCAACTGGTTCCAATCTGGTAGAGCTTGCCACACACATGCTCCAAGCCCTGTTGAAAATGGCCATGTTTCTCTGTTGATCAAGGAACACATTTGTAATTATTAGCATAAAGTCCTTCTTCATCAGCGCCTGAGGAAAAAAAAAATAATGCCTCCCGATGTCTGGCTCTTACCACCTAGCACAGCTGCGAATTTGTAACAGATGTCGTCAGTGCCTGGAAAGTTCTTTGTGCAGTTTCCCACTGATGGAGTCTTTCCTGTCGTTGAGAATCAGGCCGTTCTTCATCACCTCTTCTGGTAAACATTCCCACATGAGCCCAAGCGAATGCTACCTTCCTTCATTTCCGTCCCTATGACAACATGTCTACTTCTCTTTTTTATACTAATTAACACCTTCTAACTGCTTATGTGTTCATTCTCCTTCTTAATAGATTGCAACACAGCTGTTGCACGCGATCGTGGGGCTGCTCATTTCCATCTTGAGGGGCTCAGCCCTACAAGTCCAAGATACAGAATGCCAACCAATGAGGTGGATGACATCCATGAGCACCATATACAGCTTAGGATTTCCAGCGATAATGATCTGCAGCTTCATTATTGTTGGTACAAAATGCAGAAACGGAAGTTGGCGAGGATGCAGAGAAAGGGGAGCCTCCTACCCTGTTGGTGGGAATGCAAGCTGGTGCAGCCACTCTGGAAAACAGTATGGAGATTCCTAAAAAACATTAAAAATAGAGCCACCCTATGACCCAGCAATCGCACTACTGGGTATTTACCCTAACAATACTGATGTAGTGATCCAAAGGGGCCCGTGCACCTGAATGTTTATAGGAGCAACATCCACAATAGCCAAATTATGGGAAGATCCTAGATGTCCATCAACAGAGGAATGGGTAAAGAAGATGCGGTTCGTCTATACAATGGAATATTACTCAACCATCAAAAAGGAAGAAACTCGCCATTTGCAATGAGGTAGCTGGAACGAGAGGGTCTGGTGTTAAGGGAAAGAAAACAGAGGAAGAGAAATATATGATTTCACCCATACGTGGAATTTAAGAAACAAAATAGATGAACTTGGGGGAAGGGAAGGACAAATCAAGACAAAATGAGAGACGGAGACAAACCATAAGAGACCGTCAAGTCTGGGAAACAGAGGGTTGCTGGAGGGGAGGTGGGTGGAGGGATGGGGGTAACTGGGTGATGGACATTAC
This sequence comes from Martes martes, assembly GCF_963455335.1. Taxonomy (NCBI): domain Eukaryota; kingdom Metazoa; phylum Chordata; class Mammalia; order Carnivora; family Mustelidae; genus Martes; species Martes martes. The sequence continues at coordinate 3,148,827 of NC_137897.1, read as the reverse complement.
GCAGGGCACAGCCCGGAGTGAGCCCTGGCTGTCATAGGCCAGTAATGCAACAGCTAATGATGTATGCTGGTGAACTGAATTTAAATTTAAAATAAATAAATAAATAAATTCTACCTTTGAAACTCATACTACACTCTGTGTTGACAAAATTACATTTAGGTAAAATCTTGGAAGGAAAAAATTAAGAAAATGCAGGGAAGTGAATTTAAATTAAAGAAAAATTCTACCTTTGAAACTCATACTACACTCTGTGTTGACAAAATTACATTTAAGTAAAATCTTGGAAGGAAAAAAAATAAAGAAAATGCAGGGAAGTGAATTTAAATTTAAACAAATTTAAACAAAAAAATTCTACCTACACGCTGTGTTAACAAAATTACATTTAAGTAAAATCTTGGAAGGAAAAAAAATACAGAAAATGCCTGGGAGGGGAAAAAAAAAATCGTGCAGCGGGCCCTTTAAGGAAGGTGATGGACAGGTTGAACCACACATGGAGCATCACGTCCAGGGCTCAGACAGGTGAAGCTGGAGCTGGACCACGTTCTGGGGAGGAGCTGGGTCTCGCGTGATCTCGCTGGGTCTCGCGTGACCTCGCAGGCGCTGGTGTAACTTCGCAGGCTCTCGCGAGACCTCCGGCGATGCCGGAAGCCGCAGGGACGCCTGGGAAGGAACGAGGCATAAGAACCCCTGGCGTCCAGGGGCGGTGCTGCTGCGCGCTCGCTGCGCTGTGTTGGAGGCGGGAGCTTGGTCGGGCAGCCCCTGCGAAGCCAGTCCGCTTCCTGACGGACTCCCGCGGCCCCGGGGACACACACAGCCCCGCACAGCAGCCCAGCCGGGGACAGGGCCTGGGCAGAGGCAAAGCCGGCCACACCTGCCGGGCAGGTGCAGGAGCAGGAGCAGGTGCAGGGGCAGGTGCAGGTGCAGGTGTGAGTGCGCAGGGGCCGCCGCGCTGGAGCCTTCCCGGAGCCCGGGCTGCAAGACCAGCTCGTAGCCAGGCCCAGGGCCCCCGGGCGAGGCCTCCCGGCTGCAGCCGCCGGGATCTGCAGCGGCCAGGTGTGAACCCACACCTTCACCCCTGCTTCTGGAACCTTCCCCCGCGGGGACAGCCTGCATGCACGCGGCTGCTCAGCTCTGCTGACCTCGGGGCCTCGGAGAACCCCGCGCCCCAGCTCGCCAGTTCTGCTGGGCTACACCACCTGCACCTGGGGGTCCAGTCCCGCAGTGCACCCTTCGCTTTATGACTGCTGGTCCCCAAAGGGCACGTTTGCTGCAGGGACGAGCCCCGGGGTCGCCTCCTGAATAGTACCCTATGTGCTTCTGCTTCGGGAAAGCGGGGTACCCGAGGGCTGCAAGGGTGCCTCCCTGCTCCCCCATGCTAGAAGGTAAAAGGCAACACTTGATTTTTTTATGTTTCATGGTTTTTTTTTTTAAAGGTTTTATGTATTTATTTCATAGAAATCACAAGTAGGTGGGGAGATGGGGAAGCAGGCTCCCTGCTGAGCAGAGAGCCCCATGCCGGGCTCAATCCCAGGACCCTGAGATCATGACCTGAGCTGAAGGCAGAGGCTTAACCCACTGAGCTACCCAGGCGCCCAATGTCTTATCTTTTATTGTTTTTAATTTTTGCAAAAAAAAAAAGAAAAATGATTTTGGGAGCAGGTGTGCAATTTCAGGGTTGGTGACGGTGAACTCCGAGTGGGGTGGGAAGCTTTATACTGTGATCATCGTTAAGGTCATCTTAATCACCGAGCACTAAAGTTTCATTTGCTCATGTTTCCCGGTAAAAATGTTACAAAGGGAGAAGGTTCCCTAGGAAAGGCCGGGAGCAAAACATGATTTCTGCTTGGAGCCGGGATGGCCGGGCCGGAGAGGCAGTAAATGTGATCCTAAAATAGTTGATGTCGAGAATAATTCATAAAGCCTGGCTATTTCCAAATAAAAAAAAGGAAGGGAACATTTTAATTTCGTGCTATTACGTGCGGTAACAGATGAGCTTTAGGATTTAACTTGAAATGTGCTTCTTTATTCTTATCTGCGGAGTTAAGGAAACATGAATGGAAAATAATTCACACTCCAAAAAGGCTATAAATTTCTCTTTAAGGCTGGGACCGTTCAGAGTTTAAAAGACCGAGAGTGAGTTGGAAGAGGAGACGCTCATTTACGTTCCTTAGCGTCGTTTCTGAAACCCCTAAGCATAAAAATCAGGACGGAAGGAAACTCCCACCGTAGGTGCCATCCGAGACGGACCTAAGCCCCAAAGCTAAATGAGGAAGGACACCATTCTCCCATTTCTTTTTTTTTTAGCATTTATTTATTTGACAGTGCACAAGTTTTGGGCAGAGCCAGAAGGAGAAGCAGACTTCCCGCTGAGCAGGGAGCAGGATGTGGGACTCGATCCCAGGACCCCGGAATCAGGACCTGAGCCAAAGGCAGAGGCTTAACTGACCAAGCCACCCCGTCGCCCCTCAACTCTCCCATTTCCTAAGGGATTCACAAATGACAACGTCCCGTGCTAGTCGAGAAAATCCTTACCATAACTTTACTTTTCCTAGAATGCCCAAGATTCTACCCTAGCGAAGGAAAGGGATATGGAGCAAGCAGCACGATCCATAAGAGACAGAATTCAATAATTCCCTGTCTTTGCCTTCTCGCTTTATCCTCCATCCCCAAATTCCTTTCTTTTTTACTTATTTAGTCATTTTTTTTTTTTTTTTCCCCGTGTCAGGCTTTAAGTGATCCAACGGGAGTTGGCCCTCGAACAGACCTCCGGAATAAAATGTTTCCAGCCCCAACCTGGTCCTTTCTAGGCTTCTGCGTCCCACAGGGTGGCCCTGTTACCCTCCATGTTCCCTGAGTCAAAATAAGACCTCACGTTCCATGGGGCACCTGGGTGGCTCCGTTGGGTAAGCGTCTGCCTACAGCTCGGGTCGTGATCTCAGGGTCCTGAGATGAGCCCCGTGTTGGGATGAGTCTCCTCCTCCCTCTGGGTCTGCCTGCTGCTCCCCCTGCTTGTGCTCTCTGCCAAATTAAAAAAGAAAGAAAGAAAGAAAGACTTTATGCACTTCTGCACTCATCGCTGTTGGGTCGACCATCCAAATACCATCCAATTCTCGCTCCTTCTCCCAAGGTGTATGACTCCCATCTTGCCCAAGCAGGATTCCTTTCTTTGAGGCCATGACAGACAACACCACAGTAGCCTATTTATTCCCACCAATGCCGTCCTCACCCCCAGATCTCCCCCTCCTCCTTCCACAGGACATCCCGAATGCCTCACCGGTCCCACCAGCCCATGATTTTCACCAGGCACGTCATCTTTCCTTCACCTGCGTTTTCTCTTCCCATACAGGTGGGACAGTGGCCCGTTTGATCCCTGGATCCCGGCGGTCCAGGCTGAGGTCACCGGTGGCGGAGTCACAGGAGTGTCATGACGTCCGACGATGCACAGTGGCGACGTGCCGCCCGGGGTAAGTGTACGAAACGCCACCGTAACACGCCCCGTATGCGGAGGGAACCTAGATCCTGTGCGGGATGGGAGCCTAGCCAGGTTTTCAAATGGTTTCTGACCTGAAAGCACGTTTGTGGTCTCATGAGGACGATGTGGGAAAGGGGTACCTGGAAGACGCAGGGGAGAGCCGGACAGAGGAAGCGAGAAGGAGGGAGTGTGGGTATGGATTGGTCGTGGCTGCTTTTCACGCCAATGACACAGGTAAGCGTTGACTTTCCTTGACTGCGGGGCCACCTTCTCCGGCTCGTCCTCAGTCTTCGTGCTCGAACAGCGGAGTGTGTTGGCTCTGGGTTGCGAGCCTGATTCTCGACCATGTGTGTTTCTGGGTGTGATTCCAGCCGGCGTCTCTATGGTGGTAGGCGCGGTGGTAGTAAGGAATGGCTTTGGTTTGTGGGCCGTGTTTCACCGGTAGGATTCAGTGGCTTCTCAAGGTAGCGGATATGCGGACTTTATATGCATCTGCTGTGTTTTCATTTGCCTTGAGGGTTTGGGCAGTTCTTGCCGTTTGGGAATATGGGACGTAGTGACCGAGTTTCGTGTCGGTGGCCACACCGGCCGGTGTTGGTGCGTGCGGGCGGGCGTGCTGAGGTTCACGTCTCGTGGTTCCTCGTTGTGACCTCTGCAGGGTGGGATTCCTGCACCAAGGAGAGTCTCCGTCCTTCATGCTGTCCGTCCTCATGAAGCCGTGACCCCGTGGGGAGCCTTCCCCAGAAAGAAAACCAGCCCTCTAGCGTTCAGGGAATAGTGTTTGATAAACAGACTGAGTGACGTAAACACTTAAATCCTTGCCAGTGAAGGTGGCGCCGGCAATCTTGACATAACGCCGTGGAAAGGAGAGAAAAGAAACCCGAGTCTTTAGAAAAGAGGTGAATGGTTCTGAAAGTGGGGGACGCTGACCGCGGGTGCAACCAGCGTTTACAGACTCCCCACAGGCAAGTCCGTGAAGCCCTTTATATAAACTCCCGAAAACCTGTGCCATCGTGACAGTGCTCGTGGGCAGAAGAGAGAGGCCTGGCGGCTTCAGAAAGTAACCCTAAAAGGACCTCAGGTGGTGCCAAATTGTGTGTCCTACTTTCTTTAATTGATCAGCATTTCTCAGAGATACCAATGCACCAGAGATACCAATGCACAAAACAGAAAAATCTGTTTTTCCTTTTTTCTTTTCTTTTTTTTTTTTTTAAGATTTTATTTATTTACTTGACACAGAGAGAGATCACAAGCAGGCAGAGAGGCAGGCAGAGAGAGAGACGGGGAAGCAGGCTCCCCGCTGAACAGAGAGCCCGGTACAGGGCTCAATCTCAGGACCCTGAGACCATGACCTGAGCCGAAGGCAGAGGCTTAACCCACTGAGCCACCCAGGCACCCCACATCTGTTTCTCTTAATAAGACTTATTTAATTATTTTATAGAGTGCATGAGCCGGGGGTGGGCTGGTGGGTGGGACAGAGGGAGAGGGACAGAGAATCCCCAGCAGGCTCCCCTTTGAGTCTAGGACCCAACGTGGGGCTCGGTCTCACGACCCTGAGATCATGACAGGAGCTGAAATCAAGGGCTGTTTGTATAACTGAGCCCCCCAGAGCCCCCCCACCAATGCATCTGTTTTTAACACAGACCTGCTGCTACATCCCAGTGAGTCCCCCTAGGTTTAGTTGGAATTTGGCAAAAAGGAATTCTACTTATTACCCTGAAATATTTGGGGGGAAAGGCTGTATTTGGAATAATTTTGAAAATCGTTAATGAATTAGGTTTTCTTAAAACTTTGGTGAGGTTTATATATTGAACAAGAAAAATTCTGGTGACTACGGAAGACCTGTTAATATTAATCCTTTAAGTTTTTTGCTTCTTTCCATACATATATGTGTGTATGGTGTCAGTTTCTTTAAGTGAACCCACACGTCACAAAGAAACACAGTTTAAATAAGAGTTTATTTCATATACTTGGTTAATAGTTTATAAGAATCAACTAAACATTGGACATCAACATTTTCTTCCTGTACATTTTAAAAAATTTGATAGGCGTTATAGAGAAAATACATTTGGTGTAATATCTTTAACCCAGATGCTTCCTGTAAAAATCAGGTATTGAATAATTCTATTTTATAAATGGTTCTCATTTATGCAAATTGCCCCTTTGTTTTTTTCCTGAGAACCCAAATAATTTGAACTGCTGATTTCCCTTTAAGTGAATTATTAATGTTATTATTAATATAATTATTAATTATTAATAAATTTAAATAATACACTAACCTTAACTTCACTGCATTTTTTTATTCCAATAATACACTAATATCACAGTCAGTAAATATCAAGATTGTAGAATGATTAAAAGTCCACAAAAACGAAATCTTGATAAGCCCTGTCTTTATAGGAAGGGATTTATTTATCCCCAAAGAGAAATACCATTATGCAAAAAACTATGTGAAAAACATTTAAAGTGAGAGTTTCATGTGATGAAAATCTAATTTCTTAACTCTTTATAAGGGGGGTGTTTCCTTTTGCAGGATGGGCTCCTGTTTGAAACTCGGGAGGGAGCGAGGTTCGATGCAGAGTTCTTTCTCCATAAATATGACTAAAGTCTCATGCGCCTGCCGACATACACTCAAATCGATATATTGCAAAGGACCGATCCTTATTTGTATGGATGATGCAAGGCGTGGGACAGAGACACGCGAGTTAAAAATCACCGTATACCTTTACGTTCTGATTTCTTTTTCACGACACTGTTCCGTTCCACTCTGGAGCTCTAGAACCGAAAGCTACGTAGTCCCCTTTTGGACTCTCAATCTCCTCCAATAATGCTCAGAATACATGTGTCGGAAGAACGTTCCCTTAGTTCACCTGTAAAAATTAGTGCGACCTCCTTTTGGTGGTGTAGGGTTTTCCTCGTGTTGTGTTACTAGAAGAAACATTTGTGCAAGCCCGTGGTTAATTCCTACGATATAAATTCGGCATTGCCCATGTCTATAAAGAGGAAACAAACAAAATGAGAAGGGGAGGGTTCAGAGCGTCCTTGGAATATTTATGAAGGTTGAAAGAGACCTGATGATCCTTTTCACAAACAAACAAGTAGAAACCTTAATGTAGATAAAAGGTGGCATCCGGAAATCTGACTGTGTTTAACATATTGGGATAATTCCTTAAGGAAATTAACTCCTATTTGCTGGGAAATTGGGTTATATTATCTAATCAAACTTTAATTTTTAAGATTAAAATTAAATGCGAATTTAATACATTTTTCAAATGACGAATTAACGAGAAACTATAAAGTTACCTTGTAATTCAGTTTTTGGCAATACAGCGGCCGTAGCAATAAAGACTCATTGAAATGAAATTCGAGATTCTTAAAATGTCAATGCACATGTGTCAAGAAGTCATTGACACCTAAGTGACCGTGAACTTTTACTGCGATACTTTTAAGTGACCGTAGATTTCTTTGTCTGTTTGGGTGCGATGGAGTTGTAAATCTAGAGAGAATCGTAAACATGCAACTGTTACAGGTTTTCGATATTAATGTTACTCCTTATTTACACGAAAGTTGGTAAACGGACCGGCCTTTGGTGTAGACAACTAGTTATCCCCGGTGATGGGGGACGCTCTCAGGGTGCCTTGGACCAGACTGATTCCAGGACATGTACGAATGTGTCAAATGGACAATCTGCCATGTAAAATATACACATTAAAGTAATTCCGAATATAGAGTGGATCCTTCGTGGTCTGCTCCCAACCCCCGCTCCCCACCAACCGCTGGTTTGAGAGGGGAAGTCCTTATAGGTTTTTGGCCGACATATTACATCACCTCCCACAAATGTTCTCTCCTCCTGTGTAGAGCTGCCTGGTGGGTCTGGGGTCCAGGTACCAGCCTTCACCGTCAAGCTTTGGAATCAAGCAAGGGACAGAGAGTCCGGCGTCATTTCTGAGACCACGGGTCTGGATTTACAGAGAAACCAGTGAAGCAGGTGATGGTACCTGTGTGGCATTTATAAAGATACTATGATGGGTCTTATATGTGCATATTGCAGATTTCTTGGTGTAGATATGTAAATACCTCTCTAAAGATTTTATTTATCTGAGACAGAGCATGAGTGCGGGGAGGAACAGAGGCAGAGGCAGAGGGGGAAGCAGACTCCCCGCGGAGCAGAGAGCCCGAGGCGGGGCTTGATCCCAGGACCCTGAGATCATGACCTGAGCCGAAGGCAGAGGCTTGAACAGACTGAGCCACCCAGGCACTCCTTACAGTTTTTTATTTTTAAGTAATCTCTACGTCCAGTGTGGGGCTCGAATTTGCAAACCTGAGGTCAAGACTCCCATGCTGTACTGACTAAGCCCTCCGGGCACTCCTGGCAGACATATATTTTATAACATTGTATATATATGTATATATGTGTATATATATATTTATATTATGAATAATATTTTACAGTATCGTATACATGACATTAATATATATATAATATTTTTATAGTATTGTGCAATACAGTACCTCTCTTTAATTATCTTAACTCCTGCATTAACTGTATTTTCTACACTCACATAAGCATGCATTTGTACGTGCACGTAACGGGTTTATGCGAGTACATTTGCACACATGCATGATGTATACGCTCACACGTCCACATCCTGCACAGTCCACTGTTTGAGGCTAATGGAAATCATAACTTTTGGAAAATTCACCCGCATCGTTTCGTTTTGAAATTACGCATTTTCATTCTGTTGCGGGTATAGAAACCTTCATGTTGTTAGGATTCGGCCGTTCTAACGAAATAAAACGGGGTTGCTAGGCTAATACAGATACGCGTCCAACAGCCCAGTCCCGGGAAAGCGGCTGAGAGTTTGGGGGCAGAGAGAGTGCTTCTAAGATCTTAAAAAAATGTTTGCCCCTGACATGCATTTACGTTCTGAACAAATCCGTACCGAGTTCCAGGTTCTTGAATACAACGGCACAGAAAGAACGAGGGTCACTTTTTTTTTAAAGATTTTATTTATTTATTCCAGAGAGAGAATGCACGAGTAACGGGCAGGGGCAGCAGGAGAGGGAGAAGCAGACTCCCCCCTGAGCCAGAAGCCCGCTGGACGGGGCACTCTGGACTCGATCTCGGGACCCTGAGATCGTGACGTGAGCCAAAGGCAGACGCTTCACCCACTGAGCCCCCAGGAACCCTTAAATGAGCAGATTTGATTCCAAACTTACTTATTATTAATACCCTAAACATCGCCTCATTAACCTCCTCCTCCCCACGAGTACAAAATGGACACAAAGAAAGCAAGAGTTTGCAGAGACGACTGCGGCGGAAAACGGAATCTTTGCTTACGGATGAAGCTAAAAATGGAAGCACCTCGATTTCATGGATTTTGGCTCTGTAACTGCAAATGCTTGTATAGAGCGCTTGGAAGTGGCATTCTGAGTACCCAATCATGAAAAAAACTTATTTATATTGGCATTTTGTGCTTAAAAAAAAAATGCAGGGGCGCCTGGGTGGCTCAGTGGGTTAAGCATCTACCTTCAGCACAGGTCATGATCCCCAGGTCCTGGGATCGAGCCCCGCATCGGGCTCCCTGCTCAGCGGGAAGCCTGCTTCTCCCTCTCCCTCTGCCTTCTGCTCCCCCTGCCCCTGCTCTCTCTGCCGAATAAATGAAAAAGAAAAAAAAATCCTTAAAAAAACACAACAGTGGATCATTCTGTTTTGTTTGTGGAGCCTTTGGCTGAGAATTTGCATTCCCGAGGACAAAGCTTTTGTTTTATTATTAACCTTTTCTAAATCATGGGTGCAGTCTCTGTCTTGAATTCGCGAGGTCGGTGACTCATTCTTGGAAATGTTTTTCTTAAAAGATTTTATTTGTTTGAGAGAGAGGGAGCAAGAGAGCCCGAGCCGGGGGATGGGGCAGAGAGAAAGGGGGAAGCAGGCTCGCTGCTGAGCCGGGAGCCCCACACAGGGCTGCAGATGCCTATTTTTTTTAAATGCAAACTTATAAACACATTTTAAAACACGTCCGTATCATTATATTAACATCGTGTTGCTGACCTGTCTCCTTTCTTCCGATGACCTTGACAGGTTGCAGTTGTAGGATTTTCCATCATTGGCTTTGGAACTTTGTCTCAACTTGAAAATGGCCTTTCCTTCCATCTTTCTGAAATGATGTGTTAAAAAAAATACATTATTAGAAAATATTCTCAGATACATCGTTGATGTCTCGAATTATTCCTGTCAACGGACATTAAGAAGCAAGGAGCTTGAAGGTCGCCTGGAAGGATTTTCTGCTGGTGTTTTTACTGAATCCTGACGACGTACTGCTTCCTTTCGGGTCATTTATGTGTTTGTTGTGTTTTTTGGTTTGGGGGGTCCGTTGTCTTCCATTTTATCTGATTTCTTTATCAGCACAATCCGAGAAGCGTTTCCTCCCGGACGGCGGTACAGCGAGAAAATCCCGAGATCTGCAAACACCTGTCAGTTCTAAAGCACAAAGGACAATGCCTGCTGCCCGGGTGGGGGGCGTTTGGAAGGAGAGGGATGCAGGACGTTGCGGGGATGCGGGCTCCTTCCTTCTCCTGCTGGAGATGGGAGCCCTGGGCCGGGATTCCGAGGGACCTTTCCTCAGCTGTGGTTCTCACTCCCGCGCATGTCATGACACACATGAACTTTAAAGGCTGGATGGTATGTCCGCTGCCATTGGATTCGGACGTCCTGGCCTCCCTCCTCCCTGACTGTAAGAAACCCATTTCCCACGAGAGCCGAGAGCCAGCCGAATGGATTCTGGGTTCCTCCTCCGGACTCGCATTTGCCGATCCTCTTGGAGCCAGTTAAAGGGTTTATATGTAGTTTCCATTTTTTTCCCTTAAAGATAAAGAAGGAAGGCACTCGTCTTGAAAGACGGGTGAGACCTAGAGCCCAGTGGATCCATCCTCAAATACCGTCGACCGTTACTGGGGATCCTGGAGGTTTTTAACGTGGATGAGCCGTTGTGACTTTAGGAAGAGTATTGCTGTTTAAAATGCATATATATGGGGATACCTCGGGGTTCCGTGGGTGAAGCATCTGACTTCGGCTCCGGTCATGATCCCAGGGCCCTGGAATCAAGCCCTACATCGGGGTCCTTGCTTACCGTGGAGGCTGTTTTTCCCTCTCCCACTGTGCGTGCTCTTTCTCTCTCATAAATAAATTAAGAAGTAAATGTGTTTGTACAGCATGAACCCATGTTCTGAACATGAACTTCCCAGCCTTTACTGACCAGTAATAATGTTAAAGGCTCTATGCTTTAATTAATGAATTAGATTTTATGACGTGAATTAGGATTTATTCACTTGTTTTAGAGATAGCACATGAGCGGAAGGGCCAGAGGGAGAGGGAGACACAGTGTTTGGTCTCACCACCCTGAGTTCATGACCTGAGCTGAAACCAAGAGTTGGACGCTTCACTGGCCAAGCCCCGCAGGTGCCTCAAGGCTGCAGGGTGGAGAGACGTGCAGGTGTTGGTTTGGTTGACACGCTGCTGGGCGTGCTCAAGAGGGCCGCCACCCTGAGCTTCCTTACCGCCAGGCTGCGTCGCCCACGTCCGCTCTGTACAACGCTGAAGTCCCGCAAAATAAAACAGTGCGCCCAGCCTAGACGACGGGATACCCACAACACCGTGCATCCCACCCAAGCTCACCTTTGACTTCTCTCTTGACTTTGGAAGTGTGTTTCATTCTACGCACGCAGTGTATGACCTAGTCACGCTAGAGCTGGATTCGGTATTCTTGGAGTCTGTCTTTTCACATCTGCTTGGCAGAATCACGGTAGTTAACTGGCTTGAGGGGTCACTCTGTTTGTGTGTGAGATGCAGGGAGACACAGGTAGAAAGACCACACGTTCATGACCTGTTGAATTCTCACCCTAATGTGGCCAAGATGAACATTTTCACGTTCGACAGAACCTCATGGTTCTTCGTCTCACCACTTACGAGTCACCACCTGTGTGTGAAGCATGCCGGACGCTATTCTCAATAAATATAAAGAATGGCAGAATTAATGGATTCTTCCCAGGTCTGTGATTTACTGGCGGATGTAAAGCGGTGGGTGGCCTGTACGTCAGGCCTGCCGAGAGCTTTCCAAAAGGCGTTTCCAAAAACGGGGAGTGGTGGAGAAGCGACCCCTGTATGGTTTGAGATGGTCGGGAGCCACGGAAAATGTATTCAGACAGAATTTTCAAGTGGAAAAGTAAACCGTAAACCTGATAAGCCCACAACTGGGTGCTTGTGCTTAGAGATAGCTGTGGGACGGCCAACCAAAATGGCGGCATTGGCTTCCCAAGATGTAACCGACTTGTCCATGGCGGGGAAAGGACTCCCAGGGAGTGGGACTGAAGGCGTAGAGCTGTACACTCTAGAAGGCATCATGGATCCAGGCTTCAAGAGAAGGCTCCTCCTCTTTGTGTCCTCTGCTAGCCATGAAGGACTTCTACCTAGAACGTAGAAAGTGCTTGGGATAGAGACAGTTAGATGAACCCCCATCGGGAGGAAGACCAGGTTAATAACTAAATCACGTGCTCTGTGTTTAACACCTGTCTCATTTTCTTTTCTGTTGTTTTAAAACTATGTTTAACCTTCACTCTGGTGTTTATAATGAAAAGGGTCCTTCTCTTTAAATAATCAAATGGAGGAGGATGTCCCTATGGAGAACTTCCTTGAGTCAAGTACCAGCTTTACGAATCAAATTTAGTAATAGACAAAAAAAGTAGGCCCTCATTACCAGCTATGTTTTGTCCAGAAACACACAGTAGGTTTCATATAGAAAAGCCATCGGTGTTTATCTCTAATTCTGTTGCCCGAATAAAGACACAAAGCTCTAGAATCAACTTAGATGCATGAGAGCGATTGAATAAACTCAAGAAAACTCACCAGGAGAATGGATCAGGAAAGGGTGGTGCATTCACACAGTGGGATTCTACGTAGCAGAATAAGAAACATCAGGGACCTACGTATGATCAGAACACGTTGCTCTTACAGACGTGGGGTTCAAAGAAACTAACCAGCACAGAAGAAGTGCACATTTATGTGCTAAACTCAGGTTCAGAGGAAGCTCAGTGAGCTGGAAAAAGCAGAAACAAAACAGAACGATGGTTTTCCATCGTGCGGGGAGTATGAGGATTCTTCCCAGTGATGGACAGACTCAGCCTCTGGTGTAAAGTACTAGACTCATGGGATGATCAGAATATTAAACCACATACTTACCCTCTGCATTTCACTGTTGGTGCTTTTATCTCAATAAATTAAGAGCCTCAGACATTAAATTAAGAGAAGCAGACAGACTCTCGCACACAGTTGCAGGCACAGCAGGCGTCAAAAAATTTGGGAGGAAAACCAGTAGCCGTAACACAAAGCTGCTCTCCTCCAGCATAAAGATCTTTGACATTGTCTCTTCCTGCCAGTAAAACCCACAGTCATTCACGTTAGCGGTAAATATTTCATGACATTTACAACTCTCTGTCTCAGACTAAAATAATTCTTGAATTGTGAAAGGTTTTTCCCTGTCCTTCATGTTACCGTCACACATGTCCACACCCTGCAGATTCTCTAAGTATGAAATTACATGTGTCTCCCTAAACATGGGGTTCCGGCTTCCAGGAGACGAAGAGGTCCAGAAGTTGTCATGCCTCTGGTCTGTCTGTGGCTAGATTTGATTCCTCTGGGTTGACCATGACTTCACAGTGCAAGTAGCCAGGCTCTCGATCTGTCTGTCTCTGTTTCTTTCTCTCTCTCTCTTTTTTTCATTGTATTTTCTTTCTTTTCAGTGTTCCAGAATTCATTGTTTATGCATGACACCCAGTGCTCCATGCAATCCGTGCCCTCCTTAATACCGACCACCAGGCCCCCCCAACCCTCCACCCCCGCCCCTCCAAAACCCTCAGGTTGTTTTTCAGAGTCCACAGTCTCTCATGGTTCACCTCCCCTTCCAATTTCCCTCAACTCCCTTCTCCTCTCCATCTCCCCATGTCCTCCATGTTATTTCTTATGCTCCACAAGTAAGTGAAACCGTATGATAACTGACTCTCTCTGCTTGACTTATTTCACTCAGCATCATCTCCTCCAGTTCCGTCCATGCTGATACAAAAGTTGGGGATTCATCCTTTCTGATGGAGGCCTAATACTCCATAGTGTATATGGACCACATCTTCCTTATCCATTCTTCTGTTGAAGGGCATCTTCGTTCTTTCCACAGTTTGGGGACCGTGGCCATTGCTGCTATAAACATTGGGGTACAGATGGCCCTTCTTTTCACTACATCTGTGTCTTTGGGGTAAATACCCAGTAGTGCAATTGCAGGGTCATAGGGAAGCTCTATTTTTAATTTCTTAAGGAATCTCCACGTGTTCTCCAAAGTGGTTGCACCAACTTGCATTCCCACCAACAGTGTAAGAGGGTTCCCCTTTCTCCACATCCTCTCCAGCACACATTGTTTACTGTCTTATTGATTTTGGCCATTCTAACTGGTGTAAGGTGGTATCTCAATGTGGTTTTCATTTGAATCTCCCTGATGGCTAGTGATGATGAACATTTTTTCATGTGTCTGATAGCCATTTGTATGTCTTCCTTGGAGAAGTGTCTGTTCATGTCTTCTGCCCATTTTTTGACGTGATTATCTGTTTTTGGAGTGTTGAGTTTCAGGAGTTCTTTATAGATCCTGGATATCAGCCCTTTGTCTGTACTGTCATTTGCAAATATCTTCTCCCATTCCGTGGGTTGCCTCTTTGTTTTGTTGACTGTTTCTTTTGCTGTGCAGAAGCTTTTGATCTTGATGAAGTCCCCAAAGTTCATTTTCGTTTTTGTTTCCTTTGCCTTTGGAGACATATCTTGAAAGAAGTTGCTGTGGCTGATATCGAAGAGGTTATTGCCTATGTTCTCCTTTAGGATTCTGATGGATTCCTGTCTCACGTTGAGGTCTTTTATCCATTTTGAGTTTATCTTTGTGTACGGTGTAAGAGAATGGTCGAGTTTCATTCTTCTACATATAGCTGTCCAATCTTCCTAGCACCATTTATTGAAGAGACTGTCTTTTTTCCACTGGATATTTTTTCCTACTTTGTCAAAGATTATTTGACCATAAAGTCGAGGGTCCATATCTGGGTTTTCTACTCTGTTCCACTGGCCTATGGGTCTGTTTTTACGCCAATACCATGCTGTCTTGGTGATCACAGCTTTGTAGTGAAGCTTGAAGTCAGACAACATAATGCCTCCAGTTTTGTTTTTCTTTTTCAACATTTCCTTAGTAATTCGGGGTCTCTTCTAGTTTCATACGAATTTTAGGACTGTTCGTTTCAGCTTTTTGAAAAATGCCACTGGAATTTTGATCAGAATGCCATTGAAAGTATAGATGGGTCGAACGTTATAGGCATTTTAACAACATTTATTCTTCCGATCCAAGAGCATGGAATATTTTTCCATTTTTTTGTGTCTTCTTCAATTTCTTTCATGAGTGTTCTGTAGTTCCTTGAGTACAGATCCTTTACCTCTTTGGTTAGGTTTATTCCCAAGTATCTTACGGTTCTTGGTGCTATAGTAAATGGAATCGATTCCCTATCTGTTATTTAGATGCTGCTCCTATTTTAGCGGTCAGCTTCCTCAGTGCCCACACCAGGTGCTTCATCAGTGTCAGCAACAACAGTCTAATTAGTCTGCTTTGTCCAGTGCAAATCCTTTAACAAATGAATCCCCTCTGGGGCTGAAGGTTTTGTGAGATGAAGTTCGTTGTTCTATAAACTTCTCATACATCATGAGAAGCAGTGCTGGGATGGCACGGAGGGAATTGGGACTGTATCTTTACTCAATTGTGACCAGCCCTGGTTAATGAGGATGGTCACTTCTTCTGAATAAAGCCACGGCATTTGAATTATCCCTCCAAGCCCAGATTTTTGGTGGTCCTTTCCTCACCATGGTGACAAAACTCTTTGACAGTTAAGCATTCATGGCTCCCTTCTTCTCAGGAGAATTCCCACATCAAAATACTAAGAAGATGAGCAAAGATTAAACATTTCTTATGTATGTAGGACCACACATGTGTGTGAATGCCTTGATACATTCTATGTCTCCTATAGAGTAGAATCTCAGATTTCATTTACACTATCACTTGAAAAAGTAGGAAAAATGGAATTTATTTAGTTCGAAACAAATCTGCCCTTCCTTCAGGTCCCAGCCTGTGCATTAGTAGGGGAAATAAAATCAATTACGTCTTTGACAATGGTTTAAAATCTTGGTCTAATGACATGATTTGAATCCATTATTGGATAGAATTTCTTAGAAATCTTGACTCTTGGGGCATCTGGGTGGCTCAGTAGCATTCGACTTTTGATTTCGGCTCAGGTCATAATCTCAGGGTAATGAGATCAAGCTCCACGCTCAGTGGGGAATCTACTTCCTTCCCTCTTCTTCTCTGTCTGCCCCTCACAACCTCCCTGGTCTCTCTCTCAAATAAATAAATCTTAAAAAAGAATAACAACAACAATGACAAAGAACCAAAAAACCTCAGAAATCTTGACTCTCAGCCTTCTTCCTCTGCCTCTCTCCCTGTGATGTGGAAGAGGGACGTCATTGGAATCCTAGATCTAGGGGGAGATGGTTCTTTGGCTGCCATGTTGAGCTCCTCTGGTCTGTGACATCACCCTCTGTGCATCTGGGAAGTACGTGCTCGTCCTGCTACTCTTTTGAATTCATGTCTCTAGCTGGTAGTGTTCTTTCTTCTCTGTCTCATCCCGGGTGATGTCCCTTGAACCTGGGTACCATTATGATGGCAGGGTCCAGGGACTTTGCTCTGTCATTCATTCATGGGCGCTATAAGACTCGTCCTAGTCTTTGCTCTGCAGACCTGTGATCCTGCTTGGTCTCATCCTGCTGGGAAATACCAGTGGATGATAGCTGCAGGGCAGGGTTGCTCATCTGTTGAGGAGGTTGTTTTCAAAGCAGTGCCTGCTGAAATCCCCCTTTACCTTGCTTATCTCTGTGCCGTGCCCCAGAAGAGTCTCTGCTCAGACCATGGGATGCCTTTTCCAGAATCACACCAAGTTCTTTAAAGTCATTGGGTTCTCCTTGAAAAGACGCTGTGTGATAATTCAATGATGGTTTGGATCATGTGATTTTCATACAACTTGGAAAAACCTATAAACCCAAATGAGTGTTACTCAAATTGCTGTGATAAGTGCCCATTTCTACTTTGCCTGAATAATCTCAATTCTGAAATGCAGAAAGGTGGATAAAGTTTGTACTGTAGCTCAGCCTTTGCCAAGCTCTGTCCTGAATGCTGCTTTATTTTTGAGTTTCCATGAGCCTTGGTTGGGATCGAGCCACCCACTGCAGGACGACTGTCACTGCCAGGGTCGAAGGACGTCTCCTAGAATAGTTTGCTCAAAGTTTGCCCGAGTCACTCGGGTTTTAAGTCTGTGCAACATGTCATTTGCGCCTAAGGATAGCAGGTGTATGGATGTGACTACTGTTGATGGCCTGCAGTTCACTTCAAGTAAAGCCAAAATTAGTTTACCCTTTTCTGTTCATTTTGGTCTTAGGCAAATGTATTTTTTTAGCCATAGCTTAAGCTGATTTATTTTTGTTTTTTGTGGATTCTTAAAATCTATTTATTATATCCATGCTGAAGCATGCACTGGAAAGGTGGTTATCTTCATCGCATATTTTTATCAAGTTATATGTTACCTGAACCCACATGTGCTTCATAACATGTTTGGAAGGTTTTTGAAAATATTTTCCATTTTCTACAGTCATAACCTTCTTGACAGGCTTTAGATTTTGGAAGCAGATCTTGAAGCGTTAGTGAACAGAATACAGATGAAATGTATGGGATTCTCAAGGACATGGCTTGCCTACATATTCTTCTGTTGGGGGAAAAAAGACATAAGCTAGCATTAATCAAACCAAGTTTTTAGAACTCTGAGTGGTTCTGATACATGTTCCTCTTTTACTTTTCATTGGTCATGTACTCCAACTACCATCTGCAAAAATATGTCCATTTTGGTTAACTTTTAGAAGGAGTTTTATTTTATTTGGTTGATGTGTTTTATTGACCTTGACAGGGTATAAACTAAAATGTTGTTCTCAATGATAAAAACACAAAAGAATCGCAAAATATCTCCTGTTAAATCTGAAGCTGTGGTTTCATATAAGGTGATGAAATTATTTTAGTCAAAACTACTCTTCACCAGGTGTGCCTGGGGGGCTCAGTCGGTTGACTGTCCTACTCTTGGCTTCCACCCAGGTCGTGATCTCATTGATTCTAGACCCATGTTGTGCTTTACATGGAGCCTACTTAAGAAAAAAAAAGCATGAAAAAAGAAAAACAACCCCAAACTAATATTTAACAAAAATATCGATGCTGGTCAATATTTTTCCTCCAGGTAGAGATTTTCATTCTATTTGGGAAAAACATGTTCGTTAAAATATTCCTCTGATTGAAATACATTACTGTTTTTAAATTACATGGATATTTGCCTTTATATTCCTAGTTCTATGGTAACAAAATCTTCTTAATAATCAGTTAAGAAACACAGCTTGTGTTGTTTTTTGTTTGGAGAAAATGAGCTGTTATCTGTATTCATATATGTATATGTGCATTTTTTTCCCCTTTGATTCCATTTCATCTCTTGTCTGGAAATAGAACGAGTGACATTTACAGCTTTGTTATTGTGAAGCAATTATTACGTCTTTCCTTTAGGCTATGTGAATTCATTCTCACCAATTCATTCAATTACCATAGAATTCTCAAATCATATAAAGCATATATATGCATGTCACTTTAAAGATAGATGGGGAAAAAATAGAAGCACATTGGTAGAAAGATAAGTATCTTTTTTTTTTTTTTAAGATTCTATTTATTTATCTGACAGATCACAGGTAGGCAGAGAGGCAGGCAGAGAGAGAGGGGGAAGCAGGCTCCCCGCTGAACAGGGAGCCCAATGCGGGGCTCAATCCCAGGACCCTGAGATCATGACATGAGCCACCCAGGCGCCCCAAAAGATAAGTATCTTTTACACAAAATTTCAGTCCCTCCACTGATCGGGGGAGATGGTCACATAAAACTTACGCAAGTGTGGTTCTTGGCTCTTAGGAAGGCTCTTAAACAAGTTTCTGTTTATCTAAAGTCTGTGAGTGTTGCATAATCGTTTTGTTTTGAGCAAAAGGACTGATTCACAAAACGATTATGCAACACTCACAGACTTTAGATAAACACAACCCGGCTTGCGTCTAACTCAGATTTCTCACCATCGCAGATCGTTAACTTTCTGCGACATGATGCAGGCAATAGATGGTAGAAATGATACCCAAATGAGAAGGTATGTCAGAAAGTATATGAGTAAAGACAGCCAGATCAGGAGGGACGGGCATAGTATGTAGTCAGTACCACTCAACTCTACACTCAACAATTGTGAGCCCGGTAAATGTGCTGTATGTATTTTACCACATTAGAAATCAGAGAGATGAGTAGAGCACGTGCAAAAGAGTACTGCTTTTGTAGTCTGGTCTCAGACTAAAGTCTCCACTTACTCCCACAACGTTTAAAAGCAAGACTTGAAAAAAAAACAAAGAGTTTCCAAGTTTCTTAAGAGTATTCCAGAGCAAAGCTCAAGGGTAAATACAAACACAGTCTGCCCCCAAAAAGGGACATTTGCAAAGACTGGTCTCTAAGGAGATCTTATTGACCTGCAAAAGAATGCAAACATGTGACCCACGGGGAGGAAGGAAAGTCCAGTAAAGACATGTGCACCAAGAAGTTACATGGATTATGGAATTCCGAGACGGGGCGTTAAACCGTCCTCTATAAATGTATCCCTTCAACTTACGGTGCCAGCCTCAGAAACAAGGTCAAGGAGAATGTGAAAGCAAAATTAATCTTCTAGAGTCAAAAAATGAAGTTTCTCAGATAAGGGTACTATCACAAGGAATGAACAGCACATGGATATTGCAGAAGAAAACCGAAATATTAAAAAAGTATGCAAAACGAAATATCCAGATTATGACGGCTGGTACAAAAGGAAATAGGGATCCGCTGAACTTTGACACAACAGCAAGCAGAATGATGTGCTTGTCACTGGATTTCCAGGGGGAAATATGTTAATCACGCCATTTGTCCCCCAAATTTAATGAAGACTGTACATCTGTTCAAAAAAAATAGTCCAATGAGTACGGCATGGGAGAAACCTGAGAGAAGTAAAGGCGAGATGGTTCTGATAACCAAAAGGTAGTAATCCAGACGCTTTCAGAGAGAGTCCCTGGGAACCGCCCTTACTTACGGAGGAGGAGACATAAGGCTGCCAGTGTCTTTCTCATCAGAAACAGTGCAAGCCAGGACATAGCCGAGGGCCATCTTTCAAGAACTGAACATCCCGTTCATCCTAGAATTCTTCATAGAGTGAAAACACCTTTGAAAATAAAATGGAAATACAGACTTGTTCGGACGCCCCGACTGAAGAAGCAGCAGACCGACAGAGTAAGAACGGAGAAGCCTCCTCCCTAGCAGGAGCACAGTTCTGCGTATTGGGAATCCGGATCTGCACGCAGGAGTGACGTGTGCTGGAGGTGATGCCCCTGATAGTGTAAGTGTAAAGGGACGTGCACAGAGGTGGAAAATAGAGCATAAGGTTCTTCCGTGTGGCTGGGTGTAGGAACACGCACCACGGGGCTGGGATAACTAACATGGGTATAATGTGAGCACTAAGCAAAATTCCGAAGAAAGAAAAAGTTACCGATTATGGAGAGAAGATCTGAAAGGAGGTAGAAAATAAAAGGAAAGCACAGTTGAGACAGAGAAACGTGCAAAAGATGTAGAGAAGGTTACGTTTAAAACCTGCACATCTGTAATCAAATAGAAATGACCTACATGCCTCGGGTTCAACGCTGAGCTGCCTACAAAAACACTTAAAAAACACAGCGAGGTTAAAATAATCCACAGGAGAAGGGATGTACTAGAAATACCAACTTACCGACGCCTAGAGTGGCCTGATTTACAGCACAATGAGCTGGATCTGGACCAAGGACTGATGGACGAGGTAAAGACCATTGGTTAAGTCGAGCGTGTGGCTAACTTGGAGAGAACATAACCATCCTAAGGGCTCGGGACATCATAGCACAGCTCTGAAATACACGAAGCCAAAAATAATCCGAAAGCAAGAATTAACACGTTCATAATTGTAGTCCATTCAAAATATCTCTTCCTTTTTTAATAAAACAAGGACACAGAAAATCCATAAGAAGGAAGACCAGAAGAACACTTTCAACATTTATAGAACGTTCGACATCAGACTCTTACATTCTTTTTATGTGCACACTGGACGTTGATTCAGATACAGGATATATGGGTCAGCCGTCAAGTCTCAGTAGATTTGAAATGGTTTAAATCCTGCATGTTCTGAGGTGACAATGGGATTAAATGAGCAATAGATGACCATATCTGAATATTCCAAGTATTTGGGAAATAAGTAGTGGGCTTCTCAATGATACGAGTATCAGTAAGGAAATTGAAGAGAAATTGGAGTGTTGTTCAGTGAATGAAAATATAAGCATGATGTATCAGAAGGTGGTGGGTATGTTTGTGACCTAGACTGTCAGTGGTAACGTGAGTGTTACCAACCCAGGTTGGTAACCTACCAACCTGGGTTGGTAACATAGGTACCAACTCATGTCCAAAGTCATCACAGTCTATACGTTCATCATGCCCAGTTTTATCTACTTATGATACCTCAGTTAAGCTAGAAAATAAATTTCCAGTTCCACTGTGACAAAAAGATGTAGGTTGCAACTTGAAGTATTTTTAGGGAAATTTATACTAGAGAAACTTACTACTAAGGTAATAATGTCTAATGTCAGTATCTTCATTCTCTACTAGAAATCAACCAAAAAAGAAATCTAGAAAATCAACGAAGCATAAGTAGGAGAAGGCGAATGGTAATAAAACAGAAACCATGATCCATAAAAAGATTAAACCATAGAACATATCATATTAGTGAAACCAAAGATGGCTATTTGAGGACAGCGTTACGTGTATTAAACCTTTAATCAAACTGTTAGCCCAACTCCAATCACTTTACCAATATTCGAAATGAAAGAGGTATGATCCCTTCAGATCTGCAGGCATTAAAAGGATGATAAGGAAAATTAAAAACAAGTATAAGAGAAAAGATTCTGTACTGTAGATTAAAATGTACACATTTCCCGAAAGCCACAAAGTTCACTCGGGCAGTAATAGCCACATACTTATTGAATAAATTGATTTTATGTTTAAAAGCCTTTCTGCCAAGAAATCGCCAGGTTCAGTGGCTTCCCTGGGCAAACTGTTCTAGCCATTTAAAAGATTAAAAAATACTAATTCTACACACGTTGTTTCAGGTACTGAGAGAGGAGGGAACATTTACGATCTATTCAGTGTGGTTGGACGTACCCTGACCTCAAAGACAAACCAACACACATCTCAATTAGAGAAGAAAGAGCCACAGAAAAATACCCCTTTTCATAAATGCAGAATTATTTAAAAATATTATCCAAAGGAATCTAGTACCATTTATATGCCAATGGTATGTGTACGTGTGCTATTTCAACATGGCAGACCATGTCTACGGACCCGTACTTAACACCATATTTCATGGTAAAAGACTGAATTTTCTCAGATAAGGCCATAAAGTGGTTCACAACTTTTTTTTAGTATTCTTTTATTATTCTGTAAGTATCTGTAGTATTTTTAGGGATATCATCACTCTATGTGTAATCTCTATTGTCTTGATGTCTTTAGTAACTATTATTAGATGTTTAGCAATTTTATTAATTACCCTCTGAGAACCAGCTGGGGGTTTATTTTCTTTATATTGGGTTTGTTTTTATTTTATTGAATTCTACTTTGGTCTTTATTCTTTCTTTCCTTGGTTTACTTTCTTCCTTTATTTCTTATTAAGTTGTTAAAATCTGGATTCCAGTGTTATTAACATGCAGTGTTATGTAAGATTCAGGTGTGCAATATAGTGGTTCACCACTCTCACCCATCACCCAGTGCTCATCACAAGTGCCTGCTTCCTCCCCGTTAACCGTTCAACCCATCTCTCCACCTGCCCTCTGGTGACCATCAGTTGGCTCCCTAGAGTGAAGAGCCTGGGGGCACCTGGGTGGCTCAGTCAGTTAAGCATCCAACTCTTGATCTCAGCTCAGATGTTGATACCTGGTCATGAGTTCAAGCCCACACTGGGCTCCACGCTGGGCATGGAGCCTTCTACTAAAAAAAGAAAAGTCTCTTTTTTGGTCTGCCTCTCTCTCATTTTTTTTTTGTTTCCTGAAATCTGTGTATGAGTAGAATCACATGATATTTGTCTTTGTCTAACTTATTTGACTTAGCTCTATGCTTTCTAGCTCCAACCATGTTGTTGCAAATGGCAAGACTTCATTCTTTTTTATGGCTGAATAGTATCCCACGGTGTGTATGCATACATACACATGTATATACACACACATACGTATTTCATGAATTTATATACACACACCCCCCACATACCTTCTTCATCCATTCATCTCTCGACACATGGGTACTTAGGCTACTCGCATAATTTGGCTGTTGTTGATAAGGCTACTGTAGACTTAGGGGTACCTCTATCATTTCAAACTAGTGTTTTCGTAGTCTTTGGGTAAATATGATTACTGGAAAGTTGTCTTTCTATCTTTCTAACTTTTTGAGGAACCTCCACATTGTTTCCCACAGTGACTGCACCAGCTTGCATTCCCACCAACAGTTCAAGAGGATTCCCCTTTCTCCACATCCTCCCCAACACATGTCGCTTCTCCTCTATTTCTTATTTCTAAGTTGGAAGCTGAGGTCATTGGTTTTTTGCTTTCTAATACAGGGGTGTACTTTCCATTGATAACTGCTATAGATAAATCTCACCCATTTGTCTAAGCTGTGCTCCCGCTGGCACTCCGTTCCCAATGAATACTTCTTCTCTTTTGATTTAGTTTCTTTGACCACAGGCTGTTTAGGATATTGTTCTCAAATGCTTTTGGATTTTTCCAGATAGGTTTCTGTTCATGATTTCAGAATTCTTCTATATGGTCAGACAACACCCTCTTTACAACTCGAATACTTAGGGCCCAGGATATGGTTATGGTCTCCCTTGGCAGATGTTCTTGAGGTCACCAGAATGAACTGTAGATTCTGCTACTGTGGTCAGCCTCTCTCTAAAGACGTGCCAGGTCTCAGGGGGTGCGTTGTGTGCCTCCTGCCATTTTGTTTCCTTTAAATCTTTCCTGATCTTTTGTCTACTTCTATCAGTTATTGATAGAGGAATGGTAAAAGCTCCATTATACCTATGGATTTGTCTGTTCTCCTTAAAGTCTGTTCAGGTCCTTCTTCATGTGTTGTGACACTGTGTGAGTTTATAGATTTTGAGGGTTGTTATATCCAGTTGAGGAAAGGACCCTTATGTCACTATGAAGTGACCCTCTCTGTCCCTGCTAATATTCTTTGCTCTAAAACTTACGTTGATACTAATTTATTATGTATTTCTTTTGATTAATGTCATCAGGGTTATCCTTTTATTTTCTGTTAGCCTATTTGAGCTTTTATATGTCACATGTTTTTTTTAGTAAGCATATAACTGAGTCATGCTTTTTTTTTTTTTAATCCAGTATCTCCCTTTTTTAAAGATTTTATTTATTTACTCATGAGAGACAAGAGGGAGGCAGAGGGAGAAACAGGCTCCCCATGGAGCAGAGAGCCCATAACGTAGAACTTGATCCCAAAGGCAGACGCTTAACAAATTGAGCCACCCAGGCACTTAGTATCTGCCTTTTTTGTTGGGGTATTTTGGCCTCTCGCACTTAATGTGATTATTCACGAGGGTGGATTCAGACCTACTTTTTTGGGATGCCTTTGGCTCAGGTCATGGTCCCAGGGCTCCCTGCTCAGCGGTGAGTCTGCTTCTCCCTCTGCCCCTCACCCCGTTCATGCTCTCTCTCATTCTCTCTCTCTCAAATAAATGAAATCTTAAAAAAAGAAAAGAAAAGAAACCTACGTTCTTGAGGTGGTACCATACCGCTCCCATGTCCTCGAAGAGATGACAATGGTATCTCGCATTTCTCTGCTGTTTTGATTGCTGCTGTAAATTTTACTTTTGCATGTGACAAATCCCACAGTACGCTGTTCTCAGTGCTTTCAGATGTGTCTGTTATCACCGAAGGATATTTAAGTGCTGAGGAAAATGTTTTGAGTTCCCCCCAGTTGTGAGTTTCACGGCTCTTCATTCCTTTGTGTAGTTGAGAATTCCTTAGTATACCATCTGCTCCAAGCATGCCCTTTCTCTTTTCTTAACTTGGCAAAGGTGATGATGACGAATGTTTTGACTTTTGTGAGTCTCGCAAAGTCTTTGCAAAGCCTCTTACCTTCATTTATTTCAGGCGTTGTATTTTATGTTTCTATAATTTACTTTTTTTCTTTGTCTACTGACTTTTTGGCTCAGGTTTTCTTTTTTCTTCAGTTTGTCAGAAGAGTGTCATTGCGTGCTGGAGCATTGTTCTCTGTGTTCCTTTGAAACTTGGTCAGACATTTCCGTCTCTGTGATGGTGTCTCATGATTATGTTATCTCACTCATGTTGGGTTATCGCATATTTAGGAAAGATTGTTGGTCAGATCCCAAATTCTCCAAACCATAAAAATACCTTCCTTTTCTTTCTGTCTCACCCATAAAGAATTTGGGGCAATACGTTAAGTATCACTGTCTTGGTCAGGCTGATATCGCACATCCCGCCACGGAGACACCAACTTTTTACACACATATCCTGATGATCAGTGGGGAGAAGGGCTTATTACCACTTCTGACAGTTCCAAAAGGACTAGCATCAACAGATTTCTCTGATAATCTAAGTGTAATTATTTCCACTATTTTGATAAATCCATTTTTCTTTCCTATTATATTATAAAAATGTCAAAGGGAAAGAAAAACAGGCTGAAAGCGTGCGTGTGATATTCAAATCATGTCACTGCAGTGTTGTTGAAGTTTTTCCCTTTAGAAATAATTACTTTACAAAGAAAGCCTCAAGGGCCCTTTATTTTTCCATCATAAAGGAAAACATGGATTTAATGAAAGGAGCCTGAAGGAGGCTTTCGGCACCATAATTAGCTTTCAAATGGGTTGTTTGAATTTTTTTGACTCATTAAAACCTATTTCAGATTTGATCTATTCTGTTAATCAATACTTTACAATTTTGTTTTGTGCGTGTGTGTGTGTGAGAGAGACATAGATTGGAACAGTGCTGTTTTTGTTTTAATTCTCAAAGAATAAAATAACACCGAGATGCATCTTATAAACGTTGAGAATCTGGAGCCTAGAGAGTGTTTCAGGGTGTAGAATTTTCCTTCAAATGGGCTGATGATTTCTCAGATGCAAACAGGAGATAAGTGAAAGAAATCCCATTAATTTTAGTGGGGGGGGGGGGTAGATAAAGCAACAAGATTATCACAGCGGAGGGCTGTGCCTCTAGTTTTTATCCAAGACAGGAGCCAAAGACATCATGGGTCCTGTCCCCTGATAACAGTGGTGAGGTCAGTGAAGTGAAATTTTAACGGTTGTCCAACATGCATTTTTAGTACCTGTTTCTCGCATTTTTTGTCTGGGTGACTATGGTAACTGTCATTCCTTCTGTAAAATGCCCATCGTGTTTCCATGATTTATATGCCTAGCCAGCTAAGCAGTAATGATAAGAACCGCATGTCCTGCATTCAGAATGCTCATTACCTCACCCCTTACCCCCACCTGGGATTCTCATCTCCTGAAATTCATGCCTATGGAATCCCCTCTCCAGTGCTGAAACCACTGTCCTGATTCTCACCAACAGGTTATAGGACAGGTGGCTAGGATCGCTGGCCTCTTCCCTACATGGGAATGATTAGGGCCCCTTTGCAAACCTAAGAGCTCAGCGCTTTCCGGGAATCTTGTTCCCCGTGCAAGGTTTGTAGGAGCAAAGGGCCGTGGAACGTGGCAGCCCCACTGGGAAGCCCAGACATCAGGGAACTGTGGGCCACCCCTGGGTGTGAGCACGTCTCTTCTTACAAAAGTCTGCCTCTGTCAGTCCGTGCATTAGACTGTCTCATGGTGGACCACCTGCGTGGATAGGACACAGCAGTGGGCAAAATGAGTAAGGAGCTGTGAGAAAATCCATTTTTGGACTTTAGCACATGTCTTTGGGTCATGGAAGATCAATCATTTGAAGAAAAGCAGTGGAGACATTAAGGCTTTGAAACAAATAATGTATTTGCTTTAAGGGGTATATCTAGAAAGGATGCCCATCAGTTAGGACAGAGACATCATTGCATGCACATATAAAACAGATATCACACTAAAAACAAAACAAACAAACAAAAAAATGCCACAAAACCACCCAAACAGATACTGGACTCTACAGAAAATATATCCTGCAGCCTGTCATGAGGACTTTCTGGGTAAAGTTGACTTAGAACTTGACTTAAAGGAAGGGGTGTGTGTGTGTCAGGCTTTGGAAGTTTAAGTCCCTGAATATACAGGAGCCTATTAGGGACAGGTTTTCCTTCCTGGAAATAGGTATTTCTATTCAAAGATGGTCGTGTCAGGGATTTCCCCCAGACCAGTCCCAGGCTGGCTGAGGCACTAGGAGAAATCAGCACGTGGTCCAACTCGGAGCTCTGGTTTACCACAGCGGAAAATATACAAAGCAGAACGAGCAGCGGGAAAGGGGTACGGGATGAAATCCAGAGGAAATTAAAAGCGGAAAGAGTTCGGGGTCCCCAGAAAGAGAAGCCATCGCAGGCTCCTGGATGTTTTGCCGGAGCTCTGCCCCTCTGCTGCAAATCGCTTCCTCTGTGGGATTCCTGTAGGAAATCACCGGGTTCGAAGCCAGTGGCCGAGAAAGAATTCCTGAGACATCTTTGCTGCCAAAAGGTGATTTTGTTACAGCACAGGGACAGGACCTGTGGGCGGAAAGAGCTGCCCAGGGTCAGGAGAAATGCCCATTCTATACTTTCAAGTTGGAAGGGGGTTTGGGATAGTGTAAGTCTCTAAGGAATTTTGGAAGCAAAGTGTCCAGGATCCTTGAGGGGGCTAGCTGTTGAGAGATGGTCATTTATTACCGTCTAATAAATTGCACCCTTCAGATGTGTATCAGTGGGCCCTGTGCTTAGGGGATGATGGCTAACACTCTCTTGGGGGGGTTGGAGAAAAAGGAGATTTCTAAAGGAATTTTCATCCATTAAAGTAGACTTACAGGACCCTGGGGGTCGTGCTAGGATTGTCTTTAGCCCTTAGCAAAGTGTCAACATCGAGGTAGCTGAGTCCGTACAGGAAGATCCCTCTACCTGTTTCAGGGACTTGTCAATGGAGTGTAGGTAGTAAGGAAATTTAGTAATGTTTCCTCTGCCTTGGTGTCCTACAACATGACCACTCCAGTTGGTGCGATGGCTACGTGTAACTCTCCAGGGAGGGAGCTCACGACACTTTGGTTCCAGAACCGGGAGTGAGCCTCCCAGGGTGTTCTCGGTGGACATGCCGAGTTCCTCCAGGATCACATTATGGCAGTGTCTACGCAGTGATGTCCATCAGTAGAGGCTCAGTAGACCTCGGTCCCCAAACACATTATTGGGGTTGCTCACATAACACCCTCTGTCTTACTCATACCAAAACACCAGATGCCCAGAAGGAAAGCTTGAGTAGAACCCAACCCATGTGGTGTGGACAGAGGGTTTAGGCACTGGGAAGCACCCTAGTTAGTGAGGGACTGGGGAGAGTGTAGCTGGGATCCAAGCTCCCCGGGGCAACCAAGAAGCAACCTACAGACAGCAGTCTTAGAACCGCCGTATTCCCTCTTGTCCACTGCGGCCCCGGGGGGCCGTGGCTCATGACCATTCTCTCCGTCTGTTCATTCACATTCTGATGGGGAAGAACCCAGGAGACTTTCTCCGCTTCCAAATGGAATTTTTTTTTGGGGGGGGGGTGGGGAGGGGACATGAAAAAGATTAAATTTGCCTCCCTGCCTGCGATGTTAAGAAGATACACAAGGTCGAGAAGGATGTGGAAAGTCATACGTGTCGTGAAGTGGTCAGCACCTCTTCATGGGGTAGAAGATCTCTGCAGAAGGCTCTGTTTTAGGATTAGGACATAGATCTACCGTCTCCTCCCCCACTCAGCAAGCCGTCGATGAACACGGCTGAGGGTCAAGGGACGGAGCAAGTGAGGCTGTACTGAAAAATGTTTCATTCCCTACACGCCTAACTAAGCACCTTCTGAACTAGTTTGTATGCACATGTCTTCTTAGAGTCATGATTCTATGGCAACAGATTATAGGAGTAATACCAGGGATTAATGAATATTAATTAGAACATCAACAAAATTTCATCGTAAAGTAATTGCCGGTATTTATCACATACGTACAGATCCCAGCCGCCATTCTTGGTGGTGAACGCGTCTACTCCTTCATTCTGGCAAGGACTTGTTAAACAGCGGGCGTTGTGATCCAACCGAATTTAGGATTAAGGGGGCAGGCGCCCGATGGAAGGAGACATCCAGCTAGCAGGGAGGATGACGCGGGACGGAGCGGCGGCAAGGACTGAGCAAGTGACAACTTCCCTGTTTAGATGATGACCATGTGTTCACAGGGCATGCCAGTCAGTCTCCAAGACGGGTGAGTGTTTCCCTACACGATGGATAGAAGTGAATGATTGCTCGTTGCATCCCGTAAAAACAGGATGACTTGTCCGTCGTGACTAACGAGTGTGCTCGGGGGTCCTGGTACGCAGATATCAAGACGGACTCTTTGGTCAGGCTATGATGATGGTCACATAGATGAGAAGCACACCCAGGAGCGGGGTACGATGTCCAGACTCTTGGCCAGCCTGTTCCTTCCCATCGGCACCCAAAGTATCCATACCCCCGAGGAGTTACACTTAGATACGGGATGATTCTCACTTGGATCGTTATGAGTTTTGTACGTTCCCTGCCGGGAGTAAATCCAACACAGGTTTCCAGAGTGACTTGTCAGAGTTCACCAGACCATCAGCCCCTCTAACACCAGTTCACCCTAAGACAAAACCAAATTAAAAAAAATAGTAAGCCGAGACCAGCGGGAAGTTGACACAGGGCTCCCCATCCTTCAGGGTGATGGAAAATTGGACTGTTGGCCCAGAGTGAGGCAAAAAGTAATGGGGGCGGTTTCTCTTGGACATGGTCATATTTTCCCCAGACAAGTTCCCACGATAGAGATAACCCACAACCTCAAAGTGAAGGGCCATTCCTGGGGAGCTTTGGATCCAGAGCTGTAGGGAAGTGAATCAAGAACGTGTCTTCGAGGAAGAGCCTGTCCCACGGCCTTAGGGCTGCTGCTTGACCATGAGACACTCAAGAAAAGCCAAAGTGTGACTTTCATAGATACAGAACAGACAGGGTGAGCCTGCGAGAAGGAGGCTGTCTGCGGCTCATTCTACGTATTCATCATCCCCTGTTCTGCATTCGTCGTAGCTCCCATCGGGACGGCAGTCGATCTGTCGAGGGGGACTGACTCTCCGTTCGCTGTCTCGGTGAGAATTCCCATCTCAAAGCCTGAAAATGAGAAAGTCGAAAATTGGATTGGCAGAAAGTGCTTCTCTGGGGTGGTCTACGTACAGACTTGCTTGCAAAGTCATCTCCTTCAGAGACGTAACCGCTGTGTCGAGAGGATTTCAAGGCCGATTGGCAAAGCCGTGTGAAAGAGAGCTGGGTGCTTTTCCAGCTTCATCGTGTCTTATTAATAGGGCTCTCCCTGGCTCTGATGGCTTGCCGCGCGCGTAGCAAGTTTTCCTGATACTCTGATGTGTGCGCCGATACGAGCTATCAGTAGTGTTAAAATAAATATGGGCTCCTTAAAGTGTTGGGAATTCACACACCGGATTCTTGACTCAAGCTGAAAATACGTTTTTTCTTCTTGCAGTAAAACCCAGGGATTTTTTAAGAAGCTGACCTGATAGACATATTGTATCTAGATCTAGATGCATATCTAGATACATATTGGATGTATCTAGATCTGCAGTATGTATTAGATACAATATTCTGCTTTTGGATATTTCCAAATTTTAATCCATAATTCGGAATATTATTTAGCTAACTGTTTCATTGATGCCTAGTTTTTGGTCGCATTCTTTTTAATATCTATGCTGTCTTCAGCAATTCATGTCAGGCATGCTTTTGGATTTGAAATGAAATCCACGACGGTATCCATGAGCAAGCCAGTTCCTTTATGATTCATACCAAAAGTATGTGTCAGGGACAGAATTAAAAACATTCAACATTCATCTGTAACTTCCATGAAACAAAAAACCCAAAAAACCGAAGGTACTGTTCATGCGGTCAACGAGGTCTGTTAGCATTATGAATTACAAGAATTTGGTATCAAATAGAGCAGTGACACTTTCCATGAAATTAATTTTATTTTTATTTTTTAAAAAAGATTTTTTTATTAGAGGAAGTGAGCAGGTACAGGGGCAGAGGGAGAAGCAGGCTCCCCGTGGAGCAGAGAACCCGACATCGGGCTTGATCCCAGGACTCTGGGATCGTGACCTGAGCTGAAGGCAGATGCTTAACCGACTGAGACACCCAGGTGCCTGAAACACCTATTTTTAGATACAGTCCTATATTAAAAGATCCTTTAAGGAACGATCCTTGATTTCTTGTTTGCCCCTCTAATATTTTATCTTGATAAAGGGCATTTAAGTATAAATGGATGAACCTGTGTTTGCTGTCGGATCATTAAAGAAGTCCTTTTTAGACCAGTCCTTGGATTAATAATGCTGGGAACTGAAGCGGTTCTAACTTCCGGTAGAGCCATTGCCTGCACAGTTAATGAAGCAATATGTTCCCTTTATTTTTTCCATATTCCTTTCTCCTGTTTGCAGAGCCCGCTGGCTTACACTTCATATTTATGGAGAAACATCCCTGTTTGATTTGATTTGTCACTGTTTTGTTGCAAAGATAATCTCTTGTGTTTTTTTCTTCCTTATGCTATTCATAAACTTTAAAAGCGAAGGCACCGATTTTATAACTAATTCATAACATGACAGAGAGAGAGAGAGAGATCCCAAGCAAATACGTTGTTTTTCTTAATATTTCGTAGCAGGCATATGTGTCATAATTTTTATTCGAGGATTTTCTAGCATCTAATCATGTTTACTCTCCTAGTAAATAACCTGACTGCACTGCACAAAATTCAGTAATGCCCGAGGACATAAATTTGTAAAGCGGCACTAAGCTCCCTGTAATTGGTTTTGTTCCAATTACCTTAAATTGATGCTAAGGCCGCACTTTAGAGTTTGTCTCCGGGAGAGAAAACTTTAAGCACCGATATTTGCAAAAAAACCTTTTATGTCATGAGTGCATGTACACTTGCAAATGTAGGTTTGCATTTTCATTGCAAAATGTACTTCTTATTGTTCCCCGATTATACAATCTGACTTCACACCACCACAACCCTGCACACACGCTGCTCCTTTTCCGGAAGCATTTCTTCCTCCTCTTGACTCTAAAGTTAATTTTGACTTTGCCCCATGTGGTCTAGCCTGTAACATCTCTTCCTTCATGACGCCTTCCCAGAGGTCAGCATACGCGCTCTTCTAAAGCACAAAGCTAGGTACACTTTTGGAGACAGGGACCACGTGTTGGTCAGTTTTGGGGGACATGGTTGCCCTCCTCAGGACTGGATGATCTTGTGAGTCAGAAGTCTGTCTTACTCATTTTTCCCTGTCTTCTTTAAACCCAAACCATGGTACAAAGCTTGCCTAATTATTTACTTTTTGACGTGTGTGTTCACAATGTTTTATTGCTTACAAAACGATCCCCCATTTTCTTTAACATTCCAGGAGGTAGGGAGTGGGATATAAAGACATTAAAGAAAATCAGAAGGACTCCGTCCTTTCCAGTGTGCTCATTTTAGTGTAAAAACCTAAATACAGGTTGCCGGCACCCCCCCCCCCCCCAGTCATCATGAGTGTGAATTCTGTTCGGCTATAATCTGAGCAAAGTTTGAGGAATGTATATGTGTACTGCTTCCAAGAGTCTCTTTATAGTCATTGATGAAATTATTTGGAACCATTTCTTTTTGGTATATTCCTTACAAGTAGAACAACAAAACAATTCAAAGAATCAAAGACACACTTGTCCCAAATTTCAGATATATCCAAACCAGGAAAATCAGTGGCAGCCTTCTCTGAATCGACAGCTTGTTTGAATTCCTCCGTGTTGACCGTCAATGCCATTCGCCAAATCTCTGCATATGTTTCATGATTTTTTAAAAATATATTTAAAATGTATTTATATATGTATATATAAATTAAATATATATATTTAAATATATTTAAAATATATTTATATATATATAAATTAAATATATATATATTTAAAATATATTTAAAAATATATTTTTTAAAAATATATTTTATTTATTTATTTGAGAGAGAGCCAAAGAGAAAGCAGGAGTGGAAAGGAGGGGCAGAGGGAGAGGGGGAAGCAGGCTCCCCGCTGAGCAGGGAGCCCGATGTGGGGCTCAATCCCCGGACCCTGGGACCATGACCTGAGCCCAAGCCAGACGCTTAACTGACTGAGCCACGCAGGCGTCCTGTGAGTTGTCTCATTTAAACAAACAAAAACCCCCAGAAAAGTCAGAAAAAAAAAAAAAAGACCAATAATAGTTATTGTCTCAATAGCCTCAAGATAGACATATCAAGATATAGGAACATTATTTTTTCCAAGGGGGGAAAAAAAAAAAAACCAAAACCTCCATATTGCATCAGTTCCTTGTCAAATATCTGGGGTGAATTCTTCCTTGGTGTCGCTCCAAGGAAAAGAGAGAAGCCAGACGGTCACGTCTGTCTGACGAGGGGATTTTGGGGGGCAGAGACTGTCGCCACTCACGGCTGCCTGGACACAGTTCGACACACAAAACCAAAGGAAATGAAAACAAGTCGGCAGAACTGAAACCCCCCCCCCCCTCCATCGCCAGTCATGTCGGCGGCTTTCGTCTTGTTTGGGAGTGGGAAAAAGGAGCCGATCTCAAAGATAAGGGCAGAAAGTGGTGTGGTGACATTGAGATAGCAAAGAAAATGACACGGGAGTGTAGGACAGAGAGAAGCAACTTCATTCATATTTATGCGGGGTCCTGAAGTTTCCCTCTCATTTGCTGATTTTGAAAGAAGCAAAGGTCTGTTTAGCCAAGATGGGGATTGCCTGTGACATCGTCACGTGTCTAATACAATCTGGTCCTTTTTCAGAATGATTTTCATCAGGCTAAAGGTAGGAAGGAGAGACTAATTAAAATATTTAAAAATCAATCTCGTAAGACACAGCCTCAAGATTTTTACATTTATGGTTTACGTAAGACTTTTAGCACACTTATTACTGGTCCATGAAACATGTAGGGCATGTATTACTGGAAACTACTCATTTATGCATAAAAACTCAGTATTATATCTCATTGATATTTTATTAAATTAACTACAACAAGAAAAAATCCACTCACAGGGAGCAGTGTGATACATTTATTCCTAGTCACTAAATACTCTGACACTTTCCTAAATGAAAACCGCTACAGTGTAACAAAGCACAAATGAAAATAGCTACACTGTAACAAAGTACCTCGCAGTGTTTAGATGAAGCCAAATGATACTTCAAACATGTATTTTAAGCCATAAATCACCAGAAAAAACCTTTCAGGGTTCACGAAAAATTTGTCATTAATTCAGGCTTTCCCAGTCTTGACCCTACTGACACTTGGAACCGGATAATTCGTTGTGATGGAAACTATCCTGCACGCACGGTTGGACGTTGACCAACATTGCTGGTCTCTGCTCCACAGATACCAGGAGCCCTCCCTAGTCCCCCAGATGTGACAATGAAAAATGATCCCCAGACATTGCCAGATGACCTGGACGCAGGAACATGGCCCCCGGTTGAGAATAACCGTGTTAATCCAATCACTGTGTGTTTTAAAACAATGCATTTTCAAAACCCGTTTTCCTGGTGTCACCCTAATAGGACCGGGTCAAATGCCTTCTTTTCTCATTAGGTTGGATGTATCAATTTCTTTTCAGTCTCTCTTCCTTATTTCAGCAGATATTTCTGTACCTACTGCAAAGCAGAAATTGCGGTTTTGGGGGATAGAACAGATCACCCAACACTGACCCAAACCATAAGTGTTCAAGAGGCAATTCTGAAAATATTCACATTAATATGAATCTGGTCAGCTAAACATTTTCTTTAGCATCTGCCAAAATAGAGACTTTTGCCTGTTCTCCCAGACTTCTATTTTTATTTATTTTATTTATTTTTATTTTATTTTATTTTATTTCAAGCATCAAGCTTGAAATAGCACACCAGGTAGCCCAGGAAGTACACCTCCAGTATCCAGCAGACCTAGGCACTTTTCCACTCTTGTCTAAAGAACGGTGTTTAGGTAAGTTTCTTGTTTTATTGAAGTATAGTTTGTGCATAATGTTGTGTACAACAGAGTGAGTCAACTTCTGTGTGTGCTATGCTATGCTGACCACACCTATCGCTACCATCTGTCCGCATCCAACACTTCTATGATACCATTCACGACATTCCCTGTGCTGTGCCTTCTATCCCTGTGACTTACTCATGCTATCCTTGAAAGCCCACAAGTCCCACTCCCTTTCAGCCATTCTCCCCATCTTCTATCCCCCCACCTCTGGCAGCCATCAGTAGCCAGTAGCCAGTAGCCTTACTACTGGCTAATGTTAAGCATCTTGTCAAGTGTCTGTTGGCCATCTGGACGTCTTCTTTGGAACAATGTCTATTCAGGCCCTATGCCTACTTTTAATTGGATTATTTGGGGATTTTTGGGGTGTTGAGTTGTCTGAATTCTATATATGTTTTGGATCTTAATCCCTTGTGTGATATATCATTCGCAAATATCTTCTCCTTTCCATTTTGTTCATGGTTTCTTTTGCCATCAGAAGCATTTTTGTTTGTTTGTTTTGTTTTGTTTTTAACAAAGTCCCAATAGTTTATTTTTGCTTTTGTTTGCTAGGACTGATGTCAAAGAAATTACTGCCTGTGCTATCTTTTAGGATTTTTATGATTTCAGGTCTCACATTTAGGTCTCTCATCCATTTTAAATTTATTTTTTGTGTATGATGTAAGAAGGTAATCCAGTTTCGTTCTTCTCCATGTGGCTATCTGATTTTTCCACCACCATTTGTTGAAGAGATGATCTACTTGCCTCCTTTGTCAAAGATTAATTGACCAGATAAGCATGGGTTGATTTCTGGATTCTCCATTCTGTTCCATTAACCTACACATGTATTTTGTGCCACTGCCTTACTATTTTGATAACTACAGCTTTGTGTAGTGTATCTTGAATTTGGGATTGTGATACCTCCAGTTTTGTTCTCTTTCAAGATTGTGTTGGCTATTTGGGATCTTTTTTGGTTTCATACAAATTTTAGGATGATTTGTTCTAGTTCTATGAAAAATGCTGCTAGAATTTTGATAAGGGAATACATTGAATGTGTAGAGTGCTTTGGTGAATATGGACGTTTTAACCGTTGCTTTGGTGAATATGAACGTTTTAACCGCATTTTTCCAGTCCATGAGTATGGGTTACCTTTCCATTTGTTTGCATTGCCTTCAATTTGTTTCATCAACATTTTATAGTTTCCAGAGTGTAGGTCCTTCACCACTAACCATCAGAGGTGAGCTTTGTTCCTGGCATTTTATTTAAAGAAACGCAACTTAAATTTTCAACTCATTCTGGAACCCAGACCATGGTATGCCATGATGGTAGACAAAAGAAGGGCAACCCTTTATATATGTCAATTTAATATACTATATTAAATTACTATATTAAATTATACTAGTACAATTTAATTATACTAGTATATTTATTATTATATTAGTATATTATATTTATTATACTAGTATAATTTAATATACTAGTATATTAATATACTAGTATAATTAATATACTAGTATAATTAACTAGTATAATTAGTATAATAAACTAGTATAATATAGTATAATATAAATAGTATAATATATATAGTATAATATATAGTATATAGTATATATATACAATCTATATAGTATATAGTATACTATATATAGTATATAGTATATAATAATATAGTAATAGTATAATAAACTAGTATAATAAACTAGTATAATTAATATACTAGTATATTAATTATATTAGTATAATATACTAATATACTAGTATAATATATAACAATATATAATATATAATAATAATATAATATAATTTAATATTTAATATATTTAATATTTAATAGTTATTATTCCTAGTGTATTAAATTATACTAGTTTATTAATTATACTAGTATATTAAATTATATTATATTATTAAATATATTTAATATACCACTTTTATCTGGGAAGTCCTAGTGGGTCCATGCTTGTATCCATTTATAATTGTCTTACTTTCTTTGGGACATTAAGGGGCAGGTTTTCACCCACTGTGTAGTTAAAACAAACATGCTTTCCATGTGAGTTTCACAGGCATTGCGTGTTCTCTCCTGCGCATTTGCTACCATCTTATCTAGAGAATGACAGTAGTCTGTTGATCTTACCAGACCTGTAAAGAAGGAAAATTACTTAGGTGCTATCAGAAGCCTTGGGGCCATTATCAGAAATGTTCCTAAGGATTTCCCTAACTGGGATCATGAGAGAGCTCTTAAGTATGGCCAGAGAGAACTGATCAGTCAGAGGAGGGAAATTCAAGAGTTGACCTCTTGACTGGGATCCCCAGAATGAACCAGATAATTGCAAGTTGTGTGACTTGTGAACTAAAACAGATGTGAGCCTTCCCTAGGTGGAGGGTAGTGGTCAGTTGTTAGGTCATTGTTTATTGGAATGAAGACCCTCAGGTGTGGCAGACAAACACGGCTCCCATCTTAATCTGTAGAAGCAGTATTGTGTTATGTTACAAAACAATGGGAAACTGTGTTGCAGTTGGAATGAGGATGGCCAATCGGCTGACCTTGGGATGGAAAGATCACCCTGGCTTTTTAGGGGCAGGGGTGCCCTGTCATCTCAAGCATCCTTAACAGAGGAAGACGGAATTCCAACATGGGCTGATGAGAGGAAGAAGGGGAGCGTAGATGACACACAATCTGAAAGAAGAGTGGTAGGAGACATGACAGGTGGTGAATACCATGGTGGCTAAGGCTTCGAGGTGTTTGAAGAAGAAGAAGCTGGTTACAGGTGGCACACGCTGGAGGAAGCTCAGAAAAGATGACCTTTATAGTGGGAAGCTCTCCATGAGCTCCCTTGGAAGAGATTGGGTGGTAGGACCACAGGACAATCCAGACGGTAGCCAACGGAAGCACCAGCGTCTGAGGGACAGAGCACAAGAGAACCCCTGTGCCCCTGCTCCGTTACATTGTATGCTTATGGTGTTAGCAGCAAATACAGATCACCGAGATAGGGAAGATCTTCTCAGAACATTTGGAAACTGGATGGCAAATACGCTGGACAGTGCACTTTCCAAAGACATTTACTCAAAACAGTGTTAGACGGGTGCCAGTTACTTACGGACCATCCACGACGGACAGTCAGTCAATTTTAAAAAATGGGCACACTGTGTTTCATTATTTCACCTACACAAATCATAGCTATCATTATTATTATTATCTTTTTTTTTTTTTAGTTTTTTAAAGATTTTATTTATTTGAGAGAGCAAGTGAGAGAGAGCACAAGCAGGGGGATCTGCAGGCAGTTGGGGAGGGAGAAGCAGACTCTCTGCTGAGCAGGGAGCCCGGTGCGGAGCTTGATCCCAGGACCCTGAGACCATGACCTGAACTGAAGGCAGACCCATCACCGATGCAGCCACCCAAGCCCCCTAAATCATGGCTATTATTAACCAAAGAATCTATCCTTAATTCCAAGGATATACAGTATATAATAAGTCCTACCGGATGCAGGAATGAAATAATTTTTATGTAGTTCTAATCTCTAATTTTATTAGAGCAAAAACAGTCAACATTTCACATAGCCTGTATCTACTAATTTGATCCCTTGTTCTGACACGAACCTAATTTCCTCCCAGATTACTTCATTTTCCTTGGGGAATTTTTTATCCTTTTTCGTTTAAAAAAAAAAAAAAAGCACAAATGCTCCTTCTAATGTGTTTATTTCTTTCTGAAGAACGCAAAGGATTGTATTGTCTCTGGGTGGTGTTTTGTCTTTCTTTTGTGTGTGTGTGCGCATGCATGTGCCTTTCTCTAGCAGTATGTAAATTATATGTTAAATATATGTCTATATAATTTCATATGCATAAAGACAGTGCGCGGAAAAACATTTGCTGCTTTTAAATTTTCCTCTTCCTCGTATTTTTATCTGTATGCTTTTGCATTAAACATACTTGCAAGATGGCACATTTGCCCCGAAAATGGAGCACCGTTTAATTTTTTAAATAAGCTGTAGACATTCACACCACATACGAATCCCCATAACTTGCGAGGATTTGGCTCAGCCATTTCAAATGGGTGCATTTTGAAGTTTCCACTTTAAAAACCCATGGTGCTGGAACTCACCTAAAAGGGTACTCAATTATTGATGTGTGTGTTTCTTTCTTTTCTGGAATGCTTTTCTTAAGTGGATCAAAACAGACCAGAAACTACCGTGACGGTAATCTGGCCCCCAACCCCAGATGCTTTCCTCACAGCACTCTGTTAGACTCTGGGCGAATCCAGCCCGCTCACGATCATTGACTGCCTAATAGGAAAGAATTGACCCTCTAGAGTTCCTCTTTTCTGCAAATGCATCTTTCTCTTTTCTGCCAACATATCTGTCTTTATTTACTTTCACCCAGAGTCAATAGAAGCAGAGGACGCGTGAGCAGAATACAAATGCAAACGCGTTTCAGGAAGGGCTCTGTTCATAGTTGAAGCAAATCATACACCCTCTTCTTTAAGAGCTGGACAGAATCCGCAGAGATGACTGGTCTCTGTGTTGTACAGAGAACGTAGGTACAAGTCAGTGATTTCACGTTTGACCTCCCGCTCTGGAAATGCACCGTTTATTCATCGCAGAAATATTTGCAGAGTGGCCGCTGCGAGCTGGCCACAGACTCCTTAAAGCTACACAGACAGAGGGATTTCCTCCACGCAGGTCTCTTCTGATGGCTCAATTCTGATGGCAACAGATGATTCAAATGAGCAGAGATGCCACCTGAAACAGCTGGTAGCAGGTGCCATCCAGAAAAATAAGAGAAGGAGACTGAGCATGCCATATGGTAAAAGAAGGTCATACCGAAGATGGGACATTTAGTCTGGACTTCAAGGGGCCCCCGAGTGCAGGGGGAGAGCAATCCGTCCATCAGTTGGGCACAGCTAAGCAGCCTTAGGGTGTCCCAGGAACCAAAGAAAAACCAGAGAGAGAGTCCAAAGAACAGTGTACTGATAGAGAAAATGTAGAGTTTAAATTGAGCAGGTTTATCACATCAGGCATGGTATACAAATACAAGGGACTTGGATTTTATAATCTGTGTGATGGAAAGCCAGCAGGATTAAGCTTTGGGGTGAAATGATTTTATGTCACTCGAAGGATAAACAGGAACTCCATTCTCCCAAATTCTCTTTACCTTATTTGAGTATGTGCCCCAATTTAGGTTAAAATAGCTGAGTCCCCCTGTTACTGTCCTCTGCTTCCTGGCATGCTAGCTGGTGTGGATAATCCACCTTCAACACACATTCCAAAGAACTCGGAGAAATTAACATCGAATCTGAATTGATGGTCAAATCCATAAAGACCGTGCAGACATGATTGAAAAGTCAATACAATAAGATAAACTATCAAATCAGCAGATACTCCAAAAATGGAATTTTGCATAAGGGTCCTATGAGAAACCTGATATAATTGTGCTCCCTATACTGGAGGAACGATGATGTGCAAGTACTCTTTGAATGTTACCCATTCGGTATGACAGAGCGGTGGAAACTTGTCACAACGGGAGCTTATGAAATATGAAGGACATAATGAAAAGAGCTACCCTGTACTGACCTAGGGCTGTAAGACGACAGCTGAGAAAAACAGGGAGGGGCATGGCACTGCCCTTCAAAAGGCAGCACCTCAGGATTTTGCCGGATTGATGAAAGCTACACATCTAAACCTAAAAAGCCAACAGCAAGCACGAGGAGCCCAAATAGACTCAGAATGGAGAATCCAGTGATGATCAGTTCAGAATACCAAGGCCAAGAAAAGATGTGTGGAAAGTTGGAAAAGATACAGGAAAAGAAAAAAAACACAACAGAAGAGAAAAACAATCGAGAGGAGTTTGTCTGACATCAGATTTCTGAGCAATGTCCCAAGCCTCCTCTTATGAATCTGTGGAAATATCCTTCAACACCAAGCATCCAAGCAAGGTGCTTTAAGTCAAACCATATAACCTGAGAACTTACCGTCATGACTGCAACCATGTTGCAGAGTGGTTTTTGACGTTATTTTAATAACAGCGGCAAAGTCTCTATTGGAAGGAGCCCCATCTCCGATTCAAGGTCTGACACACCAGGAAAAGTGAACAATATTGAAAGAGATAAAATGCCCAGCGAACTCTGAACAAACATTGACTTTATTAAATGAAAGTAACCATGTCTTACGGAAATGGAAGTAAAATAAGATGTAGCTGAATATATACAATATACGACCGTACCTGCTTACGAATTGGAAAGGAAATGTCAGCATTTATGCGGAAAGGCCCTTGGGATCTT
Source organism: Martes martes (assembly GCF_963455335.1). Lineage (NCBI taxonomy): Eukaryota > Metazoa > Chordata > Mammalia > Carnivora > Mustelidae > Martes > Martes martes. The sequence continues at coordinate 3,107,589 of NC_137897.1, read as the reverse complement.
CAGGAGAAGGAAGAAAAATACTGTGTACATCCAGACTTCCATTAAGGCACATTCTACAAAACAAACAAATCAGATACAGGATAATCTGCGATAGAGCGGACAAAACAGGAAAAGAAAAAACATAATCCAAACATCAAACAGATAAAGCAAAACAGAGCCTGTCGAAGGAAAACAGAACATAGAAAATAAATATTTAGAAATCACTGAGAAATACAGGCTCTCTTTTGTTGAACACGAGTGTTCCACTCCCGAAAACAAGGCAGTTTCTTAGAAGTGGTACCCAAGGGGCCTCCGTGTGCCGCAGGGGGAGAGGTCCTGGAGCGAAGGAGCTGAGGACGCATGGTTGGGGACATGTCCTCTGACCGGAGCAGTGGCAGCTGCCCGAGAGCCCAGTGATCACAGAAGTTGTAGGGGTGCAAAGAGCAACCATAAAAGGACTTACATGTGGCTTTATATTTGTGCTGATGCTTTTCTCCGAACCAGCAAGCAAGACAGGGAAGGTGGGTGATTTGTAAGATTCGCTGGAGAGCGAGGAAGGGTGTTGGCATATGAGGCTGATCTGTATTGAAGCAGCAGTCCTCGGGCACTGGGGTCTAGTGCGTGGGTCCATGCAACAGGTCCATGATCATATTCCAACAATTATCCTTTTTTGAAAATATGTCCTACTATCGATGTGACCACTTGGCTTACATAGGTAGATGACCCAGTCCGACGAAATAATGGATTGATTAATTTCATGGCAAAAAATGTTCAGTGCAGGGGCGCCTGGGTGGCTCAGTGGGTTAAAGCCTCTGCCTTTGGCTCAGGTCATGATCTCGGGGTCCTGGGATCGAGCCCCGCATCGGGCTCTCTGCTCCACGGGGAGACTGCTTCCCCCTCTCTCTCTGCCTGCCTCTCTGCCTACTTGTGATCTCTCTCTGTCAAATAAATAAATAAAATCTTTGAAAAAAATGTTCAGTGCAGTTTAAAATTAGACATTTTTCTACAAAACTGAGTTGCAACGTCCTGAGTTAACTCAATGTACTGTTGTGTGTGTGTGTTTGTTTGTTTGTTTCTTTCCTTCCTCCCCCCTGGAATAAGTTAAGTGACATGGTTTGCATCACAATACTAGGGACACCCCCAAGTTTCCAGTAATCGTATTGGATACTTTGAGGATCATTCCATCCTAACGTGCAGTTGAATTCCTAGCTTGGGTGCCTCACTTGACCTTGGAGAATTAACCTACCTGTGGATTTCTGGCACTTGGTATATTGCTTAGGCCATCCCTAGGCATTTTAGGTAGGTTTCTTTTGTTCCCTTTAGGTAACGGTGTTGTGCCTTCCCATAACACAGGGGATCACTTTTTGGTTTTCGTTAAAAAAAAAAAAAGACATGTATGTCAGTACAAAAAGGACAGCATTTTCCTGAGGCTGGGAATCCTGCCGTGTTTGCTCTTGGAGTGCAGATGTCCTTGGGGGTCCCGGTTCTCCTGGTGGCCTGTTGCATTTCTCGGAGACAGGCAGAAGGCAGAAGGAAATGGGAGGACCATGTATACCCTGCCTGCTTGTCCTCTGTACACGTGGACACTTTCCTGTCCAGAAGGAAGCCTGGATTCCGTGCCTGGTGTCACGCTCAGAAGTCAACAGATACCCCTTCCCTGCAAAAATCAGGCCAGACCAGCTCAAACTTCACTCATTAAAAAAAAAAAAAAGGCCTACTCCTTGTCCCTAACAGGACTGGAGATTCAGTGTTTGGATTTATTTAAACCAATAAATTACTGGGGTGTCTGGCTGGCTTAGTCAGCCGAGTGTCTGAGTCTAGTCTTCACCTCAGGTCGTGATCTCGGGGTCGTGGGATGGAGCCCCGCCTCGGGCTCCGTGTGCAGACTGCTGGAGATGCTCTGTCTCTCTCCGTCTCCCCCTCCTGCTCGTGCTCCCTCTCTCAAATAAATAAATAAAATCTTTTAAAAAGATTGATAAATTATTACAGTAAAAAAACCAGTAATTTCCCAGGGCTCCCATCTCTGGCTCTTTTCTCTCCTTCCAACTGTCAACACTAATGACTTGATACAGTTGCTAGTGACTTGATACAGTTGCTCATGACTTGATACAGTTGCTCGCGCCATGTTTACAGTACAGGAACCACAGTGCAGTTACTACAACACCAAAGGCACAATTGAGCCTAAAACGTAACAGCGTGATGGTCAAGACGGTGTATGGAAACCATCTAGAGAGAAAAAAGCATGAAGCAATGAAAACAAACTATTTTAAATAAGATTATTGGGAGCTGCATAGCGTTACTGGAGGATAGTACTATCAGACCTGTTATCAACGACGTCCTTTAAAATGCAAAAACACAGGGGCACCTGGGTGGCTCAGTGGGTTAAGCCTCTGCCTTCGGCTCAGGTCGTGATCTCAGGGTCCTGGGATCGAGCCCCACATCGGGCTCTCTGCTCAGCGGGGAGCCTGCTTCCCCGTCTCTCTCTGCCTGACTCTCTGCCTACTTGTGATCTCTCTCTGTCAAATAAATAAACAAAATCTTTAAAAAAATAAAAATGAAAAAAATAAAACACAAAAACACAGATACCAGTTCGAGGAAACAAAGCATCAGGTCACTGCACGCAGAAGGGAAAACGTCTCAGAGTCCAGAACGCAGACAACCTAACAAACCGGCAAAAGAACTGCCCTTTTCTTTCCGAGTCTAATGCAATACTTGCGTGAACGGTTCGTTTGCTAATTTTCCAGCATTGACGAAGAGAAAAGAGCCTGCGTTACTGACTTCAGTTGCTATAGGAAGGAAAGCTTTGTCATATATCTTCAGATCTGAGATCGTCATACTTGTGGCTTTGTTCTTCTTTTTCAAAATTGCCTTGGCTATTCAGGGTCTTTTGTGGCTCCATCAAAAACTTCCATGATTATTTTTTCCAGTTCCGTGAAAACTGCTACTGGTATTTTGATAGGGATTTTGCACTAAATCTGTAGATTGCTCTCGGTAGTATGGAATTTCAACAGTACGGATGCTTCCAAACCATGAGCATGGACTACCTTTCCATTTCCTTGGGTCGTCTTCAATCTCATCAATGTCTTGGAGTCTCAGAGCGCAGGTGTTTCACCTGTTTGGTTGAATTTATTTCCAGGTATTTCATTTTTTGGCGGGGGGGAGGTGTGGAATTGTAAATGGAATGGTTTCCTTAATTTCTCTTTCTGCTACCTTGTTATTAGCATCTAGAAATGTAACAGACTTCTGTATACTAACTTTGTATCTGCAACTTTACTGAATTTATTTATGACTTCTTATGGTGCACATCTTTATAGTATTTTTTTCCTGTCATTTTGCAGGACAGGGGTGTCCTCAAATATGATATTGAATGGAGGCAGGCTTATCTTTTTTTCTGAGTGCTTTTGATTCATGCACAATATTTAGAAGTTATCGTTTGCAAAGTTCAAAGAAGCCGCCTTGTAGTGCTTGATAAAATGTTTCCATAAACTGGTGAGGGACTGGCATCTTTTGGGGACACAATTTTGTTTTGTTTTTTAATTTTATTTTAGAGGATAGGAGCAGGGAGATGGTCAGAGGGAGAGGGGAGGGGAGAAGCAGAAGCCGACTGCACACTGAGCAGAAAGTGTGGTGTCAGACTCCCACCCACCGACCGAGTCATCCAGGCGGCCCTGAAAAATGGGAATTTTTAAGCATTTGCAAAAGGGGAGACAGTAATATAGGAACCCAGTATCCTCAAGCCCTCCCTTCAACTCTTGTCAGGTTTGGACTGCTGTGTCTTAGCTCTGCCCCCCTCCACTGTCCCCACCCAGACCACATTATACATCTCAGCTGATTAGCGAAGATCACGAATGAATAGACTTCAGTGGCTAAACCATCCTTTTGCATGTGTTCGGCTGTTAGCTAAAGACCCATTCTATGTGAGATACAATTTTTCGTTTTATTCGGTTAGGATTTTCTCTGCCCTGAGATACCGTGTCCTGTTTCGATATGCTACTAAGTATACCTTCATCAGCCTCTGCAGCGTGTTTTCCATGATAGGACTTTTCTCATTAGCCTGTGTTCTAGATTTTATGTGCTATATTGATTTTCTCTGCGCTTCCGTTGCAAACCACGCTCTTACGTTCTTGCCTGTATTTACTTCTTCCTTCCTTCTTTCCCCTGTCTTTGCATTTATCATGCGTTTTCTGACTCTTCCTTATCTTTCTCTTTCATATTCCTCCCTTAAAATTCTGCTTTACTCACCTGACTTGCTTGTTTGTTTGTGAATTCTGCATATTTTCTAATTCCCATGATATTTTCCGTTTGAACACCTGAATTGTTTAGAAGTGTGTTTTGAGATCTCGGTACATGGCATGTTTGTCACTGACTCTCTATTCGTAGTTTCTAATTTTACTTCAGTGTTGTCAGATGACGTATTTCTGTAATTTTATTGGTATGTGTTAGGACTTACTGCTTGGCACACGGTAGTTCTGCTTGTTCTGAATATGCAGTGTTCTATAAATTTCCGTCTCTACAATCATTCGAGTCTTCGAGTTTGTATTCACATCTGTTTTCTCAATACTTACCTGCTTGTCAAAACATTTCAGATCTAGATTACAATCTAACCCTGATTTTTGGATTTGCTGTTTTTTTAATTTGTTTGTTTTTGCTTTTTTTCCCCCCTTGTGGCCCTGTGTGTGTGCGTGTGCATTACTATTTCCTTAGGGGCAAATGAGGTCAGAATCTTGCTGAATTTTGTCTGCCTTTTATTACAAATCACTGGACGTTTCCTTGCTTCGCCAAGTCTCCTACCCTAATAGGCAGTATAACAAGCCTTCTGGACAGAGAGCTCCTGAAAGGTGGTTACAGTTTCAATATTTAAAATAATAAAACTTCTGTATCCTGAAACTTGCTACACTGTATCATGACCGTGAGACATAGAGTAATAGCGTTCAAGAAATAATGGATTCTGGCTGGTTGCAGAGTCCTCCCGGCTTCCACATCCTGATACCGTCTCCTGAATAATGGAGACGTAGACAGAGTTGTCAATGCAAATCAGTTCCCGGTGCTTAAAGAAGATGGAATGTCAGGCTAGGGATTCAGGTTAATACCTATTGTCGTTCCTCGCCGCAGAAGACCACGCACACTCACAGCACACACGCGGCGCATGATTTCATATCTCACAGCTCTTTACACAAACACCCGTAGGTGCCGGTGTTTCATATCCCAAATTGTTTCCACGCGAACGAGCGTGACTTAGACATGAATCATCCCAGATGTTCAGCAGTGGTGAAAATGCAAGCTTGTGTGGCGTGGGACGGTCGGCTCCGTCGGCGATGAAATCCCAGGTGTGGGGAAAGGATCGGAGGCCCCTCCCCAGGGTGAGCTGCTTCCCCGGGGACAGACTCATTCCTCTTCCCACGCAACTGCATTCTGATCTCCTCACTCCTACTCTCCCGGCTCTGAACCACTGTGGCATTGTTCCTAGAGCGGCTTTGTTTCTGCAATAGCTGTCCGAGTGGTTATGATAGTATGTGTGATGGATAACTGTGCCTATATATTCACGGATATGGCTTGCAGATGTGCGTAAGAGGACGAGTGGATTTAAGCTTGCAAACTGGCCCTGAGACCTGCCACTCAGCTCAGGTAACAGGTGGTTGCACTGATAACCTCTGACCTCCCTTTGAACGGGACCCACCGTTCTTGTGTCCTCCCCATCCCCGTCACTTGCTTTATCTTTATCTTTCTTGGGGTCGTGTCACAGCCAGAGACAATTGGACAGGCAACAGATGCATTGTCAGTGCTCAATAAATATGTATAAAATGGAAACAGGCACCGTTCCTGAGGCTGTCTCTAATGAAGATGTTCCATATACACGCGGTTCTCCAAATGTGTCCAGTAAAAGCACCCCTCACCGGTCATCATGCCGTGCTAGGATTCACGGCTACAAGAAATACTAGTCTGTGTCCTATGGAGTTGAAACCTTATTAAAGTTACGGGAATAGAAGAAAAATAACAATAATGTGAGTATGTGAGTATTATAGGTGATTAAAATAAAAATGCACCATTATTGGACAAGAGCATGTATGAATCTATCTAAAGATAGATTTAGAAAAAAGACCATAAAGACGTTGGGTTTTCTGAGAATACCTCATCTGAGCCATCTAAGTAGACCAGTTGCCCCGAAGGGTGGGCATTCCAAGAGACAGGTGTTCTGTCGAAACGGCCTCTTATCTTGGGGGATAGGAGTAAAAAGGGCTGGAGAAATGGACTGCGTGGAAATGTAGGAGAAAAAGCACGACAGTGTACAGTGGGCCCGACTTCTGAGTCTGTGCAGGGAAATTTGGCAGGGAAACGTCACTGATGCGCACGACAGTGAGGTTGTGCAGTCCCGTTACGGACATAGCCTATGCCCACCGCCGCCAGCTAGAGCGTGCACCCCGTGTCCCGCTTGGCTCCAGCAATCTCCCACCCCGTGAACTGATACCAGCTCCATCGTGCCGGGCGGGGAGCCCTGGCCATCTGTCCTGCTGGGGCACGGGCCCTCCCGCCACGGAGGACGAGTCTCTTGAAAGACTTGGTTCCTTCTCCGCCTGCTCCCTTTTCGGGACCCCACTGCCGTCCTTTGAAAGGATCAGGATCGGCAGCATTCTGTTGTCCTTATGACCGGAGGTTACCTGTGTTCTCAATTGACGAATGCGCTTTGGGAATTCCACTGCAGAAACTCACAGGACGCGGGGAGAAGTCCTGGACCACAGCTGGGGATTTTAACAAACCTCCCTCGGTCACTGATGGGCAGATGCCAGACCAGAAGCCTGTAAACAAGCTCCTGAAACACTACTGTGAAACCAGCCTCACCATCACTTGGGAGGCCTTATCCCTGCGGTTTCAGCAAACACATCCTCTAGACGGACCCAGGAAGCCCTCACCAGAGTAGAGACCAGATGCTGGGCTCTAGACACGTTTCAGTCACTTTCAAAGGAACAAAATCACGCCGCGTTCGCTGGTCGGGAGGCACACACGGACACAACTAGGACAGCTGACACGTTTGCAATAGAGAAGTAGAACCAGCACGAGCTCATGGATCCAAGAATAACGCGACGGAGAAGCGAGGACGTATTTCCACTGGAAAACAATGAACCTGCCGCGGAGCACGGTTTTTTCCGGAGGTGGGGAGAACGGGGCTGGACGGAACAGTTGCAAATTCCATGGCTGCATTCTGAGAGCCTGGGGTTGGGAAGGGAGGAGTCAGAGATGGAAAGCGTGGCATCCCGTGGCGTGGGGCTGTCTGCCATCGCCGGACGAATGATGGCCTGCAGAGGGCACAGGTGTCCCGAGACAGGGTCCTGGAACCTGGGGAGACTCGGAGGTCAGGGAGGAGAGATGCAAGCAATACAGATTGTCCGAAACAGCCGCTGGCCCGCGAGGCCAAGAAACGCGTCACCAGCAGCCTCCACGACCCGGCCAAGGAGCCATTGTCCTCAAGGCCCAGTTACAAAAGACGGGACGTGTCTGCAGGCAAACGCTGAGAAAGGAACATTGATTTGCCTCCACGAGGCTACTACTGACCTTTAGGAGATTAAGCTCTGAGGGTGAGAGCAGCAGGACCTGCCTGGGGAATTTTTCAGAGACCGCGAGCTGGTGCAGGACAGGGACACGGTGACGGGAATGTCTTTCAGGGCAATTTTGCTGCACACGGGAGCTACGAGGAAGGGCCGTGAACCTTTTGGAGGGTAGGTCTCGAGCACATTTCTTCTGCAGGTGGGAAGATGGCCAATGCTTTGGTGAATGGGAAGGATACCCTTGGGGGTCAGTGCTGTGCTTGTATCCTTGAGAAGGCAGGAAACAAGGGAGCCCTGGCACGACGTGGGGGGGGCCTGTGTTTGGAAAGAAGGCGGTGTCTGTCCTCCATCAGCGTGGACGGACCGACCACGAGGCACCGTGCGAGAGTGCAGAACTGGACGGGTTGGAGTATATACGGGGGTAATCCAGTGGGGGCCTCGGTCTCCTTGCCGGCACGCAGGCACATCAGCCGACCGTGGAGACGCTGCGATCCAGCAGAGGAAATTGCAAAAATCTCTATCCAGGGCAGGTAAATGGTGCTTAATAGCCTGAAGATGCCTCCTAGGAGTGCCTGGAGGCCTCCCTTGGACTCCACCAGTGCAACATGGGAAGTGTGAGCCGTGGATGTAGTTATTTACATTCTAGGAGGCCTAAGGCGGGGAGGGGGCAGGTAGACCCGGGTGTATTCGACTAGTGCATTTCCCAAGCTCGTCCAAGAAAATGAGACAGACGCCAGGACTTCAGGACGTGAGCGTGACATGGGGTTTACGTGGGGAAACAGGAAAAGGAAGACGCGTTTCAGTGAACATTTGGTGGGTTCGGTGCATTGGACGTGCCGGGGAAGGGAGTGACTGGTGGTGACGCTGGTGCACGATGGCTGCGTGTTCGAAATCACAACATGCAGGGAATCGGGGGGAGTGAGAGAAATCAGGGGCCGTACGATGTCAGGCAAGTGCGGGGTCCGTGTGTGGGAATCCAGAATGTGGGTATCCAGCATGAACTCAGGAGCATCCAGAATCGGCCATGAGCACGATGATGCCGGAGGCACCGTGCTGAGTAGGGAGACGGACTGCCTGAGGGGGGTCTGGGAAATGCAACCATAGGGTTCAACGTGATTGCAGAGGAAGGAGAACGATGCGTCCCTCTGGGAGGCTTGTGAAACCAGACGAGGATGGCCCGGGGAGCCCGAGAGCGAGGCCAGTAGCAAACCCAGTTCAGCTCTGGGATGCAAGTTGTTTGAGGCACTGTGTGGCTGTCCTGGTCCACGGCGCGCGTTGTCCACGGTTGTGGAGGAACAGAAGTTCTCAGGGAGAGCGGGCAGTGACGAGAAGATGCCAGGGTCTAGTTGCATAGTACGAGAAGGTCAAAAGTCGAGAGGAGGGAGATGAGTCCGGTCAGGGCTCCTGGACACTGTTTCAGGGATGTGAGTGCACACGGTAGGGAGCTCCCGCTTGGGGTTCTGGGTTGCCACACCTCCTAAAAAACACACGGATGGTGAAGATTCCGGCCCCACGTGTTAGCGAGAGTTGCATGAACAGTGGCCTGGACACACATTCGACCAAACCCAGACAAACATGAGCAAACAACCCCCAGTTTGAATTCATCCCATGAACACTACAGCATGATCTCACAGCTGGACCATCTAACTAGCGCCCCGAGATTTTCCCCAATAACTTCTTTAGATGTTGTTTTCAGGACGTCCCCACGTCCCTGCGACAGGGTAGCTCCCGCACATTTGGTTGGCGTGCGAGAATTGCCCAATTTCCTTCCTTGGCACGCGTCCCATTCTTCCTGCTTTTTTGCTGTAGGATCCACAAACCTTTAGTAGATGACGCCGACACAGTTTTATTCTTGTGGGTCAGAAACCATCCAGTTTAGTTTTAAATATAAGTAGATACAACAAACAAAAGGACAATTATCTGCGCAAAGATGCAAAGTGGGGAGTGCACTGAACATGTAGAATCCCTGTTTATAGACACAGAGAAGGAAAAAACTGAATCCCATACTCCATGGAACGTGGCATCCCATAAGCAGATGGGATCCTGTAGGCATCATCCCCTGGTTTTTCAATTAAACTGAATACCGCACCGGATACAAGCTCAGACACGTTGGACGTGCTCGTCGACAGAACGTGGACTCAGGTCTTTGTGGGATGAAACTGGGCAGAAGAAATCTCCCTCGGAAACGTGGCAGAGACGTGAATTCCCGCCTGCTGGGACCAGCTTCCCCCAAACGCCATGGGCAGCCACTCATGGAAAGCACTCCCAGGCTCATCAAAGTCACGTTTATCAGTTGGCCCCAAATTACCATTAAAGACATTAATACCCTCCTGGTATCGTTGTATAAATGGCTTTAATGGCCGTGAAAACAGGGTCTCGAATTTGAGGTCAAGAGTCTATGGTGATACAAATCAGAGACAGTGATTCTGCACATGGTATGATTACCACGTTTGTCATCCACCAAAAACGAAAAAGGAGGCTGGGTCACATGTTCCATGCATCCGTCCATATGTGGCATTTGCGCATGTGCGTGCACAGAGCGAGAATTTTCCCAGACTCAGGGTTTACAATCGACGCATCTCATAATTGACCTTTAAAGCTGCAAATTTCTCCACGTTCTCCGAAGACGAGAAACATGATGTTAGACCAAGTGGAATAAATAGCAAATTGTCACCCAAGACCTCCGCGTTCAGCTTCTCCTGACCATACTGTTTTCTCGTTGTCTGAGAATATTTGAATTCGCATGTCATGATGGGCCGCGTTTAACTCCGTTTCCACGCGTTAGGAGGAAATGTGGACCATCATCTGCAGGCGACTTCTTGATTTAAGCGGTGTGCCCGGGCACGAAGCTTTTCTGTTTTGCTAGATTAGGTCTGCAGACCAGTCTCGTACGGGTGTGCTCGTCCTCAGGATTCTAAACACGGTCATGCTCCGTCGTGACTCCTACATTAACCATCCTCCACGGGTCAGCTCGTACCGCCGTCTGTTAAAATATTCTTGCATAACCGCTTCTGAAATAGCCCGATGCTGTCTCTGCCATCAGTTGGCGTAAGCCTACCTTCACGATGCAGGATGTGTGAGAAACGGACTCAGAGAATATGGCCGGGCAGACGTCTTTGTACGTAGGGATGACGTCAACGAAACACAATTCTAGACCAGGAGCGAGAGGAGCCCAGAGTCGGCAACAAAGAATGATAATCGGGCTGAAGAGATACAGTAACTCCGTGAGGGACGTATACGGAGAAACAAGTTAGCTCAACCTCATGCATCTCCTCTTTCCTTTTTGTTTTAAGACAGTAACATATTCCTTTTTCCACTTTCCAACTGCATTGCACCGTTTTATGACGGTTCCTGGCCTCACAGTAGATTTCCAAGACTTGCCGAGATAAGGGAACCGGTTTCGTCCCACGGGGTCTTGAAGACGCACTTTTCCCTGAGGAAAAGGCCCCAGTTGGACACTTAAATAGATGGTTGAGACTCTAACTTCTATCAGAGCGGAAATACCAACGTTCCAGCCCAGAACTGTAACCGCACATGGTTCTAACAGAGTATCACGTAGCCGGCTTCCTGGATTTAATTTGGTTGAGATAATTGATAAGGGCATTCAGAGGCGAGTCACACCTCCCAAACCGTGGTCCACTCCAAGACTGCTTCCCTGTCTGCCGTTCTCCGTCGACCACAGGCGGAGAAACCGACTCCCCACTGGTTCTGACCCTCAACAACAGAAATACCTCTGTAAACAGAGAAATAGGAAATAGAGCTATCGAGAAAAAAAAAAAAATCTCACGAAGTCCCAAATTATTACTGGTGCAGAACCATGGACACCCGCCTTTGGCCTGTTACTGAATTCTGAGCATCCTGTAGGTGCTCTAGTGCCTGTCCCACGTTCACCCAGTGGACTGGGTGTCATTGTTACCCATTTTACAGACAAAGAAACTGAGGTTCTGGGAGTTTCTACGTTTAGACATGAATACTGAGTTCAGTGATTTCCTGAGTCACAGTGAAAGTAGCAGAAAAAAACGGGTTTTTTTGTTTTTTGTTTTTGTTTTTTTTTAAAGGAAGACTTTTCTAGAGGCATTTCCCATTTGTGAAGACAAGATGCCACTCTTCCTTTAATAGGTCCGTTCCAGAGGGTGGTTTTGACAACCACGCAGGGTGTCGTAATTGTGATCAGCATGCATTTCCAGCATCCTTTATTCAGCCATACATTCCTCAGAGACCGTGCGGGCTCCGATCCAGACCACCACAATGCAGCGGACACGACAGCAAAGCCAGTCAGAGCCATGTTTTGTTTTCCTCAAGTTAACGTAGTCCATGAAGGGTGCAGTAGCATTACGTCTCCAAAAAATACATGGGACGTAACTTAATGAAAAAATGTCTTATTGCTAAAAGAAAAAAAAATGCTAACCATCATTTGGGCTTTTTAGCAAGTGGTCACACGTGACCACCACAAATACAATAGTGAAAAAGCGTGAAATATTATGAGAATTCCCAAAATGTGATACAGAGACCCAAACTGAGCAGTCAGTGTTAAAAAAAAAAATGAGCCCAGGGTGGCTGGGTGGCTCAGTGGGTTAAGCCTCTGCCTTTGGCTCAGGTCATGATCTCAGGGTCCTGGGATCGAACCCCGCATCGGGCTCTCTGCTCTGCAGGGAGACTGCTTCCTCCTCTCTCTCTGCCTGCTGCTCTGCCTACTTGTGATCTCTGTTTGTCAAATAAATACATAAAATTTTTTTTAAAAAAAGTGAGCCCATACACTGTTTTGGCACAGCGTTAGCCATAAACCGTCAGCTTGATAAACAAACAAACAAACAAAAAAACATATTAGCAGCATAAGACGAGCTATCCTGTATGAAGTTTGTCCAGGGAAACAGAGCTATGCTATTTAGGGGAAGTTTATGCTTTGAAACACTCTTAGGTCCCAAGCAGGAGCATTTAAAAATCGCGGCAAAAGACATTGTTTTGTCTGTTGCAACCATTCATTTCTACTGGTGCGTGGGCGGACGATGAATGAGTCAATTTAATTGATAAATATCTAAGTGGTAATAGGTTACTTTTGTCAAGTTCACGACAGCTAATCTCATCTGAGATTTTTGTCTTGGGCTAATTATATTCATTGTACGTGAGAGATACAAAAAGTGGGAGTCAGCCAGATAACATTGAAGTGACATTCTCTGGAGAGACATGGAAAATGTAAAATACTGTCTTAGAACAACAGAGGAAACATAATTGTGTGACATAAGATGACTGTTTGCTGCCTAATCGCCTTACCTCCTCTACCCTCAGTAACAATATAGTATTTTTTATTAATGCAACTCTCTTCTATGCTATTCTGCTTAAAACACCTGATTAAACTTTCCTGTAATGTCTTCTAGATGGTCCCATAAACTCTTACAGAAAATCTTTAACTGAAAAAGCAGCAGACTATTACACTATTAAAACCAAAAAAAATTAGATGATTTAGCGGGCGTTCCTGTAGCAAGCGTGCCGAGACTTCCAGGATCCTCGGCAAACCCCATCAGGTACCAACTTTTCATGATTCTTTTGAAGTGTTTGGAGCTGTTCTCTTCAATTTCTTGCCTTTGTGGTTATTCGCATTGATCCTGTCCCCAGACCTTCTGTGCTTGTGTTTTCACTCCCTCGTCCCTTTTATTAAATGAGCATTTACAGGGGCACCTGGGTGGCTCAGTGGGTTAAAGCCTCTGCCTTCGGCTCAGGTCATGATCCCTGAATCCTGGGATCAAACCCCGCATCGGGCTCTCTGCTCGGCGGGGAGCCTGCTTCCCCCTCTCTCTCTGCCACCTCTCTGCCTACTTATGATCTCTCTCTCTGTCAAATAAATAAAATCTTAAAAAGAAAAAACAACCAAAAAGCAAAAAACAATAAAGGAGCATTGACAAATCACTACCTCCAGCAGCAGAATAAACCCAAACTCAGCTCCTTTGCCTACCTCCTTGAGAAAGCTTCACGCACACATGCGCCTGCTTCTCCAACACTGTACGTGGATCACCACTGCTCACCCTGCGCCCAGGTCCCTTTCTGTTCATTAAAACGTTTAATCTAGAAATCATCTTAACCATGTAAAATATTAAAATCTAAAAATGACCCCCGACCAACACCTTGGTGATGAGACACTTTGTTATACATTTTCCAAAGCATCTAAGAAACAAAATAGAAATCAACAAACTGTTTTCCACACTTCCCAGAGGTGACCATTTACTAGCAGTTGCTACATAGTTATGTGTGCGTTTTCTTTAGATTTATGTATTGAGAGTGCGAGTGAGCTCGCGACGGAGGTAGAGGGGACGGGAAAGAGGGACTCTCAGGCAGGCTCTGTGCACAGCTCAGTCCCAGGACCCTGAGATCCTGACCTGAGCTGAAACCAAGAGTTTGGTTGAGCTACCCAGTGCCTCTATATGTGTGCATTATGATTCATTATTATTTTTAAAGATTTTCCTTGAGAGGGAGCATGAGTGGGAAGAGGAGCTAAGGGAGACAAAGAGGCAGGTTCCCCGCTGAGGACAGAGACCCCAACGTGGGCCTCGATCCCAGGACCCCAAGATCATGACCTGAGCCAAAGGCAGACGCTTAACAACGGAGCCTCGCAAATGCCCCTGTGCATTTTTATCTACTGAGTGAGCACACATTCCCCTGTAACGGCAGAATTCTGTTCACCGTCATCTTCCGTTTCACATTTTCACTCAGTGATGGTACACTTGGACCTGGTTCAACGTTTTTATCTGTTGTAAAACATTTCATGGCACTCACAGCAACCGTCTGCCCCATCCTTCGTAAAGACGTCAATTTCTTTTGCAATATTTTCTCCTAAAACCAGTGCGAGGATGACCATCCCCAAGCGTCTTCCTTGAATGGGCATGGGAACGGATGTAGCCGTTACACTTACGACATGCAATTTCCAGGTAAGGGCATGTGCCTGCCTGCACTGAGGACGTCCACATTGCTTTCCCGAGTGTGGGTATGTACCATCACTGTGTGTGCACACACGTGCGTGCACTGGTCCTGCAGGGCTGACCCTCCCTGGCAGTGCAGACTAGTCGTATACACTTGCTGTCCTGGTCCTAACACCTGCCATTTCCCCCAGGAGCCTTGGTTGTCCTTTTATTGGACAGGATGGCATTGGAAATCAAGCTGTGGGCTGTGTGTTATTTCTTTATGGTCCTCTCAGCTGAGGGAGCAAGTCAGTGTGTCTACCAACTCGTGTGTGTGCAGCCGTGTGTCCATATTTCTGTATGTCCTGATGTGGGAGCGCCTGCTGCTGTCTCCAGCTGTGAGCCATTACTGCTGAGATCTTTCCAGCACCCTGTGTGACTTCTCCGTTGACTCCACTCCAGCAGTGACCAAAACTGGCCCTTGACCAACCACCTGCTATGTGTGTATGTAATTGATGCATCCCGGGATATGTGCGTATCCGCTCAGAACTTGTGGGAAACGTGTTGTCCAGCAGAGCACGGAGCTTAGGCACGATTCCTTTGTGTCTAGTCTCACAGGTTCACCACCCCACACATGCACTCCCCTCATGGAGGAGGTTTCACACATTGGCACGTGCTTATTCTTACGTTCTCCTGTCACACTGTGCATTTCACTCCGGGGTCCCCTCAGTCCCTAGTGTGGTTTGAATTTGCATGTCTTCCGTTCGGTCTTTGTGCTGGGAGGTGCTGTGATTTTCAGTGAATATCCAGGGTCCTGATCTACCGTTAACGGAGTCATACAGAATGTGTTCACCACCCTATGTGTGTTCCCTATAGGCTACCTATTCAGAGATCCCCTGCCCTCAAACCTAGTTAGCTGTCTGCAGTTCTCATTCCAGAATGTCCTATAGGTGGAGTCATACAGGACCTAGTGTTTGCAGACGGCATTCTTCCACTGAGCCATGTGCAGCGAAGGTTCCTCTGTGTCTTCTTGGCGCTTGGTGACTACCTCGTTTATCACTGAACAGTACCATGTGCTATGGATGTCCACCGTTTCTTTTGGTCAGGTCAGTGGCTTCATGGTCTCCGTGTCTTCTTGAAGCTTGATAACTTCCTCATTTGTCACTGAACCCTGTGGTACAGATGTCCGCCATTTCTTCTGGTCAGGTCAATGGCTTCATGGTCATGTCTTCACATGACTTGATGACTCCCTCATTTATCACTGAACAGCACCCCATGGTATGGATGTCCACCATTTCTTTCGCTCAGGTCAGTAGCTTCATGGTCATCTTGTCACTTGGTTCACGGTAAAATCCACTGGATTTACAAGGGTGGGTGGAGTGGTGGAGTGGTGACCTCTTCTTGCACGTAACTTAGCTCTCAACAACTGATGTGTTCCTGCTCTCCCTCAGCCCTGAGGGATTTCAGAACCCTTCGTCATCACTCCCAGTGTGGAAGGGGCCTTCCTCTGGGCGTTGTAGACGTCTGTGGACTCCACGTTGTAGTTGATGTGGGGATTGCTCCACTGTGTGTGCTGTCAGGAGGCTCTTTTTTCTGCTACACAAAAAAGCCAGGAGTTGCCCACCTCCCCACAGACCTAGGGTTGCTCAACTCCACTCTCTGACCACTTTTTGACCAAAGTCTGTTGGAGGCACCAGCCTGTCTGACTAATTGCATGGGATGTGGATGTCTTTGTCTGGTTGTGTTAGTTTCTCATGGCAGCTGTAACAAAACAGGCATACTTTGTTTTATTGTGCTTTGCTTTATGGTACGTCACAGATACAGATACTTTGTTTCTTTTCTTTCTTTTTTTCTTTTCTTCTTTTTTTTTATTTAATTTTTTTGGTTACAAACTTTTGTAACAACCCCGCGTCGGGGTTTTGTTCCCATTTTTCCCAACAGGATGTGCTTACTTCCTGCCTTTGGGTCACCTTTTGGTAATTCTCACAGTTCTTTAGACTTTCTCGTATTTTTGTTTTGGTGATCTGTTAATAGCATTCACTGAAAACTCAGGTAATGGTGCTTTTTTAGACAGGGCTATCATGCATAATACACTACATATAACATAAAGCTTTTATATGTGCTGGGAAATTTGGCCTTATTGCAGTATTTTTAAAGGTTTTTTATTTGAGACAGATTGAGACAGTGAGTGAGCATGAGTAGGGGGAGTGGCAGAGGGAGAAGCAGACACCCTGCTAGGCAGGGAGACTGATGGTGGGACTCGATCCCAGGACCCTGAGATCATGATCTGAGCTGAAGGTAGATGCTTAACCCACTGAGCCACCCAGGCACTGGCTTTACTGTAATATTTGCCTTATCATGGTCGTCTGGAACTGACCCACATGATGTACCACAAATGCAAGGGCTTCAAACCACCCAGACTCACTTTCCTAAATGTCTGGTGGTCACAAATCTGACACAGTATCATTGGAGTCAATCAAAGTGTCTGTTGGCACTCAGACCCCTTCAATTTGTGAAGGCAGCCATGGCTGGTTAGGTGTTTTCCACAAACCGATATGTATGGTTCTGCCCCTTTGGTTTCACTCTTCTACAGTGAAGGAAGCCTGTGATTACACTCGGTCCCTCTGGATGATCCAAGATAGTCTACTCATCCCAAGACCCTGAATGTAATCACCTCTGCCCAATTCATTTTGTCACCTAACGTTAGGTATTCCCAGATTCCAGAGATTAGGATGTGGACATTTGCGATGGGGGTCGGGAATGAGAATCATTCCCCCTCCCACACGGGTTCAGTCCTGCCATTTTGTCAGACCTCATAGGAGCAGGTTTCCAAAAGATTGTCAGGACTCCCTGCTCTTGTGTAAAAAAGAGATCATGGGTTCAAGTCTGCAGTTGTGAGCATCACATACATTCCTGTGCTTAATGACTTGTCTGCTCAGCCTCCCCCTGAACAGGTGAGAAGGTGCTGGGACACCTCTCCCTAAGAAGGTGCCCCCCTCTCCCTGAGCCCTTCCGGTTCTCTGTTTTGCAAGACCGTACCGATGCATAGCCAGAGTCACATTTCATTTATTTATTTCTATGGAAGCCTAGTTGACACATAGCATTAGTTTGCAGGTGCCCAACACAGTTCAGCACTGGTACATCTTGCAAAGTAGGCAGACTAAGCTTGGTTAACATCCATTATCATGCAGAGTTACATCCCCCCACCCCCACCCCCCGGGATGGGAACTGTTAAGATCTAGCAACTTTCAAATGTACAGTATTCAATATTGTCGCTGTGCTATTCAAAGTCATCTTTTTTTTTTTTTTAATTAACATATAATGTATTGGTTGCCCCAGGGGTACGGGTCTGTGAATCGTCAGGCTTACACACGTCACAGCACTCACCATAGCACATACCCTTCCCAATGTCCAACCCCCAGCCACCCTATCCCTACCCCGAACCCCCAGCAACCCTCAGTTTGTTTCGTGAGATTAAGAATCTCTTACGGTTTGTCTCCCTCTCGATTCCATCTTGTTTCATTTTTCCCCCTCCCTTCCCCCACGACCCCTTGCCCCGCCTCTCCAATTCCTCATATCAGAGAGCTCATATGATAATTATCTTTCTCTGATTGTCAAAGTCATCTTCTTAATCAGTGTTTCTGTCCCAGGGCACAGATGCCATGATGACAGGTAATAAAAGTGGAGAGTTTGTGCCCTTTCTCCCGAGAATTCACACTGAAGAATATACAGAATTTAGCCTTTGTGCCTCCGTGAGGGCCACACCTGCTGAACCGTTCTCTTTGGATTCCCTCACGTCCTTGGCCTCTCCTGAAAACAGCATTTATCATGCTCAGAAGGCACTACTTCCAAGGACTGTTACTTTGATTTAAAAAAGAAAAAAAAAATCTGAGAGAAAAGGTTACAACCTGCTAATTCCTGAACAGTTTCACAGTGTGAATTTTGTTCCCAACAATTTCACTGTGGCTTCTGTGCACATTGTGGGCTGATAGGCACACAATGATAAAGGATATGCACTTATTCAAAGCATTAACATCTTGATTTCAATGCTGGTATACACACGATGATTTTAAAAAGGTATAATCAGGCAATCCGGGAAGAAAGAAAATGCAGTGCTGTGTTCCAAAGTAAACTCCCGTCAGTAGTCATTTTGACGCATTGTATGCAGCTGGGTTGTGTCCCCAATTCATAGCAACATCCGTCCTTGCAACTCCCAGAGTCTTGATTGTCCCAGCACCCCTGGTTCCTCCTGATTCGGGGTATTGGTGTCAGGCATAGAGAAAAGGATCTTGGCTCCCTCCTCCTATCCAGAATCAATGGGAATCTTGTATTTACTTCACGTCTTAACATTCATGTCTCGGAAACCTCTTTCTGGAGTCAGCTCCCATCTCTTACAGCCTGACCTCCGAACTCTTGTTAATCCCACGTGCCGTTCACCAAGCATACTTGTGCAAGGTCTGCCTTTGGGGTCAAGGGTCCTGATGGGGAGTACCAACCTGAAAGCAAGACAGGAGCCCCATCGGTAAACCCTGCCAGCAGAAATAAAGGGCTCAGGAAACTGCTGTGCCCCAGGAGGAGAGAGACTGTGTGTTCTACAACTCAGGGTCCTGTCAGCACATTAAAGAAATGGGGAACCATCATGGATGCCCAGGGAAGCTGGATCTCTGTCCTTCGGTGTTTCTGTTGCTCTGATGGTTTTGCACTTGACAGTTTCCACTCAATGGTATTTCTCTTGGATTCAAATTTGCCTGTTGCCACTTTGTTCTAATTTTGTTTCTATTTTCACAAAGGCTTCACCCTTGAATTATCAGCTCTGATGGGGCTTAAGATGTTTTGAGTCTATAAGTTGATTTGTTGAGAAGGTGTCAAATTTTGGTGCGGTCTTGGGTTGCTCTAAATATTACGATCTTTTCCTCATTTTCCAGCTTTATTTGAGACAGTCCTGGTGGGTGAGGGGTGGTGGGAGTATATGCAATTTTTTTTTTTTCCCCTAAGGATTTGGCTCATGTGGTTAAGTATGTTTCAAAAATAGAAGGTTAAGTATGTTTCAAATATGTTTCAAAAAATGTTTCAGAAAGGAAAACCAGTGGAGGTGGGTGAAAACTACCCTTTCGAAGTCAGAAGACCAGCTACTCAGACTCCAAGGACACATCTTTGAGATGCGATTGTAATGCCCAGTCATATCAATAACATTTCCAGACGTGACTTTATGCTGAATGAGTTGGTAATTTTTTTTCGACACTAGACCCTGTTCTATACCCGTCTTAAAAAAAAATACAAATTGGTCACTTTAAAACCTCTTCCACTTTCTCCACTTACACCCCCAAATTATGTAAAGGTGCATTATGGGCACTTTGTTTAAATTTTGTTATGTCTGTGAATTCAAAGCTCACTGCCTCTTTAAAGGACATTTTCATCAGTTGTAAATTATTTAGCTTTTTCTGTTGGTTGCTTACAGTATTTCTCACAAGTTACTTTTCCTGTTAGTTTCTCTGTGTTTTGCTTAGATGATTTATGGAGAGAGGGTGGCCATGATGCTCACCCGTCTCTAAGAGGTTTATTTGAGAGAGAGAATGTGCAAGCAGAGGGGGGGCAGAGGGAGAAGCAGACTCCCCACTGAGCAGAGAGGCTAACGTGGGTCTCCATCCCTAGGACCCTGAGATCATGACCCAAGTCAGATTCTTTCTTTCTTTTTTTTTTTTTTTAATTTTTAAAGGTTTTTTTTTTTTTTTCTTTAATTTATTTCACACAGAGAGAGAGATCAGAAGCAGGCAGAGAGGCAGACAGAGAGAGAGAGAGGAGGAAGCAGGCTCCCCGCTGAGCAGACATCCTGATGCAGGGCTCGATCCCAGGACCCTGGGATCCTGACCTGAGCTGAAGGCAGAGGCTTTAACTCACTGAGCCACCCAGGCACACCCCAAGTCAGATACTTAACTGACTGAGCCACCTAAGTACCCCAAAGATGTTTATATATATGTGTGTGAATGTGTGTATATATATATGTACATATATGTATGTATGCATAGATGTGTATACATATATATGGTAATACATGTGATTTATATGCACTTGGGTTTATAGTTTAACTTGTATTTAAGCTTTATATGTATTTATAAATACATATTTATAAATTATAAATACATATGCATATAAACACATATTTATAAATTATAAAATATACATCACATACATACCCAAATATATAATCTTAACAGTAAATGTATCAATATAATTTATATATAAATTAACAATTATATTTGTATATAAAAATGTTTACTGTAGGTTCAGCTTTATTTTTTCTTGGAAAATAATGTATCCGTACCTGGGAAAATTAGTTTTCTTTCCTGAGAGTTTCAAGCATTGTTTACTTTTTTGCATGTCCTCCCATAAGCTAGCTGTGAATCTCCTTTTGCTTCTCTTCCATTCTTAAGTAACTTCTTCCGTTTCTTTTGATCTTGAAAAACTTCAAGTTTACTGTTTTCTGATCATGAGGTTTTTCTTTAACAATGTTATCTTCTTGCAGGTTATACCCAATGCTGAGAGGTTGTCTGTGTCATTGGATTGTCTTGTTAGGTCTTGAAATGCAGGCTTTAATGTATTTTGTTGCTTTCTTGCTTTCATTGTTCAGGCAGAAGGGCAAACCAGGTCACTCTAAGTCCATCTTAAACCAAAGAAGATAGGTCGATTATCAGCAGAGAACTAGAATGTAGCTACAACAGTGGCACAGAGCTCTAACTAGAATATTGAGACGCTACTGGTCTTCTTATAAATTTTGTGTCCTCAAGATGGTATAGGAACGAAAGAGGCCAAGAGTTGGCTGGGAGAGCCATAGTGGCGAAGGACATGAACTATTTTATGGGAGATGATTGAAAGGGGAGGGGGACTGTTGAGATAGGGTTCATGTCCTACCTACTGCAACAGCCTTTCTTTCCCTGACATCTGTATGCATCTCAGAGGTTGGGTAGGAAGGAATTTTTCTCTTATACGGAGGAGTAAACTGGGTGTGGGGAGGTGTGGGATGCAAGGGTAGCTGATCCCACAAGTAGATCAAAGGAGGCTTTATACTAATGACAGGAGGGAGGGGAGGTATGCTAGCTCGGGATGATGATGGACCAGAGTCATGGCTATGGGAAGGATAAAGACTTTATCCAAAGTTTAACAAGAATTTTGTTTCCATCGATGACTGGGGAAAACATTTCAGATAATCATTTGAGACAATAGGAATTTGGACGAGGAATTTGGAATTTGAGGGATGAGGATTTTAAAGTTTTGTTGGGTAGAATAAACATACATAGTGCTTTGTAGCTCTTAAATCCCATTAAAATAGGAATAGCAAGAAAACTTTACTTGAGGGCCACTTCTCTATCCTCATTTCCCCTTTCCACAGGCACTTTGTCAGAATCCTAAGGACAAAGTCATCTAAATGTCAAGACCACAGTTGCTCAGGGAGGGTCTGCTAAGTCGCCAAACCACATGCATAGGTGGGACAGCCAGGACCAAAATGTTTGCAAGGACAGTTGTGGTCACCAGTTTCTGGCCCCCTTTTTTCCAAACAATATGTGAAAGTTCATAAATTCTTGTTTACCAGCATCATCACCAAAGATAAATTAATCAGTGATCACCTAGTATAATGTGTCCGTGGAGCTCTATTTTTTTCCTCCATAATTCTTCCATACGAATAATTCTCCACAAATAAATTAGGGAGGGTGGAAAATCTCCATCAAATACAGGGGAGTAGAATCATAGTTCCTGTGATTTTCAATGCACTTAAATCTTGGCAGTTGAGGTCTGAAGATGGTTGTGGAAAATATACACAGGCAGTCATTGACACGGCTGGGATGTACGTGAAAGCAATCACTTAGTACGGGGGAAAAAAAAACCAAAAATGACCAAAGCACAATTCTTTAAGTATGGGGTTTTTGAAATAATGCATTAAATTCACAGTGTATTTTCAGCTTTCATGTATCAAAATGTTGGTATAATTTTATTGATCTAAAATATCAAACTACTTTAGGAAAATGAATTATTTAGGCTATATGTTTTGATTTTCCTTGGTCGTGAGAATAGGTTTTATCTGAGTTTTTCTATCATGTCTCAGAATTACAATAATTTTGTCTTTAAAGGAAAATAATCTTTATACCATAAAATAACGGATGGATAACCAAGGCATGTGGTAGTCTGTCTCAGGCTTCTTTCAGAAAATGAGTAAAATTACTGAAAATTGTCCTGTAATATGTAGCCTAGACTTGGGCTGAAAAAGGCAATACTTTATTCTTCCGCTACTGAATTTATGTTCTGAAACTTCCAGTAAAGCCATAGGGCAGCATTTCTGTACAATAAAAAAAAAAAAATGCAACCAAAAATAATAATGCTTGAGATTATATTGGATGAAACCATGCAAATAAAATTATATAAGCTGAACTAGTATGTTTGGCAGGCACTGTAGAAGGGCTGTCCAAAATCTAGTCTCCAGCCATTTTCATTTCCTCTCTGAAAGAAACTACTGCAAACACTGTCTTCCCTGACTTAGAGCCATGTTACAAAGTTTTGTTTAAAGGGGTGTAGTAGAAAGTCCTGGGAGGGTCCTTGTAGGAAAAAGGCCTGAACTTCTGCCCCTTCCCTTTCACCTGAAAATGCTTAATCGCTGGGTATCCTACATCTCAGAGGCATGTGTGTAGATAGAAAAAGTATGCTATGTAAATAGAGATAAGCTATATACATCTCTGTACATGCAGGGATATATACACATTGTTACTGGTTTGGGTTCAACAAAATTGAGTCAAAGATGGATGGATTTGAAATGCTTTCAGGCTCCACTTCATTCCTTTCTGCAATGTTTTACCATTGAGCTCCGCCCATCCATTTATTTAAAGATGTCTGTGCCTGTGTCATTGCTGTATTCAAGCCTTTTGAGCCTGGTAATGACTCAAAGTCATGGACCAAAGCTTCCTTGGGTGCTTTGCAGGTGACTGCCTTGTGAAGACACGGTGCATCTTACTCTGTATCCAGGAACGGAACCCAGAGACCACCACCACCAACTGGAAGAGGGACAGGGACACAATAGGACGATCCTGGCAGAGCCTAGGTAAGCACAGTCTCTTGGATCATCTCCTCACTGAAGAGCTGTTTGGGGATTTCTTTTCTCAACAGCAAATCATTGAAATTTGCACTTACATCCAAAACATTGGTTGGCATTTTCCTAATAATTTTGCTTTAGGGTAATCTTAATTCTTCTGCGAGTCTTTTATTTGCAAACATAACCTCTTTCTGCCCTCAGTGAGAAGGCAGAAAGCCAGTCCATCTATTGTACAGATGGAAAGGGTGTTCCAGAAACCTGAGCTGTTTCTCTTATACTCCGCCTTCTCTCCCATGATGGAAAAATGCAGAGCCTTCCTCTCAAAAGTGATTGCCGTGCAGGGAATAGCATTGTTGCCTAGGTTCAGGAGGATCTTGATTTACCTTGTAATGAACTGTGGAAATCTGTCTTCTAGAGAATACCCAATCTTAGATTATGTATTTTATTATTATTTTGTGTTCATTCTCTGATTCATCATTTATATTTTGGTTTGCATTCACCTCTCTTAATCTGGACTTACCCGTTCTCTTATTTACCTCCCCAAAGTCCCATGTGATCTATCTAAATACATTTAATTTAACATTATGAGTTGTTCTTCATCACTCCTTTTGAAACACTTCTATTTTCCTATATTCTGTAACTCTTAGACTCATTTCTTGTCCATTTATATCTTTGAGATGTAAGCTGTGGTGATAATACAGTTGGTAGAGCTAAGTGTTTTCTGTCACCTTCCAGGAGTGTCTAGCTTTTTATATAATTCTATCTATTGAAATTCACTGTCTTTTTAAAAAAAATAGATTAAGAATCAGTTGAAACAGCTTGTGACTGAAATCTAACTGATGTTTAATAGTGTAAGAGTGTCATGTGTTCTTATTTCTGTGTGAACATTCCTTAGAATGTATAGGCCTTTTTGTGTGGTGTCTAGAAAATTTACCTGGATATGTTAAAGTGTCTAGAAGAAATGGATGCATTCCTAGAAACATACAGTCTTCTGAAACAATCTGGAAAATATAGAAAATTTGAACATATATCAATATATCAGTAATCAGAAAACTCCCAAACAAAAATCCAGGACCCCAATGGCTTCACACATGAAGTTTAAAGAAGGAAAAAAAAAATTCCCAGACACATTCTACATCTACAAGGGTACCCTGATACCAAAACCAGACAAGGACACTGCGACGAAAGGAAAACAAACGAACAAACAAACAAAACCACAAAACAAAACAAAAAACAAACAAACAAAAAATGCAGGCCGATATCCCTGATGAACGTAGATGCAAAAATCTTCAACAAAATGCTAGCAAACCACATTCAATACATTAAAAGAATCATTCACCACAATCATGTGGGATGTATTCTGGGGATGCAAGATGGTTCAAGAAACAAAATGAAGGATAAAAGTCGTATGATTTTCTCAAAAGATCCAAGAAGCATTTGACAAAATTCAACATTTGTTTGTGATAAAAACTAAATGGCTTAGAGGGAACATACTCAACATAATAAAGGCCATGTGACAGATCCAAAGGTAATATCGTGTACTCAGTAGTGGAAATCAGAGTTTTTTCCTTTAAGATCAAGAACAAGATAAGGATGTCCACTTTCACCACTTTTATTTAATATAGTACTGGCAGTCCTAGCACAGCAGTCAGGCAAGGAATTCCAAATTGGTAAATAAGTGATACAGTCACTATTTACAGATGACACACTATCCACAGAGTATCCTAGATACTCCAGCAAAAACCTGTTACAATAAATATATAAAAATTGGTTGTGTTTCTATATAGTAATAATAATATATATAGTAATATATAGTAATAATGAAGTACAGAGAAATTTATGAATTAAGGAAAGAGAAATTTACAATTGCACAAGAATAAAATGCTTAGGAATAAACCAAGGAGATGAAAAGACCTTATACTTGAAAAGTATAAGACATTGATGAAAGAAATTGAAGAGGACACAAATAGAAGACATTCCATGTTCATGGATTGGAAACATTAAAATGTCCATACTACCCAAAGCAATCTGGATTCAGTGTATTCCCTATTCACAGAAGTAGAGTAATCATAAAATTTGTATGGAATCACAAAAGACCCCAAATAACCAAAGCGATTTTGAGAAAGAACAAAGCTGCGTGTATGCCACTCCCAGATTTCAGGATACACTAGAAAGCTATAATAATCAAAACAATATGGTACTGGAACAGAAATAGACCTATAAATCAATGAATAGAAGAGAGTCCAGATATAAACCCATGGTTATACGATCTAATAATCTGTGACAAAGGAGGCAAGAATATGCATTGGAGAAAAGTTTCCTCAGCAAATGCTGCTGGGAAAACTGGCCAGCAACATGCAAAAGAATAAAACAGGACCACTTTCTTATACCATACACAAACTCAAAATAGTTTAAGGACCTAAATGTGGGACCTAAAATCATAAAAATCCTAAAAGAGCACAGGCAGTGAGGTGTCTGAAATTGGCTGTAGCTATGTTTTCTAGATGTGTCCCTTAAACAGGCAAACAAAGGAAAAATAAACTCTTGGGATTAAACCAAAATAAAAAGCTTTTGCACAACTAAGGAAACCACCAACAAACCGAAAAAGGCAAGCTACTGAATGGGAAAAGATATTTATAAATTATATACCTGATAAGAGGAGAATATTCAAAGTACATACATTCATACAATACCAAAAAAGATCCAATTATAAATGAGCAGAAGACTTGAACAGATATTTCTCCAGAGAAAATATACAAATGGCCAATCTGAAAAGATACCAACGTTTGTCATCATCAGGGAAAATGCAAATGAAAACCACAAAGAGAGGTCACAACACAGCCGCCATAATGGCTAATCACCAACACAAGAAAGAAGAGATGTTGGTGAGGATATAAAGAAAGGGGAACCCTCTTACAGTGTTGGTGGGAATGCCAACTGGTGCAGCCATTCTGGAAAACAGTATAGTGTTCCCTCAAAAAGTTAAAAATGAAAATATCATATGACCTATGTAATTCTACTATTGGGTATTTATGGAACAAAGACAAAAGCATCAATTTCAGAAGATACAGACACCTCTGTGTTGATTACAAATATTTACAATCACCAAACTATGGAAACAATCCAAGTGTTCATCCATAGATGAATGGATAAAGAAGAGTGATACTCACTCATAATGGAACGTTACTCAAGCATAAAAAAAAAAGAGAGAGAGAGAGAGAGAGAGAGAGATCTTGCTCTTTGCTCTAATTTCCATGTTTCTAGATAGTACAATGCTAAGTGAAACGAGAAATATACCCTAGAATTTCACTGAAACTAAAAACCAAAACAATTGTATAAGCAAAAGGCAGAGCTAGACCTGTAAATTCAGAGAGTTGATGATTGCCAGAGGGAAGGTGGTTGGCGGGCGGGAGGTAAGTAATACAAACTTCCAGTTATGGAATGAGTAAATCATGGAATACAAGCTATAGCATAAGGCGACCTGGGCAGCTCAGTCACTTAAGTATCTGCCTTTAGCTCAGGTCATGATCCTGGGGTCCCCAATCAAACCCCGTATTGGGCTCCCTGCTCAGCAGGGAGTCTGCTGCTCCCTCCTCCACTCTCTCTCAAATAAATAAAATCTTAAAAAAAAAAAAAAAAAGTATAGCCTGTAGGGAATATCGTTAGTGAGTGTCATATGGTGGCAGACGGTAGGTATACCTGTGATGCCCATGATATAACATACAGCTATGTTGTACACCTGAAACTCATCTGTGTTAACTATACTTCTATTATAGAGTTTCACATAACTATAAAGCATACAACACTGTTGTAACACCATCTTCTTGACTAGAAACCTTACCGGTAATCTTCCATGAACACGTTTTGTGTTTTATATGTAGTGTATATTGTACTCTTAAAATAAGCTAGGGAAAGGATGTTGAGAAAATACATTTACAGTACTCTGTCAAAAAACATCCTCGTATAAGGGGACCTGGCTTGCTCCGGGGTTGACTGGAGTCTGTTCTAAACTTCTAAGAATTGCACACATTCACTGCTATTGGAAATACTTGTCTCAGTTTTATTCATCTTCTAAACTTCATGTGGCTTAAGTGGTAAACTGCTTGATTTATCCAAAGTGAAATCCATAATTCATATCTCTTTACAAAGAACATTTACGCTTTTTGTAATGTCAAAAACAACTCTGGTAATTTTGTCTACTTAATGATTGAGGAAGCAGAGACCCCGACATGTTTAACGACTTGAGAGGTGACATTAGCAACTTGAGAGGATACCACATGGTTTGTATTGAGATATTTTATTTTTTTAGAATTTTTTTTTATTTGTACATTTGAGAAATTGTGAGAGCACGAGCAGGCAGAGAGGTAGAGGAAGGGGAAGAAATAGGCTCCCCATGAGCAGGGAGCCCGATGTGAGGCTCAGTCCTGGGATTCCAGGATCCTGACCTGAGCCCAAGGCAGACGCTTAGCCAACCGAGCCACCCAGGGGTCCCATATTGGGCTCTTTCATAAGGCTACAGTTTCAGGTTTGTTTTAACATGAAAAGTTGCTTAGCAGTTGAGAACAAGAGCCCGTCTCGAACCACTTAACCACTTGACATAAAGAAACAAATTGCTGTCGTGACTAGAAAGTGAACCAGAATCACCAAATTACATGAGGCAAATCTATTTACAGATACGCGTAAACATCACTGGAACATCTGTGTATGTATAGGGCCTTTGTACATCAACAGAACTTGATAAAGCTTCTGAGTTACGTCACGTGACTGACATTCAACTTCAGTATGTAATGTTTTTGTCACGTTTGCATGGATGATGAAGGAGGTGTCATCCATTCATTCTATAATTTAGAGCTAGATTTTAATGTTTTCTTCTCTACATCTCAGTGCATTTCTCATCAGTATTAGTCATTTCTTTAATTAAATGACATGGTTTACTCTGTGCGAGTGGTGAGTTATAAGAATTACATTGGTCGCCGAACCTTCAGAGTGAGAAGAGCTATACCCCACCATGGGACAAAAAATGGGAGTATGGAGAGAGCAACAGAGAGGAGTGTTTTGAGATTGAAATGTCCCTTCTCTCTCCATTATAAAGCTGTTACACAGTTGTTTATTAACCTTTATTCTCTTTGCTAATGGAAATAACAGTATCTGGGGTATAATTCATAACCCACAATCATGGGGCCTCCATAATTGGGAAATGCCCAGAGTTCAAATCACACACAAATCAAATTACACACAAAAAAGTTTTCTGTTAAATTCAGTTCAAGATGATTTTATGTGGTCTGTATTCCATATTCTGTGCCTAAAAGTGCCCTAATCACTAAAAGATAAATGAATTCTTCACTTTCACGAATTGACCCATCCCTGGGTCTGACTGTAATGATTAGAACAATACCTGTTAAATCTTCAAGAGGTCATCACTGAAATAAAAGTAAAACAAAGCGCCAATAGGTTTTCTTTTTTTAACAGAAGATCTTATAAGGATAGCTGCACATAATGATTCCTTAAGTATTGTCAAGGGTTCTTTGAAGTATAATTAAAATGAACCAACCTTCACTGTTAAATGTTTGGTCTCAAAATGGGTTATTTTTACAACATCTACAAATTCAGTCATGATGACAATAATAACCCGGAGTACACTGATTTTAAAAATGTATCAAGAATCAGAGAATCCTAAGGGAAAACCTTAGAAATGATTTATTCTGACACCAGCTTAGAAATTCAGTTATATGTAATATCTGCCCCAGCTGTGTGTTGCAGTGCTGGGCTGAGATCCTGTGAAATCCAGGATCTCTCAGAAAAGAGTGTGGCCACGTAGCTTATTCCAGACCAGTCTCACTTATCAGCATAGATGTACAATATACACAAAGGTCGACTGCGTAAGATACGCATCATGATCCATCAGGGTTCACTGTAGGAAAGCATAATATCCTCAAATGCTAGAATATTTTATATAATTCTCCCACGTTAATAAATGGTCATCTGAATGGATCCTTTTATCAGCAAATGGCAAAAAAAAAAAAAAATGAAATTTTACAAATGTTCATGAACAGATCCTCCCAGGAAACTAAGGGGCTTTCTTAATAAGGGAAAAGAATAATGGAAAAACCTACAGTAAATAATATACCTGTGATACTTAGGAAAGGAAAAAATCCTGATTCCTTCTCTCATTACCTCTGCTGTATATTCTGCTGGTTAGAAAAGGAAAGATAAGTTTTACGAATGGAATAGAGGGAAAGTTGACATATTAGTGATGCAATAATACACAGGAAACCTACAGGATTCTACAGATAGCTGGTCAAACCCATAGATACAATATCAATTTGTAAATGTCCGTTTCCTTCTGTGAAACGGTAATAATCCTTTAGAAAATGTGGACAAGTGTGTAATTTATAGGGGCAACACCAAAGCTATTTCCTTGTCATAGTATCTATAGGACTGTAAATAAGGATGCCAGTTCTCTCCCAATAAGCCCACTGACTCAATAAAATTCACATTTATGCTTAAACAGACTGTGTGCAAATTATACTTGTAAACTTCAGAACTTAAGGCCAAATATAAAAACTC
This sequence comes from Martes martes, assembly GCF_963455335.1. NCBI lineage: Eukaryota > Metazoa > Chordata > Mammalia > Carnivora > Mustelidae > Martes > Martes martes. The sequence continues at coordinate 3,077,536 of NC_137897.1, read as the reverse complement.
TGGGACATTTGAGACAGGGTTATGAAATGCATCAAAAACTAAAAAAGTTTCATTCAAACTAAAAAGTTCTGTCCTTTCAATGCTCAAGACGGTTAAATGAAGCATCTAATTAGGAGAATTTTCCATCTATTTAACCAGCAACTATAAAAACATAATATATACATGTATGCATACACCACAGTATATAAATGGGCAAAATTATAAATGGGGTAGTTCAGAGATAATTATTTAGAAGTCAAACGTGAAGGGTTTTTGAGTTCAAGCATAAAATATAAAATAGAAATTTAATTAACAATTTAAAGAGACATCCTGTCTTACCCATAAAATTGGCCAAAACCATGTACTTAAAATAGTGAGTGAAACAGAGAGTTCTGGTGCAAGGTGGTGTTGTAGGAAGACCCTGACCTCACCTCCTCATGGACACAGCAAATCTATACCTATTTATCAAGCAGTTCCCCCCTGAAGACCTGAGAGCTGCCTAAACAGCTTCTGCAGATAAAAGATCACAAAGAATGACAGGGGAGACAGACACACGGTAAGGAAGGGAACCCCCACCCCGGTGTTTGAACTGGAGTGCGGAGGAACAGGATGGTGGGACCATGAGCAGATTCATCTGGGGCCCAGAAAAAAAGCCATGCTGCACACAAGCAACCCGTTTGGCAGGGTTCTAGGCCTGGCTCTTTTACCAACAGTGGGACAGCTGCTGGGACTCTTGCCATGTTGGAGAGGTTGGCAAGCAGCACAGATTAGGTTCCCCACTCCCACCTTTGTAGTGTGGACAAGAGCAGGTTCCAGAGAACCCTATCCAGCCTGCTACCTCAGTGAGCCCAGGACCCTGCTCTGTGCTAGCTCCAGCAGTCCCACGGGAGTGACCACAGGATGGTGCACACCAGTACACCCCCGGTCAGCGCTCACTACAGCTTCAGCTGTCTCACCAAGGTGACGTAGTTACACAGCACCACGGAACACTCCACACCTGCACAACTTTGGCTCCAGCGACCCCAGCAGGGCACCTGTGTGGAGTGTTCCAAGGTGCACCCCCTGCCCCACACCTTCCTTAGCCCCAGCTGCCCTACCAGGGCATCTCCTGCACAGAGCCCCTTGCATCCCGAGCTTGTACCCTCTTCAGCTGACCTGCTCAGATGCCCTCTGCACAGAGAGACTGGGAGCACCCTGTCTTGTACTCACTTCAGCTTTAGCTGTCCTATCACAAAATCCTCTGTGTGGAGAGCCCTAGGACTGCCCACTTCAATTTCAGTTGTCCTGCCAGGTTGCCCTCCACGTGGGGAGCCCCAGGATCCTCAACTCCTATCGACTTTGGCATCCGTTTTCCTGCCAGGACAGCCTCTGCATGGACAGCCTTAGGATTTCCCTGCAGCTTTGCTAGCTCCGTATGTCCCACCAAGGTCGCTCTAGCACAGAGTTCTGCAGGACCCCTAGCCCATGCCAGCTCCAGCCGGCAAAAGTCACCAGACACACCGAGGCTAATGGGGGATGAACATACACAAGAGCATTTCTTCAAGCTTAGGAGAAGTAACTTTTCCAACTAATTTACAGAAACCAAAGCAAGCAAAATGAGGAGACAGAGGAATATGGTCCGAATGAAAGGACAAGACAAAACCTCAGAAAATGGACAAAATGAAACAGATTAGCGATGTGATAGAGAGTTTAGAGTTTAAAGTAAGGATCAGGCTGTGCTCACCCAACTGGAGAGAAGAGTGGAGGGGCTTAGTAAGGAACTTCAATGAACATCGAAAACATAAAAAAAGAACAACAACAAAAAAGCCACATTCACATTACAGGGATCTCTTCCTGTAAGGAAGCAGTAAGACTGTCACTGTTTGCAGAGGACATGACACTATAGGGAGAAAACCATAAGGACCCCACCAAAAAAACCAAGAAGAAATGAATTCAGTAAAGTTGCAGGAAATTTGATATACAAGAATCAGTTACATTTCTATATACTAATAATGCAGTAGAGAAAGAGAAAATAAGAAAATAGCCCCATTTACAACTGCACCACAAAAAGTAACATACCTAGGGATAAACTTACCCAAAATGGTGAAAGGCCAGTACTCTGAAAATTATGAAACACAGATGAAAGAAATTAAAGATGATACCAAGGGAAAGGTACATCATGCTCATGGATTGGAAGAATATTATTAAAATATTGCACCAAGCAATGTACAGATTCAGTGTGATCGCTGTCAAAATGCCAGTAGCATTTGCTAGAGAATTAGGACAACTAATTCTGAAGATATGAGCCCAACAAATCTTGAGAAAGAGGAAGCAAGCTAGCGCTATCACTGTCCCAGACTTCAAGATGTACTTCAAAGCTGCAGTCCTCAAAACAGTATGGGACTGTCCAAAAACAGACACAGAGATCAATGTAACAGAATTGCAAGCCCAGAAATAAACCCACACCTTTATGGTCAATTAATCTATAACAAAGGAGGCAAGAGTATATAATGGGGAAAAGACAGTCTCTCCAACAAATGGTGTTGGGATAACTGGACAGCAACATGCAAAAGAATGAACCCACCACACACTTACACCACACACAAAATAAACTCAAAATGGGTTAAAGGCCAAAATGTGAGACCTGAAACCATAAAAATTGTAGAACAAAACAAAGGCAGTAATCTTTTTGACATCAGCGTTAGTAACATTATTCTAGATAGGTTTCCTCAGGCAAAGAAAACCAAAGCAATAATAAACTACGGGGACTCCACCAAAATAAAAACTTTTGCTCAGCAAAAGGAGACCATCAACAAAACGAAAAAGCAACCTAGGTGATGGGAGAAGATATTTTTCAAATGATGTTTTTGATAAGGGCTTAATATCCAAAATATATTAATAAACTCTAAATGCAAAAAACAAGAACAAAAACAAATAAACAAAACAAAACAAAAAACAAGTAACCTAATTAAAAATGAACACAAGACTTGAATAGAAATTTTTCCAAAGATGACCTACACTTGGCTAGCCCACAGACCCTTGAAAAGATTCTCAACATTGTAATCATCAGGGAAATACAAATCAAAACCACCATGAGATACCACCTCACACATCACAATGATTACTATCTAAAGAAATTTGGCGGGAGTATGGAGAAAAACAAACAAACATTGTACTGTTGGTGGGAATGTAAAACGCCACCCCTGGGTATTTTCCCCAAAGAAAACAAAAACACTGATTTGAAAAGATATAGGCACCCCTATGTTTATTGCAGCTTTATTTATAATAGCTACCGTACAGAGACAACCTAAGTGTCCATCAGTAGATGAATGGACAAGATGGCGGGTGGTGTATGTCTGTGTGTTGATGTAGTATCGCTCAGCCACAAAGATGATGAGATCTTGCCGTTTGTGATAACATGGATGGACCTAGAAGGTATTATGCTACGTGAAATAAGTCAGACATTTTCCCAAAGAAGACATACAGATGATTTCACTTATTTGTGGAACTTTACAAATAAGTGAACAAAAAGGAAAAACAAATTCATAAATTCAAAGAACTGGTGGTTGCCAGAGTGGAGGGGAATGGGAATTGGGTAAAATGGGTGGAGAGGACTGGGAGGCACAGGCTTCCAGTTGTGGAGTGAGTAAGTTATGGAGATGAAGGGTACAACTTTAGATGGTAGCTACACTTGTGGTGAGCACAGAATGTACAAGCTTGACTCAATAGGATGTACAGCTAAAACTCACGTAACAATGTGTGTTCAACTGCACTTCTATACAGAAAAAAATGTGCTGAAGTAGAACAGTTGTACGGTAGCTCATACTAACACAAAGATACAGCAAAAAGAATAACAAAACTCCATGTGTATAAATCATGGTGGGGGAGTCTCTGAAAATGCAGTGTTAAAAAACCAGAAGAGGACACATAAAACCTGGTTCTTTCATATACTTTTCAAAATCAATAGACCCGTAACACAACGTTTCCTAACAACAGAAGACTGGAAAACCTAGCTCTCAATTCAGGACAGTGGTATCCCCTCATTATGGAAAATAATTTGGCTAAAATAATTCAGTGGGGAAGCCTGGAAAGATGTCAGAGAGGAAGATCCTAAATTCACATCATCCCACGGTTACACCTAGATGGACAGCCACATCAGTGTGAGTAATTAGAAAACACCCCAAACTCTGGCAGAGCAGGCTCTCCACAGTTAGTTGTAGAGATGAGGTCACAGTGCAAATGGTAGGAGGGGGCAGGTACTCTGTCAAAACCAGACTTCTGGCAAGAGTAACCACAAACAGGAGGGACACCAAAAGCACAGAGAAGGAAGAGAGGTAGACCACACACTACGCACCCCAGTCATGGGCGACCAGCCCTGGGAATAGCAGTTCCCAGAACTCTGGCTTTGAGAGCCAGTGGGACTTAATTTCATGTTGTTACAATCAGTGGGGCTTAACTCTGGGTACTTTAAAAATCAGCAGGTTTGCTTCAGGGAGAACCAGGAGGGCAAAAGGACAGTCCCTGTGGTTAAAGAGACAGCAGAACAAACAACCTCCCCCAGAGGTACAACACAGAATCAATCTGAAAATTGCCTGTGTATATGGGAAGATTGATTGATTTACTCATCTCAGAATGTGTGCTTGAGGAGCAGGGAACCTTTAAGAGACTTCTTGAGGAACAAAAGAGCTGGTAGGTGCTATTCTCCCACTCCCAGATCCCCAGGTAAACACACAAATACCTGTATAAACCAGCCCACTGTCCATCTAGCTTGCTAACACTGAGCACCCCACCCTTTCTGTTCTGTGAATCCAGTCCATCCAACATGCTCCATTCAGCAGAAGGAATTGCTCCAGCCAGGTCTCCCCCTGCAAGCAGCCACAGTAGTAACCAGGGACCAGTGCCTATTTTGCTATCACCATGCAACTCACTCCTGTATTCTCCTGCAGATCTGCTCCAGGCAACTCTCCCCAACTAGGTTGGAGTCTCTCCAAAGATAAACACACACACCAGTTCCACCCAAGCAGTAGGCTGATCACAGATATCCGATGTGACTGCTGGCCCCTACGCACCATAGAAACCCCACAGAGGGCAGCACAAGGAGATAGTTCCTGTAGTTCCAGGTCACTCCAACCCCAGCAGAAGGACTGAAGACACATATGGAATCTGACTGAAGGTACCACGCACCAACGAAAACCTCTCCAGACAATGCAGGGAGAGTGTCCTGTAGTTCTGCCAGAAGGAGAGAGGGCGGGCAGGCGGTGTGACCAACTCAAGTCTAGGATGGCCGCCGGCACAGCACAGGGACCAAACCCTGCACACAAAAGACAAAGAGGGCCGTTGCAGCCAAGTGGACTGCGTAGAAATGCATCTCAGCCACAGCAGGAGGGTGCATACAACAAACGTAGGAGAAGCTCCTAGACCACCTGGTTTGGGTGAGCAGGGGACATTGTACTGCAGGGCACCACAGGGTCTCTTCTTCATAAGGCCACTGTTTTCAAGAAGAGGAGAGGGAGCTGACATTCCTAACACATAGAAAGAAGCGCAGAGACAAAATGGGCAGAGAACCATGTCCAAATGAAAGAAAAGGGCAAAACCACATCCAAAGAGCAGAATGAAATGGAGATCAACAAAAACAACGTGTGTGAAAAAGAATTCAAAGTAAGGCTCATAAAGGTACTTACTGGATTTGAGAAAAGAATGGACGATCTCAGTGAGACCTTCAACAAAGAGAAAACTACAAAGAACTGATCACAGATGAAAAACTCAGTAACTGAAATTAAAAGCACATGAGAGGGAATCAGTAGATTAAAGGAAGCAGAATAATGAAATAGCTACTTAGAAGACTACTGGAAAACACCACTTTAAATAACAAAAGGAAAAAAGAAAAACTGAGAATAAGTAAAGGAACTCAGTGACACCATCAGGCGTAATAATTTGGGCATCATAGCGATCCCAGAAAAAGATAGAAAAGGGGACAGAAGGTTTATTTGAAGACATAATAGCTGAAAACTCCCCAACTCTGGGAAAGAAAATAGACATCCAGACATAGGAGGCACAGAGAGCCCAACAAAATCGACCCAAGGATGTCCACATCAAGATACATAATAATTAAAATGGTAAAACATAATGATAAAATTTTAAAAGCAGCAAGAAAAAAAAATCAGTTGTATACAAGGGAAACCCCATAAGGCTATCAGCTGATTTTTCAGGAGAAACTTTGCAGGCTAGACGGAAAGAGCATGATACAATCATAGTGCTGAAAAGAAAAAAACAAAAACAAAAAAAGCAAAACAAAACAAAAAAAACCCCTCTGCAACTAAGAATATTACCCAGTAAGGCTATCATTCAGAATAGGATAGGAAAATCATTTCCCAGACAGTCAGAAGTTAAAAAGCAGTTCATGCTCAGTGAACCAGCCTTACAAAAACATTAAAGGGAATTCTTTGAGTGAAAAGAAAAGGCCATGATCAGCTATAAGAAAACTAGGAAAAGTAAAAACTTCACAGCGATAAGTACAAACAAAAGTAGTTTTATCCCTTATAAAACCAGCGTAGTGGTTAAAGCACAAAAGCAGTACAATGAATTATCTGTAAAAATGATTCATAGCCAGGGGATTTGCAAAAGTAAAATGATGTAAAATATGATATATACACAAAACATGTGGGGGATAGTAAAAATGTATCCTTTTAGAATAGATTCAATTTAGTTGATGAATAGATATATCAACTTAGTATAGACTGTTACATGCATAATATATTATATATCAATGTAATGATAACCACAAATCAAAACCCCATAATAGATACACAAAAAATAAAGACAGAGGAATCTAAGCATGGCACTAAAGAAAGCCATAAAACCACCAGAGACTAGAGAAGAACTGCAGAAACAACCACAAATTTTAAAAACTAGTGCATACACACCTATCAATAATTACTTTCAATGTAAATGGACCAAATTCTCCAATCAAAACACAGGGTGACAGAACAGATAAAAAAGCAAGACCTCTCTGTGTGTTGCCTACAAGACGCTCATTTCAGATGTGACGACACATGCAGATAGAAAGCGAAAGTACGGAAAAACAGTTTTGCAAACAGGAGTGAAAAGAAATGTAGGATGGCAATACTTCTGTCGGAGAAAACGGACTTTAAAAAAAAGATGAAAAAAAAGACAGGAGACCAAGGTGGACATTGCGTAATCGTAAATGGAACAATCCAGTAAGCGAATATAACAACTGTAGGGATTTAGGCACACAACCTAGGAGCGCCCAAACATGTAAAGCAACTATTGACAGACATAAAGGAAGAAACAAATAGGAATGCAATAATACTTTAATGCCCCACTTAATCAGTGGATAGGTCATCTAGACAGAAAATGAACAAGGAAACAGTTGGTTAAATGGCATTCTAGACCAGGTAGGCGTAACATATATTTAGAAAATTCCATCCCAAAACAGTGAATACATACCCCTTTCCAGTGCACATGGACTATTCTACAGAACAGATCATGTTGGGCCACGATACAATTCTCAGAAAATTCCAAAAGGACTGAAATCATTTCATGCATCTTTTTTCTAATCACAATATGAAAGTAGAAATTCTAAAAAAAAAATCTGGAGAGAGAACGTAAATACTCGAAGGTTAAATAACAAACAATGAACAGGTCAACCAACAAGTCAAAGAGGAAATCGGGAACTATATGGAGACAAATGAAAATGGAAATAAAACAGTCCAAAATCTTGGTGATACAGCAAAAGCTGTTCTTAAAGGGAAGACTGAAGCAATTCAGGTCTACTTCAAGAAGAAAAATCTCAAATGAACAACGTAATCTGCCAGAAAAAGAACAAAATCCAAAGCTGGTAGAAATAAATATTAGAGCAAAAATAAATGGAGAGTAAAAACAATAGAACAGATCAATGAAGCTAGGAGCTGGTTCTTTGAAAAGATCAACAAAATTGATAAAACTTTACCCAGACTCATCAAAAAAAAAAGGAGAGAGGACTCAAAATCAGAAATGAGAGAGGAGACATAATAACTAAAACCATAGAAATACAGGGAATTATAAGAGATTATGAAAAATTAATCAGACAACAAATGGGACAACCTAGAAGGAGAGGATATATTCCTAGAAACATAAGCATCCAAAATCAAATCAGGAAGAAACAGAAAATTTATATAGACCATTACTAGCAATAGAATATAATCAGTAATTAAAAACGTTCAATGAACAAAAGTCCAGGACCAGATAACTTCACAGTTAAATTCTACCAAAGATGTAAAGAGTTAATGCCTATTCTTCTCAAACTATTCCAAAAACTAGAAAAGAAAGGAAAGCTTCCAAATTTATTTTGTGAAGCCAGCATTACCCTGATACTAAAACCAGATAAAGACTATAGAAAATGAAAACTATCTTTTATGAACATGAACACAAAATATTTTTTCGAACACGAATGCAGAAATTCTCAGCAGAATATTAGTAAACTAAATCCCATCAATACTTAAACAAAATCATTCACTATGGAATATTACTCGCCGTAAAAAATGAAATGTTGCTATTTGCAACAACATGGATGATTCCACAGGGTATTAATGCTAAGTGAAATAAGTCCGAGAAAGACAAATACCTTATGATTTCACTCACGTGTGCATTTAAGAAACAAAATAAAAGAACAAAGAAGAGAGAAAACCAGAATCTTAAATATAGAGAAATGATGGTTAACAGAGGGTAAGGGGAAGGAGAGGATACTTATACACCTGAAAATAATATAACTATAACGGGAATGAGGAAACAACAAAACAAAATAAGAAGAAATTGTTGGCATTCAGTGATTTGTTCCATTTCTTACATTAGGACTTTTGTCATGGGGTATACAGGTGTTTTTCTTGGAAGGGTCCTCACACTTGAATGTTCTGCTGTGTTTGTCGTAAAAACACTGCACAATTCAAATTTTGAACCAGTTTTTTTGTAACAGGAGTCCTGAGGGGGAATGAACCATGCCCATGATCAGAGGAGCCATATGCTACATGCATTTCTGGCAAGTTCCTTGCTACGTCTTGCATTACCATCTATGACTTGTGGTGCCCTCAGAATGAGCACAGTAGTTGTCTGGACCCTAAATGTGTGGATTTGGGCGAGAATCAGAGTAAAAACAGGGTAAGCGTGTTCTATCTATGACCAAGGGGTACTGTAGCAGTCCCGAGTGGCCATGCTTTCTGTTGGAACCAGATTTGGTTAAAAGAAATCCAAACAACCATTAAAGATAATCATTTCTCCATACTTGTGTGACCTCTTGCGGCCAACATGTACTTACTCAAAAATGATGATGCAGAAGGAAAGGCAAACACCCAGTTTCTCTTTACTTCATCCTTCCTTACTCACCAGTACGCTGAATTAGAGTGTTGGTAGAGCATTTCTATATCAAGAAGTGAAGCCCAGTGACCTGAGTTAGGCTTCTACTGCGTTCCCACGGTTTTTGCAAGAGTGAAATATTTATCCTAGGCCTGTGCTAGGAAATCCAGATCGTGTAATTCCAGGGATTCCAAATGTAAGCGATCTCGTACTGGAATGTAAAGCTAGTGTTGCAGAATGTATAGATGAAAATCATGTCAATGAAGTGTTTTAATTAGAACATTAAACAGGAAATTTAAAAAAGTGATGGAAGCTGAGAGAAGAATGGAAAAAGGTTTCTATTTTAGTCGTGTTAACAGTACTAACGGTGTTGGCAGCCTCCCCCTTCTTGGAAAGTGTCAAATAGTAAATATTTTCAGCCCTGTGAGTTGCAAAGATCTTTTGCAAGGAGTTGTCGTACCACAAAAAAACAGCCACACAGAATACAAAGATGAATGAGTGTGGCCGTGTTTCAATAAAACTTTATTTGTAAAAACTGATGATGGGCAGATTTTGGTCCAAGTAAGCTCCTGGAGAGGCTAAGGTAAAGAGTCTACTATCGAGGGATGCCTGGGTAGCTCAGTTGGGGAAGCGTCTGCCTTTGGCTCCGATCATGAACCCGGGGTCCTGGCATGGAGTCCCATGTGGGGCTCCTTGCTCAGCGGAGACACAGAGCATTTGCAGAAAGTTTGATATTAACTGTAGACATCATTTACATCCACATTTTCAGGAATGGGCAGTTACAGATGGAGACTGACTCAGGTAGCTGCAGTGTGGACCTTACATTTATCTTCAGGCTGCCCATGGGTCAGGGGCCAGGTGGAAACACCAAGGTTCTAGGGAGGTAGCACTTCTGTTTCCCATAGCTATGAGTTACTCTCTCCAACAATTGCGATCCTTAAAATAGACCTGAGAAAGCCACCCAGAGTTCTTGCCAGTGGCATGAATGTTTCGTGCCCTCCAACTACAGAATGTGGGCATTTCCTCCTCTAGTTGCTTTTGTTCAACAGAGATAGCGCAGTGTTCCATGAATACTTGATGCAGGGAGACGATTCCGGACAATAAATCTCTGTGCCAGCTGCAGAGCTTCCCTCTTCCTACAGGCAAGCATAAAACACATGGATGTGTAGAACTCCATCCATAGGGGGCATCAGATTTTTTTTTTTTTTCCCTGTCTTTAGGAGTTCAGCCCTGATGGACGTGTCAGTGGAAGAATTATGTTCTGACTTCCCCACAGGATTACAGAACATTTCTTCTGACAATACCTGCCAATTATTTATTTATTTTTCCTAAAGGCTTCTGGTTCTACAAGGAAATTTCCAGTTGAACCAAAAATTTCTCTGTGAGCTCTTTGGTGTTATGGCATGAATTTCTCTGAGCAATACATCTCTTTTTCCAAGAGAGGCTCATTGGGGCAATTTACTGAGAGGCAAGCTGTGTCTTCTGCAAGGAGATTTAATGGTGGCCCATTCCAGCAACTGGGAAGCAGGTAGCAGAACAAACATTCCAACACTTGCTGGAATGTTTCTATAAGACATTGAAATTGGGGTGCCTGGGTGGCTCAGTCGGTTAAGTGTCTGCCTTCAGCTCAGGTCATGATTTCAGGGTCCTGGGATCAAGTCCTACACTGGGTTCCTTGCTCAGCAGAAAGCCTACTTCTCCCTCTCCCTCTGCTGTTCCCCCTGCTTGTGTTTTCTCTTACTCTGTCCCTGGCTGTCAGTCAAATAAATAAGTAAATTCTTAAAAAGAGCCATTGAAATTGCCAAAAGAGTCCATAAATAAACTCTTAATACTTGTGTTGGCTAGATGTGGCTGTCTTGGGTAGATTTCCTTTTTCCAATTCCCACCCATGATTTTTTTTAGCGCAAATATTGTGACATTATTAAGCTTAATAAAAATATGAAAATAAGTTCTAATGTAACTATGGTTTTCAAATGTACATTTAAAACTTAACAGCACACATACATAAGTATATGTGTTAAGTATGCATGCAACCATTTGTAAATTATATCTGTATTTGTACATAATCGTGTTTAGCACAATTAGTTGTGGTACACTCTTAATGCTGTTTTCATGTTTTATATCATCTCTGTATTTAAAATTTTCAAGCCACAAAACTCATGTCTAGTTTAGAATTCCAGACAATGGGTGTGGCATTCTGAATAGGGTGTCAACATTGAGGCAGTCTTGTCTTGGTAATTTCTAAACCAGCTGTGACACAAAACACATTTTATAGATTTGCAATTTCGAAAGATGTAATAGGTTACTTTGAAGTCACTAATTGATGTATAACTTCTGCATTTGTCCCAAAGACACCTTCTTCCTTTAAGGTGCTTGTTTAACTTAAGTGAAAATATTTCCTTTTGCATCTGAATGTTGTGGAAGCCGAACAGGATGCAATGAAAATAAGTAGATAGGCTAGAGAATAGATTTTAATTTGGAAACTGTTTAAAAGATATGCACTGTCGGTGGTTTTTTTTTGAAGTTATATATAGTCATAATTTTTAAAAGATCAAACATGCTTTTTAGATTATTGTCTATATATATTATATAGTCAGATTATTATTGATGAAATTGAAGTTTGCTCAATGCTGTCCAACTCTGTCCATCTACAGAGGTGATGTTTTTCCAGTGATTTAAGAAGTAGACGTGTGTCCAAAGAAGACACCCAGATGGCCAACAGACACATGAAAAGTGCTCAGCGTCCCTCATCATCAGGGAAATGCAAAGCAAAACCACAGCATGTTATCACCTCCCACCTGTCAGAATGGCTAAAATCAGCGACAGAAAACAACAGGTGTTGGTGAGGATGCAGAAAAAGGGGAACCCTCTCACACTGTTGGTGAGAATGGGAGCTGGTGCAGCCACTCTGGAAAACAGCATGGAGGTTCCTCAGAAAGGTCAGAAAATTACCAGCTGATCTAACAATTCCGCTCCTGGGTGTTTACCCAAAGAAAATGAAAACCCTAATGTGAAGAGAGATATGCCCGCCCTGTGTTTACAGCAGCAGTGTTTACAACAGCCAAGATCTGGAAACAGCCCAAGAGTCCAAGGATCATGGCTGGATAGAGATGTTACGTGTGTGTGTGTGTGTGTGTGTGTGTGTGTGTGTGTGTGTGTGTGTATACACACAGAATGGGCTTCTACTCAACCAGAACTATAGGGTATTTATGCCAAGTGAAATAAATCAGAGACACAAAGACAAATGTCATATGATTTCACTTACACGTGGACTCCTAAATACAAAACAAAACAAAACAAACAAACAAAAAACCCCACCAGAAACAGTCCCATAAATAGAACTGGTTGTTGCTAGAAGGGAGGGAGCATGGAGATGGGTAAAATGGGGAAGGGGAATGGGGGGCATGGGCCTTCAGTTATAGAATAGATCATAGCATGGAAGGCATAGTATAGGGAATACAGTTAAGGGTATTATAATAGGGTCATATGGTAACAGACGGCAGCTACAACTGGGATGGGCATTAGCACAACACACAGACAAGTTGAATCACTATGTTGTACACCTGAATGTAACACTGTTGTGTCAACTATACCAAAACCGCATAATTTGTAATGGCACAATGTTTCCATTATTTTACGTTTGTGATAAATATCCACAAGAATGAGTAGTTTTAATAAAATATGTAGATAGGTAGAGAAAATCCTCATGGAACCTCTAATGCACAGTTTTATATTATCACTAGACAGTATGTAGTGAATAGGTTTAACATTCACATCGGAAGTATGTTAATATATGCATGTTTTTGCAAATTGTTACGTTCTTGTTTTTGTTATGTGTAGATCCGGCCACTTCTTCCAAACAGTGGAGTACACCTGCGGAAGTCCTTTTCCTGTTTTCAATGATATGGAAAGGAACACATTGTCAGTTCCTTTTTGTGTCCATATGAAAGCATTTTTTATGGCTTTATTTATATGAGAGAGCTTGTGCAAGAGCAGGGGGGAGGGGCAGAGGGAGACAGAGAAACACTCCCTGCTCAGCAGGGAGACCAGTTCCAGCTGGATCCCAGGTACCGTGGGACCATGACCTGAGCCATCGAGGTACCCCTTTATGGAAGCATTTCTTTGGGACACTTAGTTCCTTCATGCTTTTTGTAACTACAGCACTCAGATGTCCTGCAAAAGTACAGTCTCCCTGATTTATAAATTTCAGTCGAAGGCCCAGGAGTGGAGTTCTTGGTTTCCATGGCTAGGAAGCAGAAGAGTTGAGATCTAATTCAGTTTGCCCAAAAAACATGGGACTTAACCTCCTGCTTTTATGCTGAAGAGTGTTGCTGAGTACCATGACAAGAGGTTTTCTACCTAGAAAATGCAAAATTGCTTCCAAAACATAGTGTAGTAGTTCACTTTTCAACAATGCAATACAGTAAATGTTGAAATGTTTGCCAAGCCAGTGGCTGTAAAGTTCCATTTCATTGTTTTAAGTTTTCATTTTAGTGGATCGGAATGTACATGGGTTTACTGATCTTTCTGATTTTCCTCATTTGTGGAAAATTAGGCTTCTTTGTTTAAGACCAAGGGGCAGATGTTCCTGTCATCCTCCTCAATTTACTGTTTGTTTGGTTTTTTTCCCCCCAAACTGGGTATTGGAACCAAAAGCAAATTGACAATGATGTACGTTTTCATTTTCTAATTAAACTTAGATATTCCACTACACACTCAGCTGGATTCAAAGAAATAGTAAATATTTGCAAAAATGATGGAACAAGTCACTGAAAAGTCTCATTTAGCATATTGAATGCTGCTCTGACATAGTACGTACTCTCTCATTTCTCTCCTGGTTGTCCGTAAAAAATGTCTTTTATGCTTGAAAAGTTCCTTGCTGGAATATGTTGTTTCTGAAGGAGCCAGACTTGTTCCAAAGTCGGTTGCTCAGTATTATACGTAGTATTCACACCACAGGAGGAAAAGCTTTATAACTGTGAGGAACGCCACTTGGATTACCACCTACACAATTTGAATGACATAAATTCTAATCACTTACATCGTTTTAAGAAATCGTCTCTTTTTAGAAACTGTGAATTTGCTCAGTTGACACCGTAAACATAAATGGTGTCTAGGAATGTTGATTCACAGGGTGCATATAAAAACACATGTATTAATGGGCGCCTCTGTGGCTCAGTTGGTAAAGCTTCCAGCTCTTGGTTTTGCCTGGGTCATGATCTCAGGGTCCTGAGACTGAGGCCTCTTCTAGGCTCTGTGCTGCACATTCTCTTCCTCCTCCTCTCCCTCCCTCTCTGCCCCTCTCCCTCCCTCTCTGCCCCTCTCCCTACACATACATGCTCTCTTTCTCTCTCTCTCCCTAAACCAAGAAAAGTATTTTTGGCAATATGTTATTAAAATAGTTTTGCAAATAATTACGAATACATTGGGTACCTTATTTAACCTTGGCTTTAGTTGAATTTGGCCTTGATCTCTGTGTGTACTCTGGGTGTCTATCCACTGCTGTGTCGCAGTCCCTTTTAATGTAATCTTGGAAAACAGTATGCTAATGGATTCTGTGGGTCAGGAATTCTGAATGGGTTCATTGGGTGTGGCTTGTCTTCACGCACAATGGTTGGGGGCTCCAGTGGGAAGTTACACAGGCTGGGGGTCACTCGATGGCCAGGGCTAGAATGAGCTCAATGTTTGCCCACTCCTCTGCCTGTGGATGAAATCTAGCAGTCCTCTGGGACCTCTCTGGGTTCTCGGATGGAATGGGTATAAATGGCATCTCCATGTTGCTCCTTGTACTTCCTCACTGCATGCTGGCTGGGTTCCAAGAGCAAACCACCCACGAAAACCAGGGGGGCATTGCATAACCGTCTCACATCCAGCCCCAGCATGGACAGAGACTCTCACTTCTCTTTTCACAACTTTGCCCAGATTCAAGAGTGGCAGTCATAGGGATCTCTTCTCTCTGGGAGGCACCTTAGGGTCACTTTCTAAGATGGGGTTGTGAGATGGGAGAAATTGCCATGGACATTCTTGACAAAGACGGTACCAGTGCATGTGTGTGTGTAGTGGAGAAAAATGGCTTCCCTTGAGACATGAAGTGATTTAACTATTCAAATTCCCTGTTGCTATATCCTCATATTCTGCTCAGGAAGAAAAAAAAAAGCATGAATAAATAATCTGTACAATTATAAAATAGTGGTCATTTTCCACATTATATCAAAATTGCTTCTAGTAAAGGATATCATGATACAAACTTTGGGACTACTACTGAAGATTTATTTTATATTTATATATATGTGTGTGTGTATATATAATATATATATATATATATATATATTTTTTTAAGACTTTATTTGACACAGAGAGCTCACAAGTAGGCAGAGAGGCAGGCAGAGGGAGAGGGGGAAGCAGGCTCCCTGCTGAGTAGAGAGCCCGATGTGGGGCTTGATCCCAGGACCATGAGATCATGACCTGAGCTGAGGGCAGAGGCTTAATGCACTGAGCCACTCAGGCACCCCTATTATATTGTATTTTTGTATACCCCACAGAACTTAGATGAGAGAAATCTCTCCATTCCTTGACAGGTTTGTTTCAGTACACCACTGCCAATTCTTATACCAAACTCAGGGACTGATTTTAATGAGATAATACGAAATAAGTATGAAATGTTATCTCAGGGAATAGATGGTCGGTGACATTTTCATCATGGAAAACATCTAAGGAAAATATAAGCAATGAGCACTGATTTTTAAGTAGATTTTCTTTTTCATGGAGGATACTTTTTGCCTAACCTAGAAATAGCATCAACATTTATCCAAAAAACCAAAACAAAACAAAAAACAAAAACAAAAAACAAAACCAGTACTCTCTTCAATATGTCAAATATATATAAGAATTATGTCAATTATGATCACTTATCAAAAAATATAAAGTGGAAAAAAAAACAGTGAACTAACATGGGCAAGACCCTTACTAGTGGGTTTTATAGTATTATGTTGGTGATTACAGATGTTACTCTTACTGTGGAAAAAAGGGAGACATAAATATGGAATGTAATTATGGAAACCAAAGATAAGAAAACAGTCTAAGGTATATGGAAATCATGATCTCTGACAAGGACATTTTTGGAGTGATCCCCTGAATGGGAAATAGGTTGGGTATAGGCAAAAGAGTGAATTTGGCCATGCCTGTTTTCTCACCTTTATTTGCTAAAACCAAACTCTGTGATGTCACTTTTCTCATTTTTCCATCTAGGAAAAGGTGTTCCTGGATTTACTGTCCATTTAAGAGGCAGTGTGGTGCAGAATGATTGGGAAGCTTGAATACAGACATCCATATCCAGCTCTACCCTTGCTGCCCGGGTGGGGTGAGATCACGGTCTCCTCCATGTCCTCCTCTCTACGTTTCGCAGAATCAGCTACTCCCTCACTGACCCAATAACCATAAACCTCTCCACAAACAAAATGACAGGCCATGATTTGTGACATAAATAGATGCAGAAATGCTCAACAAAATAGTGCAAAATGGAGTTTATGGATACTTGAGAAGAATCTTACATCATAATCAACTGGGATTTATTCCAAGGATGCAAAGCCTAGTTTAACATCTGCAAGTCAGTCAACATGATACATCACATTAACAAAATCAATAAAATCATAGGATTATCCAGTAGATGCAGAAAAAGCATTTGACAACATTCAACATCCATTTATTATTTAAAAAAAAAATCTCAGCCAAATTGGTTTAGAGGGATTATGCCTCAACATAATAAAGGCCATCTATGAAAACCCATAGCTAATATCCTACTCAATGTGAAAAATAGAGCATTTCCTTTAAGATCAGAAGCAAGAAAAGGAATCTGCTGTCACCACTTCTAATCATTGTATCCTGAATCCTTATCCAGAGCAATTAGGCAAGAAAAAAAAAAAAGGCATCCATACTGAAAAGGAAAAAATAAAATTGTTACTGTTTGCACATGCCATGACATTAAATAGAGAAAACTCCAAAGACTCAACCAAAATACTTAGAACCATTAAAGAATGCACCGGAGTTAGAGTATAAAAATCAATACACAAAAATCTGTTTCGTCTCTGTACACTAACAGTGAACCATCCAAAAAAAGGAATTAAGAATACCATTCACAACTACAGCAAAAACAAAATACTTTGTAATAAATTTAACCAAGGTGGCGAAAGACCTGTACACTGAAAACTATCAGATATCAATGAAAGAAACTGGAGACAACCCAAGCAAATGGAAAGATACTCAGTGCTCATTAATATTGTCAAATGTCCATACTACCCCAGGCAATCTATAGGTTTAATGCAATCCCAATCAAATTCCAATGACTTTTTTTTTTTTTTGTACAAATATAGAGCAGATAGTTTAAAGATTTGTGTGGAATCACAAAAGATCCCAAGTAGCCAAAGCAGTCTTGAGGAATAAAGACTAAAACTTGGAGATATCATGCTCCCTGATTAGAAACTATACTTTAAAGCCATAGTAATCACACCCGTAGGATATTAGCATAAAAAACAGACACATAGATCAATGAAATGGAATAGAAAGCCTAGAAATAAACCTTTATACACATGGTCAATTAATTTATAAGAAAAGCAAGAATATACTTGGGAAAGGACAGTTCCTTCAATCAATGGTACCAGGAGAACTGAGGCAGAAGAATGAAACCAGACTATGACTATCTTATGCCATACACAAAAATTAAAACAGATTAAAGACTTGAATATAATGCTTGAAGCCGTAAAACTCCTAGAAGAAAATATTGGTGGTAGGCTCTTTGACATCAGTCTTAGTTATGATTATTTTAGATCTGACAGAAAAGCAAAGGGTACAAAAGACAAAAATACATGGGACTACATCCAACTAAAAAGCTTTTGCATAGCAAAGAAAACCATCAAAAAAATGAAAGGCAACTTAATGTGAGAAAATATTTGCAAATTGTGTACAGACAAGGGTTTCATATCTGAAATACATAAAGAACTCTTCCAAGTCAGTAGCAAAAATCGGTCCAATTAAAAAACGGGCAGAGGATCTGAATGGACGTTTTTCCATAGAAGACATATCATTGGCCACAAGACACATGAAAATGCTGGACATCACTCCCCGTCAGAGAGAGGCAAATTGAAATCAGTGATCCCACATTACACCTAGTATCAAAAAGGTAAGAAGTGGGACACCTGGGTGGCTCAGTTGGTTAAGCAGCTGCCTTCGGCTCAGGTCATGATCCCGGCGTCCTGGGATCGAGTCCCACATCGGGCTCCTTGCTCGGCAAGGAGCCTGCTTCTCCCTCTCCCTCTGCCTGCCACTCTGTCTACTTGTGCTCACTCTCGCTCCTCTCTCTGACAAATAAATTAAAAATTAAAAAAAAAAATTTAAAAAAAATAAAAAAAAAAAAAAAAAAAAAGGTAAGAAGTAACGAGCATTGGTGAGGATGTAGAACCGTCTTGCTGGAAATGTAAATGGTTGCAGCCACCATGGAAAATAGTGCAGATGTTCCTCAAAAAGGTAAAAATAGAACTACCCTGTGATCCAGCAATTTACTTCTTTGCATTCATTTGAGGAGAAACACTAATTTGAAAAGATACATTGACACCATGTACATTGTAGTATTATTTTGATAGCAAAGATACAGAAACAACCCAACGGTCCATTGGTGGTTAAATGGGTAATGAACATGTGGTATATGTATTCACATTACTGTTCAGCTGTAAGAATTAAATCTTGCCATTTTGGACAAATATGGATAGAACTTGAAGATACTATGCTAACTAAAATAAGTTAGACACAGAAAAACAAATACCATATGATCTTGCTTATATATGGAATTTAAAACAAAATCAAACAAAAATAAATGAGCTCAAGGAATCAGAGAACAGATTGGTAGTTGCCAGAGGCAGGTGGTGGGCTGGTGGGGTAAACGGGTGAAAGGAGTCACAAGGCACAAACTTCCTGCTAGAAAACAATTAACTCATGGAATAATTAAGTCACAGCATGGTGACTGTAGTTAATAATGCTCTTTTGCATATTTGAAAGTTGCTAGAGCATATATCTTCAAGTTCTTATCATGAGAAAATCATGTTTTCTGTAACTATGGTGATGGATATGAACTACAGTTGTGATGATTGTTTCATAATACATAAATAGCGTATCATTATGTTGTACACCTGACGCTAATGTTATAGGTCAATTATGCTACAATAAACATGTAAAGTGTACAATTAAAAAAAAAAAACTGTCTCCTTAACAAGCTAATTGTGATTAACCTCCTACGTGATGCTTTAAAATGCCAGGCACATGGTAAACCTTTAAACCATGCTGCCTGTTATCATTACTCATTCCTGTTGTCATTCGTGATATTTATTTACTTTTGCTGTTGTCATTCATTTCAGTCTGGTTCTTTGTAAGTCCCATTTCATGTTAAAGAATCTCAAAGCATCAGATTTCAAAACGGGATTTCTTCAATGTATCTATTTTGGGATTTTTGAAAAGTTACCCTTTATCAAGAAGCATGTTTTATATAACATGTGAAATTAAGTTGGATTCAAAAATATATTTTGTTTACACTTGTAGACTCAGGGGACTAATATGTAAATTCTACTTGGCAGTAATTATTTGAGAATGTGCATGCAACTATAAACCCTTTTGTTCATATATGATATTTTCAGACTGATTCTAATACCTATGTTGCTTGCATTAAAATATTTCCTCAAGGTCACTCATTTATAGTCTGTCCCTTGTGCTCAGTGTTTGATAGTGATTAGATACAAAGCAAAAACAAGAATGTTTCATTTTTATTTATGAAATGTATATAGAACAGAAAATAAAAACCCTAGCCAGTGTGACATTATTGCTATGATCCCATGGAACTGATACAGTTTTGACAAAAAAGCAGAGAATTGGCAGTACTGCTAGCATGAGAATTATTCTGTAAAAAAATGATTCTTAACTCATCAGACGGAATGTTTTACCCCTTCCTTCACACAAACAAAAAAGAAATCCCATGTGCCATTGGTTATGGAAGGCAAGTGAATTTCATATGGGGAACAGCCCGAGCGCCGATCTTAACCTGTTATTTAAAACAAGAAAAGTCAATGTTACAGAAAAGATATCCTTTTATTTCTTCTGCCATGGGTTCTACTGCTGTCATCGTCATGCTGTGTCCACACAGAGAGAAGAAATAAACAGAAGTGAAAAATACCTAGGAAAGGCATAAAAAAAATTAACTGGGGCTTTCATCTATCGGCGCCAGGAAAATAGGGTTGATCTCCTGAGTTACCAGACTGTTTAATATATGTGTATAGAAGTGTCTGTTTAATTCCATATATGTATCAGACACATGTGCCTACTTATTGACGTCTACCTTTTTTTCTCATCTGACAAATACAGATTGATATGAAAAATCTGATCCTGTGTTTTCATGACATGATTACCTGTGGATTCCTCTGTGTGTTTGAGGGTCTCTTTGGGTGTTATTCTTCTACTTTTTAAATTGCATCTGGTTCCAACATTTCTTTCAATATAATGAATCTCAGGTCCCTCTTCTATCCAATCAGAGCTGTCAGCCCCCTCAATGCCGCTGAATTAGAAATGGACATGGCTGCCGCAGGATGGGGAGATTTATTCAAGATTTCTAAATTGCATGGCCAAGAGGATGGTGAAAATACAATGGATCTTTTGCTACTTGCCACCCTGACCTTTGCAGAATTGATGCCTGTCTGCTCAGAAGCATTTCCTTTTCTGTATGAAAAAGCTCGGTGTTGGTCCCCAATTTCACAATAATTAAATAAAGCCTGTGCTTCTGCCAGGTCTGTAAGGCACTTTGGACAAAAGGTCCTAAGAAAAGGATTGAACAACTGCTTCCCAAAAGCCCTTATCGAGGCAGAATACATCAGCCATCTGTCCTGAAATGACAGTAGCACACTTCAGGAGCAGAACCTGAGTCTGTCACTGTCAACACTAATGGTAGGCTCAGGACACTGACCTATAAATCCATACCACTTCCAAACCACACCCTCTATCCAGGAGACCCAGAGCAGTTTTGGGGAACTCTTGCCCCATGTCAGCTGTGGAAAACTTGAAACCCGAGGTGAATGTCTCACCTCAATGACTTGAACAAGAAATTACATAAATAAGTCACACAGAGAGCAAACTGGAAAACACTGAGGAATATAGGCAGGCAGTCGTTCTAAAGAATGCCTTAAGGAACTACGGAATTGGTCAGGGAAACACTGCAAGGTCATAAACTGTTGGAAGGAAAGTTCACTTGACGGGTCCTCCAGTTAACAATAAAACATGGGTGGTCTTGGTTTGCATTTTTTTTCCATTTTATTTTATTTTTTTTCAGTGTTCCAAGATTCATTGTTTAGGCACCACACCCAGTGCTCCATGCAATACGTGCCTCCTTAATACCCATGACCAGGCTCACCCAACCTCCCACCCCCTACCCCTCCAAAACCCTCAGTTTGTTTCTCAGAGTCCACAGTCTCATAATTCATCTCCCCCTCCGATTTCCCCCAACTCCCTTCTCCTCTCCAACTCCTCCATGTTATTCCTTATGCTCCACAAGTAAGTGAAACCCTATGATAATTGAGTCTCTCTGCTTGACTTATTTCACTCAGCATAATCTCTTCCAGTCCCTTGGTTTGCATTTTTGATCCAAATTCTCCAGTAACCTTGAAAAGCATAGCCATTACATGATTCTGTTTTCTCATCCTTAAAGTTTCCCTTTGGTGAAATGTGATAGGACAGACAATGATGACAGAAAAGCCATTGAATCATCCGAATATTACATCCTAAGAAAATGAGAGATGGAGAAGGTGGCACATGGTATTCAGGTCAATGCAATTATTATTTTACAGGTTAGAACACCTGTAGAAGGAAATGGCTGCTTAGAGGCAGAGCTAGAACAACACTGAGTTACACATACCAAGACCAGAGAACTTTGTTATTTCACTGAAAATGATTCACTGTGTGTATGAGTAAGTACAGTATAAAACTACCTTCTCCTGAAATTCAGTTGCTAAAGGAGAACCTTGAAAGGTTTTCTTTTGTGGAAAAAAGGCCCTTGGGAAAGAAAAAAAAATGATTCAGAACTAAGCCTTTAAAAACAACGTATGTGTATTGGATGCCGCCAATCAAATATTTGAATACCATACTTCACATATGAAAGATCGTGTATATGATAAAAGAATGTCTGAAAGGAAATGTTTACTTAGGATTTTAGGATTTAGACCAGAAAGAGAGTCAGTTGTAGAATCTGGACTGGTTACAAATAAAAACGAAATGTTTACTATGAAAGAATGGACTCTCGGGGCAACTGGGTAGCTCAGTGGGTTAAGCCCCTGCCTTCGGCTCAGGTCATGATATCAGGGTCCTGGGATCGCGCCCCGCATCGGGCTCTCTGCTCAGCAGGGAGCCAGCTTCCCCCTCTCTCTCCACCTGCCTCTCTATCTATTTCTGATCTCTCTCTCTGTTAAATAAATAAATACAAAATCTTATAAAAAAAAAAAAGAATGGACTCTTTAACAAAAATGCTTTGGAATTCAATAAGATTCAGCAATTTTTACATTATCCAGTTGAATCTGACTCACTGGGCAGCATTTTGATTGATATTTTAGCAAGGTGGCTATGGTTGGTAGAATAATGGCTAAGATTTTCATAAACTAATTTACAATCGAGAGGCAGAATAACTATTCCCCCAAAGATGTCCACATCGTAAGCCCTGAAACCATGACAAAGGAAATTTGCAGATGGCATTAAATTAAGGACCCTGGGGTGGGGGTATTGTCCTGGGTTAACTAGGTGGACTCATATAATTCAAATGGTTCTTATAAAAAGGAGGCAGAAAAAAACAAGCAAAGTCCAAAGTTAGGGGAAGGAAGAGTTTAGGACTTCCAGGGAAGATGGAAGAGGAAGAGGATTCTGGGCTCCTCTCACACCACGGATACACCTAGATAACATCCATAGGAGTGTAAATAGTCCAGAAAATGACCTAAAGACTGGCAGAACAGACTCATCACAGCTACCTACGGGTGGAGACAAGACCACATCAAATGGTTAGGAAGGGTGGAGATGTGGTAGGAAGTGAAATGGACCCTATGGGACTGTCTGTGGGAGGGAGGGATGTCAGTGGTGCAGAGAGGGGAGAGGAGCAAACCATATCCCAGGCACGAGGAACCTGCACTGGGAAGATGAGTCCCCAAAACATATGGCTTTGAAAACCCGAGGGGTTTAACTTCTCAAGTTCTTAAAAATCAATGGGACTTAACACCTGGAATCTTAAAAATTAGCAGGCTTGGTTCTGGAAGAACCTGAGGGCAATGGGTAACTGAATCCCTGTCCTTAAAAAGATAGCACAGACGTGGCAGTTTGAGAGACACCTGGGGTGTATGGGAGAGGGATTTGTTTACTGTTCTCAGATCATGGGCTGGAGTGGCAAGGATCTTTGGAAGACTTCCCCAAGAACAAAGCTGATGGGCTCCACTTCTGTTCCCTACTCCAATATCACCACCACCACCCCCCGCCCCAATACACAGATATCTGCAAGAACTAGTGCAGCACCAACATTCTCCACCTGCCTTGCTAAAAGAATCCTCCTCCTTCACTCTCCTGTGGACCTGCTCCTTGTAATCTGACCCCTTCCTACCACAGACCTTGCAAACACTGAGTGCCCTGTCCCTTCATTCTTGCCCCCTCCAACATGCCCTCGGTAGGAGTCCTATCTAAAGTGCTGCTACAACATGGCAATGTGCACACAGCACTGATGTGTCAGCACCACCCCAAATTGGCTCCTGCCCCAGGGAAAGAGGAAGATAATTGCCAGTTCAAGTGAGGTCCCAGCAGTGGGCTGGGGACAGACAGCTGGTCTGATTGCAAGCCTCATCCACCAATAAAAGCTTCTTGGAGGACAATAGAGGCAAACTACCCTGTAGGTCAGTGCTATTGCAAACGCCTTGTCTGACCATACTCAAGGCCATGGTGACCCCAGACTGACCCATTAGCGATACAGAGACCAAATTCTGCCCACAAAAGGGAAAGGGAGCCATCGCAGATGACTGAACTAAAGGCAAACACAGGTCAACCACAACAGTAGGACACACACAACACACATGAAAGACACCTCTGAGGCATCAGGTTCTCATGAACAGGGGACACTACAGGACCTCTTCTTCATAAGGACACTACTTTCAAGAGCAGGAGTTGTAGCTGATGTTTCTAACACACAGAAACAGACACAGAGACTTAGACAAAATGAGAATATAGAAGAATATGTCCCAAATGAAAGAAAAGGACAAAGTCATAGCTAAATAAAAAAAGGTAAGTAATATGCCTGGTGTAGAATTTAAAACAATGTCCATCAAGAAACTGGACTTCAGAAAGAGTGGAGGGCCTCAGTGAGACCCTCTGCAAAGACATAAAAACAAATTAGAGATTTTTTAAAAGCCTCAATAACTGAATTTAAAAATACACTAAATGGGATAAACTAATAGACTAGAGAAAGTGGAAGAAAAGATCAGTGACCTGGGGGACAGGATAATGGAAAGTAATCAAGCTGAAAAGGAGAGAGACAATATTAATAATAAAAAATGAAAATAGACTAAGGGAACTCAACAACACCAACAAGCATAGTAGCATTTATATGATAGGGATCCAAAAGGAGAAGAGGGAGAAACATGTATTTGAAGAAATAATAGCTGAAAATATCCCAAATCTGGGGAAGGAAACAGCAATCCATTTCAGGAGGCACAGAGGGTCCCCACGAAAATCAACCCAAGGAGGTCTGCACTAAGACACATAATAATTAAAATGCCAAGAGATAGTGATAAAGAACTTTAAAAGCAGTAAGAGAAAAGAAAACTGTCACATACAAGAGAAACCCTATAAGGCCATAAGCAGATTTTTCAGCAGAAACTTTGCAGGCCAGAAGAAAGTGGTATGATATATTCACAGTACTGAACAGAAAAACCTGCAGCCCAGAGTACTCTATCCAGCAAAGCTATCATTCAGAGAGAGATATAAAGTTTCCCAAACAAAAGTTAAAGGAATTCATCATCAGTAAATCAGCCTTACAAGAAATGT
Source organism: Martes martes (assembly GCF_963455335.1). Taxonomy (NCBI): domain Eukaryota; kingdom Metazoa; phylum Chordata; class Mammalia; order Carnivora; family Mustelidae; genus Martes; species Martes martes. The sequence goes on along the minus strand of NC_137897.1, from coordinate 3,052,138 downwards.
TTGAGTGAAAAGGAAACACCATTAGCAGGAGTAAGGAAAGTAGTAAAAAGCACTAAAAGTAAGTATATCTCTATTGAGGGACTCACAAAATAAAACATATAAATTATGACACCATATACCTAAAACATTGGGAGGAGAGGAGTAAAAAAATGTTAGTGCTTTTAGAATGGGTTAAACTTAAGTGGTCATCAGCTTAATATAAACTGGTGTATGCATAGGTGTTACATATAAAACTTTAATGGTAACCACGAATAACCACAAATCAAAGACCAATAATAGGTATGCAAAAAATGAAGAGAAAGGAATCCAACCATATTACCAAAGAAAGCCAAAAAATCATAAAAGGGAAGAGACGAAAGGGACACAGAAGAACTACAAAAACTATAAAATAAGTAAGAAAATGACAATAAATCTATCTCTCTCCACAATTACTTTGCATGTAAATGGCCTGAGCACTCCAATCATCAAAAGATACAGGGTGAAGGAATGGATAAAAAAGCAAGACCCATCTACTTGCTCTCTACAAAACTCATTTCAGACGTAAAGATACGTGCACATTGCACACGAAGGGTTGGAGAAGTTTTACCAGGCAAATGGAAGTGAAAAGAAAGCCAGGGTAGCAATACTTGCATTGGGCAAAATAGACTACAAAACAAAGATTGTAATAGGATACAAAAGAAGGACACTATATAATTGTAAAGGGAATAATCTACAAGATATAACCATTTTAGATATCTATGTGCCGAACATAGAATCACTTTGATACATAAAGCAGATAATAACGAAGATAAAAGAAGTATTGATAGTAATAAAATAATAGTAGGGTACTTCAACACCCCACTTACATCAATGGATAGATCACACAGAAAATCAACATAGAAACAGTGGCTTTGGAGGACACATTAGACTAGATTGATCTAACGGATATATTCAGAACATTCCGCCTTAAAACAGCAGAATGCATGTTATTTTCAAGTGCACATGGGACATTCTCCAGGAAAGATTACATAATAGATCACAAAACTCATCTCAACAAATTTAAAAAGACTGAAGTCATACCATGCATCTTTTGTGAATGCAGCATTGAAACTAAAAATCCACAAGAATAAGTTTGGAAATAGCACAAATACAAAGAGGTCAAGTAACATGCTTATAAACAATGAATGGATCAAACCAATCAAAGAGGAAATTAAAAAAAAAAAATACATGGCAACAAATGAAAACACAATGGTCCCAAATCTTTGGGATGCAGCAGAAACTGTTCTAAAGAGGGAAGTTTATAGCAATACAGCCCTACTTCAAGAAGCAAGAAAATTTTCATACAATCTAATTTTATACCTAAAGAAGCTAGAAAAAGAACAAAGAAAGCCCCAAACTAGCAAAAGTCAGAGAATAGTAAAGATTTGAGCACAAATAAAAACTAAACGTATAGTCCAGATCAATGAAACCAGAAGCCCATTCTGTTACTACGTCAACAAAATTGATAAACCTTTAACTAGACACAAAAAGCAAAAGAAAAAAGGACTCAAAATCAGACATGAAAGAGGAGAATTAACTGACACCACAGAAGTACAAAGGGTTGTAAGAGAATATTATGAAAAATTATATGCTAACAAATTGAAAAACCTAGAAGAAAGGGATACATTCCTAGAAACATAACCTCACCAAAGTCCATCAGGAATAGAAAATTTGAACAGTTTATCAGCAATGAAATTGAATCAATAATCAAAAAACTCCCAATATCAGGGTCTGAGACCAGACGGTTTTATAGTTGAATTTCATAAACTTTTAAAGAATAGCTGTTCTCAAATGATTCCAAAAACAGAAGAGGAACAAAAGTTTCCAAATTAATTCTATGAGGCTAACATTACCCTGATAGCAAAACCACATAAGACAGTACAAAAAAAAAAAAAAAGAAAGAAAAGAAAAGAAAGAGAAAGAGAGAGAGAGAGAAAGAAAATATAGGCCAGTATCTCTGATGAACATAGATGCAAAAATTCTCAACCAATTATTAACAAAATCCAATAATACATTAAAAAATCATTCAGCACAATCAAGTGGGATTTATTCCTGGATTGTATGGGTGGTTTGATATTTGCAAATATCAAATATTAAGAGAAAAGATAAAATGTATATGATCATTTCAGTAGTTGCAGAAATAGCATCTGATAGAATACAACATCCATTCGTGATAAAAACCCTCCATAAAGTAGATTTAGAGGGGACACACCTCAACATAGTAAAGGCCATATATGAAGAGCCCAGAGCTAACATCATACTTCATGGTGAAAAACTAAGAGCTTTTCCTTTGTAAGATCAGGAACAAGACAAGGGTGTTCAATTATGCCCTCTTTTATTTGACATAGTACTAAGTCCTAGCCAAAGTAATCAGACAAGGAATAAAAGGTATCCAAATTGATAAGGAAGAAGAAAAACTAACTTTTTGCAGATGATATTATACTACATATAGAAAATGCCAAAGACTCCATCAAAAAAACATACTAGAACTGATCAATGAATTCAGTAAGTTTGCAGGAAACAAAATTAATACAAAAAAATCTGTTGCATTTCTATACATTAATGAAGTAGCAGAAGAGAAATTAAGTAAACAGTCCCATTTACAATTGCACCAAAAATAAAATACCTAGGAATAAACTTAACTCAGCAGGTTAAAGACCTGTATTCTGAAAAGTATGAAGTATTGTTGACAGAACTTGAAGATGACACAAACAAATGGAAAAGACCGTTCATGGTCATGGGTTGGGAGAACGATATGGCTAAATTATCCATATTACTCAAAGCAATATACAGATTTAATGCAATCTCTGTCAAAAATTCCAACAATATTTTTCACATAAATAGAACAAATAATTATAAAATTTATATGGATCTACAAAACTCCAAATAGCCACTGAAATCTTGAAAAAGAAGAACAAAACTAGAGGTACCATAATCCAGATTTAATAATAGACTATAAAACTACAGTAATCAAAATAGTATAGTAATGGGCACCTAAATAAACACCAGATCAATGGGACAGAATAGAGAACTCATATATTAACTCACGATTACATGGTCACTTAATTTTTAACAGAGACAAGAATATGCAATGAGAAAATGGTCTTTTTAACAAATATGAAAATTGGAAACTTTCTTACATCATACACAAAATAAACTCAAATTGCATTAAAAACCTAAATGTGAAACCTGAAACTATAAAAATCCCATGATGAAGTACAGGAAGTAATCTCCCGGACATCGGTTATAGTAACATTTTTCTAGATATGTCTCTGGAGCCATAGGAAACAAAAACAAAAATAAACTACTGTGACTATGTCAAAATAAGAAGCTTCTGCACAGAAAAGAAATGGTCAACAAAACAAAATATATCTATTAAGTAGAAGGAGATACTAAGATACTAACAAATGATATATCTAATAAAGGATTAACATGCAAAGTACATAAAGAATTTATACAAATCAACACTATACAAACAAATAATCCAACTAAATTGGGCAGAAGACATGCACAGATATTTCTTTAAAGATGACAGAGATGGCCAACGGACACAGTAAAAGATGCTCAACATTATCCATCATCAGGAAATTGCAAATCAAAATGACAGATGAACCACTAAATAGTACTCCCGAAACCAGTGCTACACTATTTGCTAACTAATTTGAATTGAAAGAAAAACAAATACAATGAGATCACCAAATCTGTCAGAATGATAAAATAAAAAACAAAAGAAACCACAAATGCTGACCAAGATGTAGTGAGAAAGGGGACCCCTCTTGCATTGTTGGTGAGAATGCAAACTTGTGTGGCCACTGAAGAAAACAGTATGGAGTTTCCTCAAAACATTAAAAATAGAAATAGGATATTGTCCAGTAATGCCACTCCTGGATATTTACCAAATATTACAAGTACACTAATTCAAAATGATATGTGCACACCTGTGTTATTGCAGCATTATTTACAATAGCCAAATTATGCAAGCAGCCTAAGGGTCTATCCATAGATGAATGTGTGAACATATGGTATACATATATATGGATATCCATATATATATATATATGGATATATATGGATATGTGTATATCCATATATATGTATATGGATACATATACATATATGTATACCTGTGTATACATATATGTGATACATGGATACCTGTGTATCAGTATATATACATATATATATGTATGTATATATGTATGCATAAATATGCAATATATAAATATGCATATATGTATGTATATACATATACATATATATACACATATAATTATATATATATATAATTAAATATCACTCAGCCACCAAAAAGAATGAAATCTTGCCATTTGCAACAACACAGATTGATCTAGAGGGAATAAGACTCAGTGAAATAAGTCAGAGAAAGACAACGCATGATTTCACTCCTGGAATTTAAGAAGCAAGACAAATTTAAGAAGAGACAAAAAACAAAGGCTTAAATGTAGGAAAGAAACTCGTGGTTACCAGAGAGGAGGTGGGTAGGGGGATGGGTAAAACAGGTGAAGGGAATTAAGGGTACACTTATAATTAGCAGTGAGTAATGTATCCAAGTGTTGAATCATGGTATTGTACACCTGAAACAAACTGTATGTTAATATGTTAATTATATGGAAATAAAAAAGTTAGAAGGAAGGAAAGAATAAATGAAATAGGAGCTAAAATTAAACAGTGAAAAAGATCTGTATGTTAATATGTCAATTATATGGAAATAAAAAAGTTATAAGTAACTTTTATTACAATGTAACACTGTATGTTAATATGTTAATTATATGGACATAAAAATGTTGGAAGGAAAGAATAAATGAAATAGAAGCTAAAATTAAACAGTGAAAAAGATCTGTATGTTAATATGTCAATTATATGGAAATAAAAAAGTTATAAGTAACTTTTATTACAATGTAACACTGTATGTTAATATGTTAATTATATGGACATAAAAATGTTGGAAGGAAATAATAAATGAAATAGAAGCTAAAATTAAACAGTGAAAAAGATCAGTGAAACTAAGAGGGGGTACTTTGAAAAGATAAAACAGGTAAACCTTATTGATTAAGCCAGACTCAAGAAAAAGAAAGGACCCCCACTTCTTTATCCCTTCTTTATTTGATGGACATTTGGGTTCTCTCCGTAATTTGGTCGATTTAGATAATGTTGCTATAAACATCGGGATACATGTTCCTTTTCAAATCTGTATTTTTGTATCCTTTGGGTAAATATCTAGAAATACAATTGCTGGATCATAGGGTAGTTCTATTTTTAGTGAATGGATTATCACTCAGTCATCAGGAAGAATGAAATTTTGCCATTTACAATGATGTGGTTGGAACTAGAATGTATTATTCTAAGTGAAATAAGTCAGTTGGGGAAAGACAAATACCATATTATTTCCTTCGTATTTAGAATTTAAGGGGAAAAAGCAGATGAACATATGCAAAGGGGGAAAAAAGGAAAGAGAGAAACAAACCACTAGAGACTCTCTGCTTTAAAAAATATATATATATTTATTTTGGAGGGGAGGAGCAGAGGGAGAGAGTCTTAAGCAGACTCTATGTTGAGCATGAAGCCCCACGCAGGGCTCATTCTCACCACCCAGAAATCTCAACTTGAGGTGAAACCAAGAGTCAGGCACTTAACTGACTATACCACCTGGGCAGCAGCAAGAGACTTTTAAGGATAGAGAATAAATAGAGGATTTATCCAGGGAGGTCAGTGGGGGAATGGGCTATATGGGGGACAGGTATTAAAGAGATCATCTCTAATGAACACTAGGTGTTGTATGTAAGTGATGAATTACTGAATTCTATTCCAGAAACCAGCATTGCACTCTATGTTAACTAAAATTTAAATAAAATTGAAAAAAAACAGAGGACCCAAGTGATATCAAATATGAGAGGTAACCACCACAGAAATACAAAGAATTATGAGAATACTATGAAAAATTATATGGCAACAAATTGGAAAACCTAGAAGAAATGGATACATTCCTAGGAACATACTGTCTTCCAAAAGTGAATCAGGAATGAGAAAAAATCCTAACATACCTATTTTCTTAAAGATTTTATTTATTTATGAGAGAGCGAGCGCCAGAGAGTGAGCAAGCATGAGCAGGAGGGAGGGTCAGAGGGAGACGAAGAAGCAGACGACTCGCTGTGCAAGGAACCAGACGTGGGGCTCACTCTCAGGACCCTGAGATCATGACCTGAGCTAAAGTCAGACACTTAACGGTGCCATCCAGGGGTCCCTGAACATACCTAATTTTAGTGAGGAGATTCAATCAGTAATCAAAAAAGTCCCAACAAACTGAAGTCCAGGACCAGATGGATTCACAAGAGAACTCTACCCAACATTAAAGAGGAGTTAATACATTGGGAAAATGGTCATTCTTCACCACAAAACTACAAAGCGATTGAGACTAGGAGTCTAATAGCATACACTCAAAATTTCTCCTGCATTTTCCAATGTTTCTGGATCTAAGAGTTTGAAAGGGGGCTCCCGGGTGGCTCATAATCTCAGGGTCATGGGATCGAGAACCATGTTGGGCTCTGTGTTCAGCATCGAGTCTGCATGAGACTCTCTTTAACCCCCATTCATGCTCTAAATACATGCATATATACCTACATAAAATCTTTAAAAAAAAAAAAAAGAGTTTGAAAGAATCCTTTGTGGACCTGTAGCCACTAACATGACTTTTGTCCCACCCAACGGTTGGCCCACCGTAGATCGTCCTGTTCTTCCACGAGTCAGTGGTGACCACGTGGGAGGGAGCCAGAGAATCTGTGTCTGACAGATGTGGACAGGAGCATTACTGTGTCATTCTTATTATTGCCATATTTTTCTTGAATGGAAAAGAAAACCCTATATATCATTCATAGAACATGGGGTGTCAGTGTTAGTTCTTAATTGCTAATGCGAATATCAGGTGAACTTGGATTTTTCCCTCCCATTGAGTGCAAGATATGGCAACAATCCCGTATCCCCACTCGCACCCAAGTAGGTTTTATCCCACAAGAGAGAACCTGGTACCCGAGTAGGACTTTATTCAAAGAAACAGAAGAGAAAAAGGAGGAAGGGGGGAACCAATCAGATACTCACTTCCTTAATTAATGAAGCAGAATAGAAACTGATGGGGTCCTTGTTTTGACTTTCCTTTTTTTTTTTTTTTTTTACCCTTCTTACTATTAATATCCTGGGTTCTACCTCACCATGAGCCAAAAACAGCCACTGTATATATTTAGCTGTATATAACGGTAACTTTTTAGGATCCCTGAGGCATTGTCCTGACAGTCACAACAGAATTACAAATTTTTACTAATTCTCCCAGGGAGAGGATTTTCCAGTGGGTGAGCTCTATCAGGTCGAATAACGACAACTTTGTGAGTGGGCTTTTCCAGGGATCTTCCAGACAGATCATGTAATATCTGCAGACGGGGCCTCCGGTCTCGAAAGTGGCTGTTAGGCTCCTGGTTTTCCCCGTGATTGTGGGAGCTTGGTCATCAAGGTGATCATGGAACTCGGGATGAAAATAGGCAATTTGAGACCTTGCAAGTTTACTCTTCTGACTAAAATTCATATATTTTACTTGACTAGGAGCTCCGTGGGTTATTGTTAATTTTTATTTCCATGGTCCTAAAAATAATGGGTTTTGATACGTTTTGCAATTGTTCTTTTATGGCTTAAGGGATTTTTTTTTAAGTGTTTACCTTTCCAAATGATACCATTCCACTTTTCCTTTTCCTCTTAAGGGTTACAGGGTGTTTCTGGTTAAAATGGTGCCATGAACCTCCAAACATTTTCTTTCACCACTTGGGGAAATGGAAAATCGTATTCCGTTCGTGATGCGTTTTTGCTGGCTGCAGAATGCCCTTGTATTACATTTACATTATGAAAAACATCTCAACTCATTGCAAAATAAATAACATGAGCTTCAGAATTAAATGTAAGCTTTATGTGACAATAGAAAACCCCCTTTGAAAACCATCAACTGACTACAAGGACTGATCTTTTTTCATTCCACTGTATGGAGGCATAATTACATTTAATCACTCTAGTTGCTTCTGTGTGACCTTACAAAGTCACAGAAGTGAGTCATGTAGTAGGTCCCAGTGCACGAGCTTCCAAATTGTCATTCAGAAGCATCTGACGGGTAGGAAACAAATGAGTTGAACTTTGAACTTGAACCTCAGAACATGTGAAGGTAGCGAAAGACCATCCAAATCTTAATTTCCCTCTTGCTGTGGGCTGCACTTTGCAGAAGCGAGGCAATGGAACCGACCCTGAAACCTGCTGAAAATGTTTCCTCCATGTCCCCTCGTCTGATATGCATCACCATTCCTGCTCACATACTTAGAGCCCACAACTGAACAAAAACTTTCATTGAACTTTCATGAACTTTCATTGCTGGGCAGGAAGAGGACCTGGTTAATTCAGGAGCTGGTATTGCATAAATTGGTGGTTCATCTATCATTTATGGATCATCGCTCCTTGTGAACAACTGTGCTAGTTCACCTGGGAAATACATGTAGTGGGATTCAGCGAACGGTATGTCCTCCCTAAGGGACATTTGATTTGTAGGACAGAGCACCTTCCAGCTTGGGGAGGCTCTGCACGGCATGAAGCTTCCTTATTATTCTGTTGGTGTTGGGGAACAACCAAACTCACACAACACAGACAAGACTGGTAGAGTTCTTCCGGAGATGGGAAAGGAATTACGATTGAGGTAACAGTTGTGCCGTGAAGACGGACTCCAAATTTCAAACATGAAATGTCAATTCCCCAACCCCTGTGGGTTTAGGAAAACATCCTCATGGGCTGACCTCCAGATCCTCACCCTCTTGTTTTATAAGAAGCTCAACAACCTGAGCTGGGAAGAAAAACGGAATCAGAGGAGGATCTACGTCTGATTTTTATGCTTTGCCCCTTATCGGTGATGTGGTTCTCAATGAATTATTGAGATGCCGATTTAAATTATTTAAATGTCTATTTGAACTAATAAAACATGTGTGGAAGCAGATTGTAAATTGCGGCGGGTAGAAGACAGCCGACAGATTTGAACATTGACAGGACGTCTGTTTTCTAAGAGAAGAAAATGCACCACACAGAGTTGGTGACTTCATTGGCAGAGCTAGTATTTTACACCAGGGGCGACGTTTGCCAACCGTACACAGGGCTAGGGTAGGGTGAATGGGGCAGGAGGCATCCTCTGGGCTGTACTGTGCAAGTGGGCTCTGCATACTCCATTGTCAGGATGAATATCTTACAGCAACGTTTGCACGAAGCAAACATCAATGCGGAGAAGTCCATGGTGAGCAAAAGCATCAAAATCACAGATCAGAAGAGGAGTTAATGGGGCTGGGATGAGAGTAAGAAAACAGCAGGACTCCAGGAAATCAAGGGACAGTGTTCGTCACTAATGGCACCTTACTCTTCACTGTTGCCCTTTCTTGTGTAGATGACAGGCCGAAGGATGTGCCCCGATTTCCTCATGGATGAGCCTGGGATGGCATCACTCATTGAGCCAACTCACTGGCTCTAGGGCAGCAGGACCCCAAGTCGTAGACCACGTCCCCACAAGCTACCAGTGGATGGTGTTGCAGGTGGAATTGTGTCCTCCAAAAAGATGTTGAAGTCTCAACTCCTCCTGCTTAGGATTCTGATTTTTGGAAATACGGTCTTTGCCCATATAATCAAGATGATCTTATCAGGGTGGGACCCTACTCCAATAGGGCCGATGTCCTTGTAAGATTAGAACCAAGACTTGCCCAGAGGGAAGACCTTGTGATGCTCCAGGGGAGAGGACAGCTTTGTGAAGGGCAGCAGAGGCAGAGATCAGAGCCATGGGGCAACTAAGCCAAGGGACCACAGGCTAGAAGCCAGAAGCGTCAAGGCACTGTTCCCTCCTCCCCATTTCAGAGGGAGCAGGTCCTTGTCAACACTTCCATTTTGAACTCCTGACATCCAGGACTGACATTTCTTTTTTTTTCTTATTAATTTTTTTAATATCTTTTCAGCGTAAAAGTATTCATTGTTTTTACACCACACCCAGTGCTCCATGCAATCCGTGCCCTCCCTAATACCCACCACCTGGTTCCCCCAACCTCCCACCCCCCGCCCCTTCAAAACCCTCAGGTTGTTTTTCAGAGTCCATAGTCTCTCATGGTTCACCTCCCCTTCCAATTTCCCTCAACTCCCTTCTCCTCTCCATCTACCCTTGTCCTCCGTGTTATTTCTTATGCTCCACAAATGAGTGAAAGCATGTAATTGACTCTGCTTGACTTATTTCACTCAGCATAATCTCTTCCAGTCCTGTCCATGTTGCTACAAAAGTTGGGTATTCGTCCTTTCTGATGGAGGCATAATACTCCATAGTGTATATGGACCACATCTGCCTTATCCATTCGTCCGTTGAAGGGCATCTTGGTTCTTTCCACAGTTTGGCAACCGTGGCCATGGCTGCTATGAACATTGGGGTACAGATGGCCCTTCTTTTCACTCCATCTGTATCTTTGGGGTAAATACCCAGTCATGCAATTGCAGGGTCATAGGGAAGCTCTATTTTTAATTTCTTGAGGAATCTCCACACGGTTCTCCAAAGTGGTTGCACCAACTTGCATTCCCACCAACAGTGTAGGAGGGTTCCCCTTTCTCCACATCCTCTCCAACACACGTTGTTTCCTGGAGGACTGACATTTCTATCGTTGAAAACCACTTTGTGTGTGCGGCTTGTTGTACCAGCCTGTGGAACACACAACAGTTCCTTTCCACTTCCTCCTGAAGGTGGTCTGAAATTAGCTTTCGGCAGACTTGCACTCTGCCTTGGGTGTGATGTTGGTCATCTCTGCATGGAATGAAGACCCCAGGCTTGCCTGCATCCTAAGGAGGGGGCCTGTTAACTTTCTGAGAGGGGACAAGACCCCATATTACTGCTTAAAAGAAGGAAACTACACTGGCTGTTAAAGAGGCTTAATTTAGTCGCTGTTGCACTGTCAAAACCTCCATGTGGACAACCGTGAGGTGCACACAAGTCATTCTCTGCACAAACACCCCGGGCGACATATTACAACCCTTGGCTAATGGGCTCACCTGCTTCAGTTAAAATGCAACAGGAAATGTTTTTATGTTCTTCTCACGCGGTTTCCTTAACATTTGTTTTAGGTTAACTTTCTAATTAAGCAATTTTTTTGTAGGTCAGTGACCACAGGTTTGGTGAAACTTTAGCAAGTTAAATAACATTAAATAAAATATATGGCTTAAAAGAACCCATGCTTGGACAATTATAATCAGGGTAGTTCCACTGAAATGCTAATGAGGCATTTTCTCTTTTTAAACGCGTGACCTTTTTTGTGCCTAATGGAGAGCAAGGTATGAAGCTTTTATGGTGAGTCTTTTTTTAGCCAACCTCCCATATAAAAATATATCTTTTTCAGCATACCTATTTTTAAGTCCCCCTATGTCTGAAACACCTTCTGTGGGTGTTTGATGGGAAGCCTGGTTATTTCTCATACGCCCGTCCCCAGACAGGGTGACTGCATGGGGGCTGACAATCTCAGACTTCTGGATCCCTGGGGGGCAGCTCATGTTCAAAAAAAAAAAAAGTTATACCATAGAACCTAAAATTGGTCATTTTAACCACTGCAAGGTGTACTGTTCAAGAGGATACTGTGTGCAAGCATCCAACTCCAGAAGCTTTTCATCCTACAGAACTAAAACCCTGTCCTCGTTCATCACGGACTTCCGGCCGCCGCCTCCCCTCAGCTAGCACCACCCGCCTTCTACTGTCTGTAAGATTTGGACTCCCCCAAGCACCTCTACATTGAAGCCTCCAGCGGAGGTCTTTGTGTGATTGGTTCATTTCGCTCAGCATCCTGTCCTCCACATTCTGCCACATTGCAGCAGGTGTCCCTACTTTTTATAGCCAAACAGTATTCCCTTGGTATGCTCCAACCACAGTCGGTTTCTTTATCTAGCCATCGTGGACACTTGTACTTTTCGGCTGCTGTAAATTCTCCTGTGAATGTGGATTTTCCATTCTTTGGGGTGCATACCTTTAAAGCGACTGCTGGATTACATGGTGACTTCATCTTTAGTTTTTGGAAGGAAGGTAAAGGACGATCACTCTTCCCACATCTGTTTAGGCTTGAACATACCCAACATGCTCAGGGGTTCGAAGTTCCACCCCACCTCCATGCAGTGCTCTATGCCCACAACCACCCCATAAATCATTGCCTGTTTTAGTCCTCTTTATCTCTTTTAAGACATTAGTATTTAAACAGGACATTTAGGACTTCCAAGTTTTGAGGGATATTTGCATTTTTTTAAGGACTCTTTTATAGCTGTTTTAGGTTCACAGCAAAATTGAGACATTTGCCATATATGCCTTGTCTCTCCCATGTGCACGCCCCCCATCATTATCCCACAGGACTTGCACATTTCCTCTAATTGATGGACCTACATGGATCTGTCAGCCAGACTCCATGGTTTATACGACAGGGGCCACTCTCCACGTTGTACATGCTCTGGGTTTATACAAATAAATGAGGACCTGCACCCGTCATGATAATTATCACACAGAGCAGTTTCACTGCCCTGAGAATCCCTTGTGGCTCACCTTTTGATCCCTAACTCCCCCTAACCCTCAGCAACTGCTGATCTTTCTACGGTCTCTGTAACTTTGTCCTTTCCAGAACGCGAGAGTAGGAATCCTACAGGATACAGCTACTTTCAGACTGGCTTTTCGCGAAGTATGCACTGGTTTCCTCCATATCTCTTCAAAGCTTGGTAGCTCATTCCTTTCTACTGATCAATAATATTGTGTTAAAAATAATAATAATAATAATAATGTGTTGTCTGGAGGAACCACCATTTATTCATCCATTCATCTACTGATGGACACCTTGGTTGCATTCAGGTTGTGGCAATAAAGAATAAAGCTGCTACAGATACTCGTGTGCAGGATTTTGTGTGGACATACATTTTGAACTCCTTTGGGAAAATACCAGGGAGCACTATTGCTGGATCTTGCAGTAAGAGGTTCAGTTTTGTAAGAAAACACCCAATTGTTTTATTGTTGTTTGTAATTTGTCAGAATTAACCCATTGCATATAAAACTGGCTGAAATTTCTGTTGCTGTGTTCCATTTACTAAAAGATCCTTACAATTTTTAGATGAAGTGTCTAAATTTCATTTTTTCCCCAAAAATGGGTCCTCTCAATTTATTTGCATCCTCTTTAATGACTTCTACTAAAATTGTGCCACTTACAAACTTGGTATGCTGCCTGAAGTGTCCAGAATTACCAGCATGGTATCTGTTCTAATTTCTAAAGGTTGTCAATCAGCCTTTTAAAAATGGCTCCACATTTTGGAGCCATTCGGAGCCATTATGGCTCCAGAAAGACAAATTCAAAATATAGTTCTTGCCTTCCCCTTTCCTAGAGTGGAAAGACAGCTTTAGGATATTTCTGTCCTTATCCATTTGGGTTTAGTTTAAAATAAACTGATGGGGGGACTTGGTTGGCTCTCTTGGTTAAGTGTCCAACGCTTGATCTCAGCTCAGGTCTTGATCTCAGGGTTGTGAGTTCAAGCCCCGCATTGGGGCTTTAAAAAAAAAATAAAATAATATAAACTTATGTCAGTTTTTCTTGTGGCTGGACATACTAGAGAGAACTCTCAATTCTATCAACCACATAGGTAATAAACCATATAATATGTAAGGTATTTAGAAAATTTTAGAAAGGGTTCTCTTAGTCTCTAGCTCATTAAAAGGATTAAAACACTTACCATTGAAATTATGTCTTGAGGGACAGAATGCTACCTCTGTGTTCATGAAGAAAATGTGTGCATGACGGTGTAACAAGAACACTTTTGGAGGTGCACCAGGCTTGCTCATATGACCTACGTTCTGTGCACCAAACCTGTGCTTGGATTGCCCCCCGCCATGCACAGCTTTTCGGACACTCTGAACCCAGTTGATGGTGCAGCCTTTCTCCTGGTCAGAGTCCCACGGCCTTGGTGACCCTGTCTGACAGCTCTTAGAAAGAGAAATCTTACAGTCAGAGTAGCGCACACAGGGTTCATTTAAACAGTGGCATGGGAACCCCAAGAGCTGGTCAGGAATCCTGGGTCCTCTGCACGGTCAAGACGAAATCATTCTCAGGCTCAATGCGATGAGGCAATAGTTATGGTGGAGAAATATGAAGGGCATGACATCTTAGCCTCCTCACATGCTCACGCGTCAGCCAGCCAGTTGCATAGACGCTAGCAGAAGACTAAAGACTTGAGAGACAAAGGACTTTATCATAGCAGTTGGTTATGCTCTACGTGGCACAAATCCATCATCCCTTGGTGGCCATGAGGGGACCAGTCCAGGTGGATGCTGTACAGTTGGGTTGAGTTACAAGTGAGGAACCAACCTTAGGAAATGTCCATTCTTACAAGATACCTGCCAAGGACTCCCGCATCTTTGCCCTGCAGGAGACATTATGCTCACTGTCCTGGATGGCAAAGAGATCACCCTCTTCCCCACAGGAAGGTGCTGTTCTACCTTCCAAAAGTGTCCTCTATGCAAATATCCTGTCAGAAAAATGAACACAAGAGCTACTGCTTTGCTTACAAGGCATGCAAACACGAGTGACCCAAGAGGAATCCTCTACCAACAACCCATAATTAAGAGGCTAGGTAGTAATGGCCACCTTGAGAGGGCCAGTGACCACTGGTCAAGGCACACTGCTGGCCCAGCCAGAGAAGCAGATGCCTACCCTCCAACTCCTACATCCTTTAAACTGCTCTTAGATCTCCTCTGTGGAGTGCACAAGGAACTCAAATTGAAGGATCATGTGGATACACACGGGTCCACTTTGTGGACACAGAGCAGGGTGGGAAAAGTGAACATATGCAGCACATCGAGTAACACGGTCTACAGTTGGTTTCTGCTCAGCCTGTTGAGCCTCCTGCATGCTCCTTCCATGTAGACCTTCCAAGAGAATTTTCATTCAGCAAAAGTACAAGAACTGACAAGAAGAGAGTCAGGAGTCTGCTTCCTTCCTCTTGAGCAACAAATAATTCTTTTCTCGCTAGACCATTTACTGTTTATACAACCAATCATGTACCGATACGTTTACTCATATGAATTTTAAGAAAAGTTGGTAAAATAAAAGGAATTACTAGATAGGATGATTGCCATGTTTCCTTCCAGATAACATTATACTAGTTTATATTCCCATTTGTACTGAAAATATATGAAATGAAAATAAATGTAATGAAAATATATGCTTTTGTAAGTCCTACATTTCCCTCCTAAAGATTTTTTTCCAGTTATTAAAAAGGAAAGGAAATTATGGTTGAGAGCATAAGAAAGCAGACTTCTCTCTACCCCAGTCCCCAAGATGGGTTGGTGTTAAGAACTTGAAGGGAGGGACCACCATGAGGTCACAAGCAGGAGGCAAAGGTCTGCCTTCCAGCATCTGGCAGCTTACAGAACTCTGTAGACATCAAATACAGCTTTTATGAAACAATTATTGGAATTATTGGAGTGGGAGTATGGCCAGCAAGGTAGTGAGACTTCCAAAGGGGAGTGGGTGGCTAGCCATGCTGCATGCTCAGATCTGGAGTTCCAGCCCTAGGTCACAAGGTGGGCCATTCCCTGATGGAGACTGGCATGAGTGAATGAGAGTACCAAAGATCCATAATCTGGTCATAAAGGAAACTCCTTCTCCTCCCCTGACCCAGAAAAACAGCAGATACATTTTAGTGTCCTACTAATTTGTTGGATCTGACCAACCACGTACAAGGAGATACACATAGATTTGTTTAAAGGTCAGACTATAGAACCATATAGAATGACAAGCAACAGGGGATTTTAGTTAGGAAAGACTTTTAAGATTTGAGAGCGAGAAAGCACATGAGCAGAGGGAGGGGCATAGGAAGAGAATGTCAGGCAGACTCCCCATTGAGCCTAACATGGGGCTCAATCCCAAGACCCATGAGATCATGGGTTGAGCTGAAATCAAGAGTCAGATGCTCAACTGACTGAGCCACCCAGGTGTCCCTAGGAAAAACTTTTTAAACAGAACCAAAGTGATCTGAGGACAGAAATCATGGGTGCTGGTGAGGACAGGAGACCTTGGCACATGATAAAGTACACACTCCTAGAGAAAGTGCTAGCAGCCACTTAGCTCATGTCTGAGCTTTCGGAATAAGAGGGATTCCAAAGCCTGAATCTCAGGGATACAGCTTAGAAGTGTCAGGAAGATGGTAAATTCTGGAAAACAAGACAAAACAGCCTTCTGATGGACTCAGGAGGCCTTGCGCACAGTCTAGCAATCACGCAGTTACGCAATAGTCTATTATAAGGCAGGCTCAAGACCACCAGAAGTTTTCCAAGATCAGAGAGGCAATCCTGTAGATCTCCTAACACCCAGGCCACATGGCATCGAGACAGACAGAGCCTAGAGAGCCAAGTGGTCCCTGTCAGGTGCAAGTTCTGCCTGACTGAGTAGAGCTTGAAGTCCCATTGCCTCTCCCACTCTGAAGTAGTCAATACGGCTCATGAAAAATGGAATTTCTTACAGAGTGTTCCAAACTGTGTAAACTGGGTATGTCACCCCCACAGAGAACATGATCTAGAGCCTAAGAACAGATCCCAAGCGTGAAAACCTTTACACATTTAGAGTTGTTGAATACAATACAAGTTAGCCCTTGACTTAAGAAAAATTTGGGATAGGACCCACTTCACACGCACAAGTGTGGGTTTTGGAGTCCTTAAGGAGAAGGCTTCACATTGGGAACACATAATTTATGAAGAATCGTGTAAAGAATTATGTGCCTTGAGCATGACTTTGCTGCATCATGTGGACAGATTTCCATAGGATGGTATTTTCACTCCTGTGTGCACACGCTTGTCTGTCTTGCACAAACTCTGGAGCAGCAGAGGCAAGGGAAGAAGGGACTGGGCGGGCAGAGAAAGCATCCTTAGGTCTCGTCCCCCATGGAAGTTTGTCTTCTGCCATGTCCTTACCTTTTTCTCTCAACATGTTTTGGAAGATCCATTCGGCTCTATCTCAGGAGAACAGAGCTGTGTTTAAAGGTTAGACTCCCACTGGTTCACCAGATTTATCCATGGCTCTTCAACCAGTCCTGCTCACTCCTCCTTCTATGCCCAAATTACGAGTGTCATACATGTGTATTAATACCATGTGTCATAATATCCTTGGATTAAATTATTTCATTTTAGGGTAGTCTTTGGAAGGAAAAAACCGGGACTGTACAGAATCAAAATCAGAACATATGCATACAGATCCGTTTCTGCACCACATTTGGAACAGAATCTAGAGGCCTCTTTCAAATATACTCCTATATTTAAATCACCCTATTAATATTTTGAGTTTAAAAGCTATTTAAAGCATCTGTTCAATATCTATTACCTAAGTAAAGCCAGTAAACCCATTCTGGGGAACTGAATTGAAAGCGTCTGAAACAAGACAGATCTGTATCGATGAGTGATTAGCCATAGCCAATAGGCTGGGTTTTTAATTCCTTACTCAGTTTGCCATGCTCTAGAAGTCAAAATAGGGTCTTGGGAGCCAGATCCAACCAAAAGAGGTCTTTAAGACATTTGACAAGTCTTAGAAGTATTGATCTCAATAAGGTTGGGGGAGGGAGTTGGAAGAGCACCGTAGAGTTCTGGGTTCTGAAAATTCAGAGGGTCCCAAGCTTCTCGGTTCTTCTTCCTTGCCCCCAGCTGGCTGGGTCTGCTCAGCTTTGGTCCTCTCAAGACAGGACAGAGGGTCAGCACCCTCCCCCTGTACTAGACAGGGCTTCAGGCTTTGTGCTTCTCTAAGATGAGGGGGACCCTTAGCCCTAACTTCTGTCCCTGACAATGGGGATAGACAATACCTTAGTCCTGAGATAGAGAAGACAAGGAGGAAGCAGATCTCCCAGGACCTCACCTCCTCCCTGTCTGCTTGGGATGAGGAATCTAACACCAAGTTCAGACTGAGACGCAGAATGTGCAGAGAAAATGGCGCCTGTGAGATGAACATATCCATCCACAAGCCATCCGAAGCTGTGCCTGAGCGAGGGCCCACGTTTTTTGCTTCTGGAATCTGCTAACCACAGAGGACCAAGAGGTGGTGAGGAATCTTCCAAGAGTAAAGCATGAGGAACCTCAGGGGAGTGGCCTTTCCAAGGGCTCATGGCTTATACTTACAGAGACCATTTGCCTCACCGTGGAATGTTTCTTAGCCTTCAGTCCCGTCCTACATGGGAGCTCTCGCTGGGGCAGAGCCAGCCCTAGGTAAACAGCCTAGGTAAACAGCCATGTAGAAGAGAAAGTCTGTAGGACTGAATTTTGGGCTTTGTCACTTTTAATACCTACTTTGGGGTCTGACAAAAGGACCCAGGAAGAGGGTTACCAGTCAAGCAAGTATCTGGTTGTGGGGGTGTCTGCTGAAGTGTTCCCCTAGCATCCAGGCTATTAGAGAGACTCCTTCTGGCATACACAAACCTTTTTTACTTTCCATGACCAAAGCTTCCTATCCGGAAAGACATCCAAGCCATGTGGCCTCCAGCACAGGGAATAAATCCACTCTGTGCTCACAGGAGGGTCACTTCATCCCTTATGTTAGTGGGGGGCACTTAAGGGAAGAAGATGGCCAATTATGACAGGTGGACACCATGCCGGTAGAAGTTGAAGGACCGTCAACCTATAGAAAATGACACAGCAAACAGCCTGCCTCTGTGCTCTGCACGGGGTCCAACACCCATATCCATTATTACCGGGGAGCCTGGGGTCCACACGGCCACGTCCAGATCACCAGGGAACCCCGGGGGCCTCACGCACACACCTGTATCACCAGGGAGCTCGGGGTCCACAGAACCACGTCCAGTTTTCTGGGGAGCCTGGGGTCCACAAGCCCATATCCAGATCACTGGAGATCTCAGGGTCCACACGCCCGTGCCCGGGTCACCGGGGAGCCCCGGGGTCCACATGCACGTGCCTGGGTCACCAGGGAGCCCCGGGGTCCACACGCCCATGGCCGGATCACTGGGGAGCCCCGGGGTCCACACGCCCATGCCTGGGTCACTGGGGAGCCCCAGGGTCCACATGCCTGCACCCACGCCTGTATCTCCAGGGACCCTGGGGTCCACACACCCATGCCCAGGTCACCAGGGAGCCCCGGGGCCACATGCCCATATCCAGATCACTGGAGAGCTCAGGGTCCACATGCCCGCGCCCAGGTCACCAGGGAGCCCTGGGATCCACATGCCCGCACCTGGGTCACTGGGGAGCCCCAGGGTGCACAAGCCCACGCTTGTATCTCCAGGGAGCCTGGTGTCCGCACGCTCATATCCAGAGCACTGGAGAGCTCAGGGTCCACACGCCCACGCCCGGGTCACCAGGGAACCCCGGGGTCCACATGCCCCCATCCCGGGTAGCCAGAGAGCTCGGGGTCCACATGTCCATGCCTGTGTCTCTGGGGAGCCCCGGGGTCCACGTGCCCACACCTGGGTCACTGGGGAGCTCGCTGGAGATGCCATGAAGCCATGAAACTTGGGGAAGGGGCAGGGGTTCCTCAGGCCTCCTGGTGATGGTCATGCCCGCGCTGGCCAGTGAGAGGCACGAGTCAGAGCCGTCTGTGCAGTGCTCACGGCAAGGTGCACTGGCACCAGAAGACCTGAAGGGCGTCCAGCTGGTCCTTGGGGGACACTGGGTGTCCTGACATTGGCACACGGTTCTGCTGCTCACACAGGAAACTGCACTAGCAGAACACGTACCCTGTCGGCACAGCCTGCTCACAAAGAGAGCTGTTCCATATCTAAGAATTGACAGTAAAAAACAACAATAAAAAACCCACAAAACTGATGCCTTTGATGTGCTTTCAGACTTCAACCCTCAGCTGTAGGATTTCTGCTCAGAAAGGGATCAGCCGTCTCTTCAGCAGGGCTGCTCCTGACATCTGAGGGCCCGTTCCACACCAAGGATGTGGCTCCGCTGACGTTTGTCTCTGACGTGATGGTGGCCCCACGTCACCGATGGCCTGAAGACCCGAGCTCATGGCTATGCTGCCTTTGACTTTCCACATACGTCTCTCCAACCACAACTGCAGAGAATACACACAACCCTGAAAAGTGCACGGGTTCCCCAGGCAACGCACAGCACTCGCCCCTGAACGCCTTCCTACATCAGAAAGACCACCCAGAATTAGAGCTGCCTGTTTCCTGCGGGGGACGTCGGATTCGGTCTCCCTCCTTACTCAACGCAGACGCGCAGGCACAGAGGAACACACCTACTTGTCGAAGAACCACAGACGTCAAGAGCAGCCCCCGTGTAGAACGCAGCCTTCCCGATGGCCAGGAGCTCCTGACCAGCTGTCCATGACTTTACTGCAGGCTTGAGTGATCCGTTCACTTATCTAACCACATGCACTTGTGTCTTGAGCACGCATGCCCTTTCCACCTAGACCCTGCCCAGCAAGACAGCATACTAGCCCCCCAACCTTCAAGAAAGCATACTAGCCCTCCAACCTTCCAGCCAACCAGAGCACAATGACCTTGACCGCTAACCTTGGGCATTCCAAGAACCTGGCACAGCCCTGAGCTCCCTATGCACACAGAACACTGTTCCCTGTAATTAGACTAGCAAGCGGAACATCAACTACCAATAAAGCATCTGCTCTTTGAGGCCCCCTATGTCACCCGTAACACACGTTCCTACTTGACTAGGAAGACTACCTGAGGCGAAGTTACTTGTGGTCACACAGCTGGCAGGAGGCAGGCGGGTAATCCAGACCCAAGGTGCATCCTAGAACCCATGTCTCTCTGTTGGCGTGCTGACAGAGAAGGGCTTTTCCATCCGAGTCTCCACATGATGGGTTCCAATTTACTGCCTTTGGAGGTGACAGCCCCACCCCCCACCTGAACCTCAGCAGTCTCCCCACAGTGCGTGTACCTGACTTCTGCACCGAGTCCCTGGTTGGTGTTCTGGTTCCTCAGATGGGAGTTTCTGGAAACAAGGCCACTGACCTGTCATGGTCCAGACCTGTGCTGCTGGCCCCACGCACCCCACAGACCTGGGGGGTAGAGTTCGCTCACCCAGTCCGATTCACTTGGCCCATGATGAGTGCTGGGAATGATGTTTGAACGGCCCTGCTGTGGGCCACCATTATAGCAAGCACCTGAATACAGTACTGAGCGGGGCCTCTTCTACCCTGGGACCTCGGGCTACCTCTCATCCAAGCCCACAGAACATCATGGCAGAAAGCATCCACGAAAGATGTCATATTGACATGGCTGAAAAGGCCTTCTCAGACGTACCCCGAGAAACAGCGGACCTCAGCAACACCCACACAGTCTCTGGTTCCCTGCAGAAGCATGGGTGTTCATCGTTCATGGTCTCAGCTGGAAACTCACCCTGCGCAGGGTCACAGGGAGCATCGGTGGTCATAAGTTGCAAAAAGGAGGGATGTGCTAAGACCCCGAGGCATGATTTGTCTGAGGTGAAGGTGAGTCATCCTCTAGGAGCTATACCGTACGTGAGTTCTCTCCTACAAATTGCCCGAGGCTCTTGTTAGGATGAGGATTCTAAGGAACATTATAGCCCAGCTGCATGATTTTACCAAAAAAAAGAATCCCTTCGGAAATGTGAAAAAAGCAGCACCAAATCTCAGGGCAGGACGGAGATGGAGGCTCGGGTACGCGGTGGGGGGAGGTCTCAAATGCATATAAAAATCAAGAAGGGGAAAGAATGAGCCGCAGCCATAGATACTGCAACAAAGCCACTCAATTGCGTGGACAGTCCATGTGTGAGTCACAGAGAAGGACGCAGCCTGGGAGACCTGGCCCAGTCCCGCCCAGCAGACAACGAGGAACACCAGACCCCAGATGCCAGGTTCACCGGCACAGAGCTGGCAAACCGCACAACATTCACAGGCCACAGGGGGAGATCCGCACGGCCAGGCAAGCCAACACCACCAGGGTAAGCACAAGGTCGCAGACGGAGAGCGAGACAAGCAGACACATTCCCAGACGTGGGAAGAGCACTTACCTTCCTGTCTTCAGCTTCCCGAGGAAAGGAACAAGGGGGAAACCGGAGTTTCCTAGGCGTCAGGATCCGGTGTGGATTAAGTGGCTGTAGCTGGGAGACTTGGCAGAGGGCAGTGCTTGCCCCTTTGGTCAATCAAGCACATTGGCAGAGCACTCGCATGTCCTCCCACGCCAGCCTCCCCAGCACCCCCTGGGACCTGGCATGTGTAAATTCATGGCCCTCCTGCAAAACTATGCCTCAGAAACTTTGGGGCCACCATCCTGCAGCCTGTGGTTTACCAGGCCCAGGCCACTCTGGTGCACGCTCACATTTGGGAAGCACAGCTGTGCTCCACAGACCTGCTGTGGCCAAGGAAAACACTCATGCAAGTCCCCTTAATCAGAAGCTTTTAAAGAGTGAGGGAAGATGGATGCTGATTTATAGGGAGAGTGTGTGAAGGACTAATTAATAAAACATGTTCCAGGATCAATAATGTTGGGTAAGGATGGTCCACGGCAATGTTGCTGATGTTGAAGAGTCAGTCACCCATCCCCGTGTTGGATACTCATGTTATGGTTCTGATCATGAGAAAAATGATGAGTGTCAAGAGGGGTCACATCGTACCATATGCTTCAAAATTTTCCCATGCTGTGACTTTAAAAAACTCGCCTAAAAGTACTGCTTTTGGGGCCAACGCTGGCAAAGATGTCTTCTGGAGAGGGGGAAGCTCCAAACTGGAGAAGAACCAACATGGCGGCCTACCGTGATGTCTTTCACAAAAATATTCAGAAAGAGATTTGTTTTACCCGTGAACATAGACACAGGACCAAAAAGCAAAGGGCGTGTGAAGGTTTCTCATTATAGTGATTGACTCAGCAAACATGTGTGGACCATCTACTCTGAAGGAGATGCGAGACCCAATCAAACATAATCTCATCTCCAGATGATTTGCCGTCTGGCGGTTGGGACGGGGTGGGGAGTAAATTAACAGTTGACACAGCTGCATGACAGGATCCCTCAAAGAGCTGGGAGAGCACGGTTTCTCCAGAAAAAAACACCAAAGAACTTTTCCTCAGAGGGGAAAAACGTGGAGTATGATGCTGGAGAGTCCCCGTAATAACATGCTAGCAGAGGGAATGGTGAGTGAGGGGATGTGCAGAGGAGGCATGCCTCCTGGCAAGTGCTAGATGCTCAGGAAGGCTGGGGGACATGGGAGGGACACAGGAGATGAGGCCAGAGAACAAGTGAGACAGCTCATGGTAGGTTCTCCCATCTATATGACTGGCCTCCCAACAAAAATCCCTCAATGCCAAGAGTGTGGGTGAGCCACCCCAGTTGCAGTCCACCAAAGTCCGGTCCCACACACAGTTGCTGGAAGCGTTGAGTGCTCTCCCTACAACTCCCCCAAAAGGGGGCAAGATGCACCTGATTTCTCCCAAACTCTAAACTCTGCTGATTCTAATCATTCAACTCTTAATCTGATTCTCATTAATCATTAGTCTGATTCTCATGATTTTATCTAATCTGTATCCTTTCACTGTGATCAACCATAACCATGTCCACAACCTCATTTCTGATCCTTGAGTCCTTTGACCAGATCATCAAACTCAAGGGGGGTCTCTAAAACCCACAACACAACAGTCAAGTCAGAACTTGGGAGTTCCCTCAAATCTCTAAGGATCTCAAGTAAAACCAAACACTGATTTCGAGAAAACACAAATGATTATCTTCTGCCACACATTCAAAGGACTGGCGGATGGTACTACGGGGTTCCCTATGAATTTTCCTCCTGTGATCATGGGGACAGGATGGTTCATGTTCATTGACTTGTTGGCAAACTCGTGTTAACACCTAAATTTACAACCTGGAGGGCATCTCCCTTCACGAAGTAGAAAATCTATAGTATGCCATACTATTCATGCCATACATTAACTAAGATATTTTGCATACTCATGTACCTCAATTACCAATTTATTTCATACAGTACGTGTGTCATTCTGCCCTTTGTGCTACGACATAGAAGAGAGTCTATATCGTGATCAACTCCATCGACTTGAGTATAATTTCTTCCTTTTCATTAATACAAAGCACTCTTCACTAGAACTCCCAAAAGGTATTCACAAAGCATTTAATTTCTTTTTTTTTTTAAGATTTTATTTATTTGACAGAGATCACAAGTAGGCAGAGAGGCAGGCAGAGAGAGAGGGAGAAGCAGGCTAATTTTCAGCACTACACGAACATTGTGGAAAATGTTTGATTTTTTAAATTTTTTTTAAAATTTTTGATTTTTTAAATTTTGCTTCTCTGATAAGCATCTGATAATAAAGATGACACTAGCATCCTTTAAGTCTTCCTGTTTTCCAGAGCCTGTAACGGCCCTCATCTAGGAAAGTGTAAGCTGACACTCATTTCCATGCTTCAAGGTGAAAAGAACTCTCTATTGACCTGAGACACAGCAAGCACATGATGTGTACAAATGAAATCCGTAACATGTATAGACATTTGTTTTCTAAACTGTTTATGGGCAGAATTCATAAACACAAAGAGAGCTGAAGTCAATGAAGGTTTTATTTCAATATTTAGCTCAAGTCTTTTTCTATTAGGATGTTGAAATATGATTGTCTGGCGTTGTGTCAACGAGATTTTACAGTCGCTAACTAGAGACGGGAACCAAATCTCAGCATGATTAATAAAGGGTGTGAAGGAAATGGGGACAGCTTTACTTTTAAAAACACAATAATCATCGGGGGGAACGCTGCTTCAGTTGGGGATGTGAACAGAAAGTATTTTGAAGTATCTATCGAGACTGTGAATTAATTCAGATATATTTAAATTTAACATAACATGAACAAGAGTAGTTTCTCATTGCTGTGTTTTGTCCGTTCCATAAGAATCAGTGATGGACAGGAAATACATGTTTCTGTTAAAAACAAAAGCAAAAACATTATATTCCCTTCTTTCAGTTTTATTTCAAACTAAGCCAAGATAATTTATCAAAAAATATTGTTAATGTGGAACGTGGGTATGTGAGTCTGCTTGGGCTGTCATAACAAAGTAACACAGAATGAGTGTCTTAAACAACAGAAATCTATTTTTTCGCCATCCTTGAGGCTGGGAGTCTGAGCTCCGGGCAGGGCTGAGGCTTGGAGAGGAAGATCCAGGCAGGGCTGAGGCTCGAGGTCTGAGATCCAGGCGGGTACTTTCTGAGGCCTTTCTCCTTGCTGTGTTGACCCCATGTTCTCCCCATGTCCTCACACGGACATCCCTCTGTGCATGTGTGTGTCCTCATGTCCTCTTTTTATAAGGACACTGGTCAGATTGATTTAGGGCCGACCCTTAGAACCCCATTTTACCTTAATCACCTGTTTAAAAATGCCATCTCCAGGGGTGCCTGGGTGGCTCAGTGGGTTAAAGCCTCTGCCTTCGGCTCAGGTCATGATCCCAGGGTCCTGGGATCGAGCCCCGCATCAGGCTCTCTGCTCAGCAGGGTGCCTGTTTTCCCCTCTCTCTCTGCCTGCCTCTCTGCCTACTTGTGATCTCTGTCTGTGAACTAAATAAATTAAATCTTTAAAAAATAAAAAAATAAAAAAAAATAAAAATGCCATCTCCAAATACACTCATATTCTGAGGTACTGAGGATATTAGGGCCTCCACGTGTGAACTTTGGAGAGACATAATTCAGTTGATAAAAATGGGTAAATGCTATTGGTTCTCATTGCAGAAGTCACTAACACTTTCCTCAAACATTGCATACTGTGGTGAAAATATCCATGGTTTTCCCTCCAAACTTAAAAATTGCCATAGCCATACGAGGGAGGAGGCAGAGAGATCGATGATGTCTTGACATATTTCAATGGGATACTCTACCAATTAGGGGGAGGAAATTGCATCAGAAGTGACATTACTTTAAAACTTTGACTGGGACATGAAATAACCAGGAATGGATTGTAGATTCATTCTATTGGAAACGATGTTACTACATACGTAGCTATCAAAATGTTATTGGAAACTATGTTACTACATACGTAGGTATCAAAATGTTATTGGAAACTATGTTACTACATACATAGCTATCAAAATGTTGTTGGAAACTATGTTACTACATACGTAGGTATCAAAATGTTATTGGAAACTATGTTACTACATACGTAGGTATCAAAATGGTATTGGAAACTATGTTACTACATACATAGCTATCAAAATGTTGTTGGAAACTATGTTACTACATACGTAGGTATCAAAATGTTATTGGAAACTATGTTACTACATACATAGCTATCAAAATGTTGTTGGAAACTATGTTACTACATACGTAGGTATCAAAATGTTATTGGAAACTATGTTACTACATACGTAGCTATCAAAATGGTATTGGAAACTATGTTACTACATACGTAGCTATCAAAATGGTATTGGAAACTATGTTACTACATACGTAGCTATCAAAATGTTATTGGATAAGTAGGTTAGTGTACATATTATACTAGTCTAGTCCTGTCGCAGCACACAAAATATATACTGGGATGTTAGTGTATATATTATACTAGATAAAGACCCACATAGAGACACACAGCATGTCTAGTGTGGCTACAAAAGTAGCCTGTTGATGATGTAGAATTATGAATTATGACGTATCCTATAGATCAAAAGTTCCATCCTTTATCTTATCACCGTTAACGGCTCTCAACCGTGGAGAAAGTTGGAGAATTGGGGGAGTGAGTTGTCCTAATTAGGGGAGTGGCTACTGCTGACACCTAATGGGTCAAGGCCAGGGATGCTTCTAGAAATCCCATAGGCTCAGGACAGCATCCCCACCCCCACCCCCATCCAAAATATCCATAGAGCCCGGTGTGAGACTCTGCAGAGAATTTCCAGCCACATCGCTCACACTGTACCCACTGACACTTTCACTCGTCCAAGGAAAAAACATTTAAAAAAATTATTTTTTTTTTGTTACTGTAGCTTCCCATGACTTGCCCCATTCAAATTTGACAAGAAGGAAGCGCCCAAAATCTTTATGAGCAAAGACAGGATGAGAGAGATTCCCCATGCCCCTGAGCCATTCTGTCATCACCAAACCTGGTAATTAATTGGCTCACTTTTCCATCTCCCTACGCCCATCAGCCCGGCCCTCCGCTTCCTGGCCGGACAGCCCCTAATGAACATTCTGAAATGGAACAATGACTCATTGTTGCACCCGTTCCGCTTTCCACAGAACCCGAACGGATTTAAATGTCGCTCGGCATCGTTGCTGGCATGGGCAGATTGTGTTTCAGAATGACTCTTGCTACTATATCTTAAATAATGTAAAGGTAAAGGAGTTTAAATGTGTCCTGTTAAAGCACATGATAGGAAATCTCTGTTCCCTCCTGCCTCGTTATTACGATGATTTGTAGCGAGGACTCCAATCTCATGAATAATACAAACCTCAACTAAAATTTCATTTCAATTAAAAACTAGGGCACATACTCACTCGTAAAATAGTAGGATTTGGGAAAGGATATATATTTTTTTAACTACTCATTGGTTTTCATAACTTAGCTCTGTGTGTGAGAATGCTGAAATAACTCTGTTTTAGTCATTACATCAGATAGTATAAAAAGGAGCTCATCCTTTTGGAAAACAATTTTGACACTTTTTTATTTTTAAAGATTTTATTTATTTATTTGACAGAGAGAGAGAGAGAGAGATCACAAGTAGGCAGAGAGGCAGGCAGAGAGAGAGAGGGGAGCAGGCTCCCCATTGAGCAGAGAGCCTGATGCGGGACTCGATCCCAGGATCCCAAGATCATGACCTGAGCCGAAGACAGAGGCTTTAACCCACTGAACCACCCAGGCGCCCCAATTTTGACATTTCTTTACTGTTTTTTTACTGTTAGCATTTGATGACCAAATAAGCTGAGGACCATCTGCATATGACCAAATATATTTAGTATTTAGAGTTTCAGAAAAATCACCAAGGTTGGAAGATGGTCAGTGACAAGGAAGGGACCTTGAATAGGTTAAAGGGTTATGGAATTTCCAAATTAGTTTATATGGCAAGGTAGAAATAAGGCACAGCGTTATTGTGAAATAGATCTGGAGATGTAATTAAAATGCCGACGTGGAATGCTTGTGGCTTAAGCATCTGCCTTCAGATCAGGTCATGATCCCAGGGTCCTGGGATCGAGTTCCACGTCGGGCTCCCTGCTCAGCAAGAAACCCTCTTCTCCTTCTGCCTGCCGATCTCCCTGCTTATGCGCTTGCTCCCTCTCCCTCTCTCTCTCTCTGACAAACACATAAATAAAATCTTAAAATAAAAAATAAAATAAGATGCAGGATAATGGGGCGTCTGGGTGGCTCAGATGGTTGACTCTCAGAATCTTAATTTCAGCGCAAGGTCACGATCCTCAGGGTCATGAGATGGAATCCCTCATCAGCCCTACTCTGAGTGTGGTACCTGCTTTGGATTCTTTCTCTCTCCCTCTCTCTCTCTCTCTCTGCCCCTCCTTCTCTCCTCTCATGTGCTATCTCTAAAAAATAAAATAATTTAAAATAAAATCGAATGGAGGATAATGGACGGAGAGAGGAAAGAAGAGTGCTTGGGAAAAAACTCATATTAATACGAACTTGTTTGTCTCGTCTCCTTGCCAAGGGGGACAAGTATGTGTTCCTATGGTTCGTGTCTCCCATGTCCTCTCTCTGATACTGCGCACGTACGACTCTGTCCCCAGGGGATGGTGTTGGGTTAATGGCAGCCTGTGGCCCATGGCTTTGACTTCTGGGGTTTCTGCTCTTCAAGAGAAGAAAGCTCTGCTTTCTTGGCTCAGCCAAATTTCTGGAAGAGGGTGGCTTAGGAGAGCACAATTCCCAGGAAAGGTTAGCACATCATTTATATCCCAGCAGACGTGACGAATCAGAATTTCTGTTGGTGCCATTTAAGATCGAGTCTGCATGAAGTGGTGCTTCTTGCATTTCTTACTTCCTCTAATGCCACATGTTATAAATCTGTCACAGTGCCATGCAGCTGAGAATGGTGTGCGGTATGGTGAGGACGTCTTATCATGTTGCTAGTGAGGGTGTATCATGACACCTGGATATTTCCAAGTGCTCTGTCCAGAGTTCCAAGGATAAAGGTCCAAGCTCTGTCCAGAGTTCCAAGGACCTTAAGGTCCGAGCTCTGTCCAGAGTTCCAAGGATCTTGAGGTCTGAACGTAGCCACATGTCTTCCACTTGTTGTTCAGATGTTCAGATGTTCGGAAATGCATGCCACTCATTTATGCCTGCATTTTTCTTTGCAACCTAGTGGATAGTACACCTAGCTGGTGCATACTTCTATGCTCTAAAGGGAAACAGTGGAGGAGGGGGATTTATTGGAAGGGACACCACTCTATCTTAGAGTACAAAAAAAAAAAAAGTCACTCTCTAGATCACACACTTATATAAGCGGAATTATTAGGGTTGTATTCAGATGGTCGGAATGCATCCTGGAGGACCAAAAGATGCCTCCCATTTCTCACAGCTGAGCTCAGGAACTTACATTGTCCTGAAGTCAGAACACGCTCTTCAGGTGGTCTTCTCTGTGTCTATGGAGATCTTTGCCAGTGTTAGTTCTCTGATCCACTTGTACCCAAAATAGGCCAATTTCAACAAAAATGTCATTTTGATACACTCGGAAATCTGGAAGGCTCAGACAGGAAGCTCATCCTGTTCAGAAATAGTTTAATTTCAGTATCACATTTTTGAATCTCCGGGCCTCCAAACCATTTTGTAACACAGATACAGAGATAAGAATGGACGCATGGGTAGGGGAACACCCGTAGACTTCTGTCTCTGCTGCACATGGGTTTTGAGGCCATCTCCCTTCTTTGTAGATTGCAAGTTTGCCAATGTTCCAGTGCAGGCCATGAAAATTTAAAAAAAAAAAAAAAAGGCTCTTTTTCATTTTATAGACCTAAGTACAATGGATGTGTGATTCCTTTCTTGCAGGAATTTTTTTTTTTAACAACTCTGATAATTTATTTTAAAATGACAAATTCAAAAAGAAATACTAGGCCATGAAAATTAAAAAAAAAAAAAAGGCTCTTTTTCATTTTATAGACCTAAGTACAATGGATGTGTGATTCCTTTCTTGCAGGAATTTTTTTTTTTTTAACAACTCTGATAATTTATTTTAAAATGACAAATTCAAAAAGAAATACTTAAAACTGACAAAGAAAAAAATCAGCTTAGTCTTATATTGATGAAAGGAGATGTGTCTATAACTAAGAAGCCTTACCAAAAGAAATGGTAAATTTCACCATGAATTTTACCACATGTTTAGGGAAAAAATGATTTAATGTAAATTCTTCCTACTTAGTATGGTGTCAGCTTTGATAATAAAGTCTAGCATGGGAGTTACAACCGTGGAAAATTACAGACCAATCTTACAAACACAGATGACAAAATCCTAAACTAAATATTAGCAAACTAAATCCATCAATATAAAAAAGCACAGTACATCATGAGTTGAGTTTATTCTAGGAATTCAAAGTATCTTAAAAAGTGAAACAATGTAAGTCACCTCATCAACAGGAGAAAAAAAATACACAATAAGCTATGTAGATGAAGAATAAAATTCTATAAAAAGAAAAAAATACACAATCACCTAATTTATAATTCTATAAAAATATTTATTCAAATTAAAATACTAAGCAAACTAGGACTAAAAAATGGGAATTTCTTTGAACTCAAAGTAACAAAGTAACTAGAAAAAAATCCAGAACAAACATCAGACTTAAATATAAATGTTGAAACTTTTCCTTGAAGTTGAGTTTGAGTTTTCCTTTGAGTTTAGAAAAATTCCGTTAATAGCCCTGACTGTTTTTCTGTATTCTATCAGACTCTCTAAGAAGTAGTTTTAAGTTAAAAAGGAAGAAAGTAGCTGTACTTAAAGATATTTTTCTGTTCTAAATAAATTGTAGGTAATTCTTTTAATAAATAGAAGGCACTCCAATCTAGATGGTCCAACCTGCACTGCGGAGCAAATTTTACCACCAAGATAGGCCTCTTTCACGTCTTATTTCTTGCAGGAGTTTTTAAGAAAAGTTTCTGTAAAGTACACAGGTGTCAGTTACTAATAAACCCCATTATTAAAGCACGGGGAGGTGCTGGCTTAACATGAGACAATGCCGAGGAACATGTATCCTTGCGATATTTGAATATGGCACGGAAGGTCATTTACCTAACGTTGGTTGTATCCCACAGACACGGGGTACGGCTTTATCTTAATTGGTGCCCTTATGCATCATCGGTTTGACAACACCAAGACAGCAGTGTTTAGAAAAGGGAGGTTAACCCCATGGAGCAGGAGGAAGGGTTCTTCTGCCACTCTAATGATAATGAGGAACCCGTCCCCATGTAGTAACCTTTGGGAAATTCCTTTGGAATAGTTCAATGGGATCCTTAGTATCTTCCCTCAAGAATGATTCCATGATGAATGAAAGGACCATATCAGGGAGTCAAACGTGGCTTGTGTTGTTGTACCTGAGAACATATGAGCTTCTGGTGGCTTCTCTCTCTCCCTCTGCTGCTCCCCCTCCATGTGCTTTTTCACCCGTATTGGTCTCTACACCAGGTTCCTGATAGAGTCCCTACACCCCTGGGACGTTTCTAGGTGACCGGACCATTTGTTGTTGTTCTGAAGAGGTCACCACCAAGACGAAACCATGTTTAGAAGCTTGGAAGTTTCACCCGGGGAGCTCCTCTGTCTGGGATCTTTCCAGACTCACGTCTTGTACCTCTCCACCTGGCTGTCCATCTGCATCCTTGATCAGGTCTTTTATTGTGCAGTAAACCAGGAGATAGAAGATTCTTTGAGTTCTATGAGTTCTTCTCGCCAATGACCAAACCCAGCAGAGCAGGTGGTAGGGACCTCACCTCAGAGCCAGTCGTCCAGAAGTACCAGTGGGAATCTGTGACTCGGGGTTTGCGTCTGAGCTGGGGATGGTCTCGTAGGACTGAGTCCTTCACCCATGAGGTCTGCACCCACTCGGGTTTGTGTCGGAAATGAGTTACCTTGCGGGGTCCTCACCTGGTGTCACAGACAATGGCTTGATGGCAGACAGGACAGAGGTAGACTCCCACATGTTTGGTGACAGACGCGTCAGAAGCAAAGTGTGTGTGAGACGGGAGGAAGAGACACACAAGTAAGATTTTCCTTTATATCCAGGTGTTTTTAACAAGGTATATTTGAGATAAAGGGGTCACTCCATTCGGGTTAAAAATTAAATGCATGTGATCAGTTATGGAAGATGGTTTTTGAAGGAAAAATGCCACATGCATTTTTATGCAAAGCTCTCTAAGTAAGCAGTTTTCCTTATTTGCTTGTTGGGGGGTCGTGAGTAGGGCGTTGCTTTTTATGGCCATCAGACAAATCCAAGCATCACATGCATCCATTTACAGAGCTATATTAGAAACACTTCCTGACCCTATCGGAGCTGGGCTCCTTCCTCAATGGAATCAATGAAATGGAGCTTTGCTGTGGGAATGTGCGATTTCTCGGACTCCAAGCCTGTGTCATGCACGCAGACCATGTCACGTGTGGACAAGTGAATTTCCCTGAAGATGAACTGTGGGTGCAAAACATCTCTTTTCGGCTGATACCACAAAGAACCCGAGGCTCCAGGACTCCTGTGCACTTGCCTTCAGGTTGAAAGCTGGCCTGTGAGCCCTGTGTTCATTCCCACCTCTCCCGCACAGAGCGTCCCCCACATAGCTGTGTAAACACACTTGAAGTCTCTTTCCCGTGCAAAGGCCTTAGGTATTTCAGTTTTATTCACCATGATGTGTAAATTGCCTTGAGTCTTTGGGATGGAGTCTTGTCACTGGCAAGCGGCTCGTGCCACAGTAGGATGGTCACAAGGAGACACGCGGCTCCTACCGAAACCCGGGTGCCTTCCGCAGGAAGCCTTCTGGCTGTGTGATGACAGACGGTGACGAGAGCAGCCCATCTGTCCTTGACCAGTTTCCCCAGGCCTGCATATGGAAAGCCTTCTGGATGTGGCGAGCTGTGTGCCCGCTCTCACACTTTTGTTCCTCTTGGAAGAAAAGTCCTCCTGGCTCCTGGCCCCTGGCCCCCTGCAAACCAGCCTTCAGAGAGTCTCATGGCTCCTTCCTGGCACGGCCCGCAGGAGGGGACGATGCGTGTGGCACTCAGCCCTGTCTGTCTGTCCCCTGCTGTAGTCAACGTTGGTCAGTGGTCCCCACCTTGAATCTCCTAGAACTCCCTCACGTTCACAGGGCTAACAGCTTTGCTGAACCATAAATCAGAATCTGTTTTCCCCAAAGACACTAAAATTCGTAGGTGACTCCAAGAAAATGTAAAAAAAAAAAAAATTAATTAATTAATTAAATTAAAAAATAAAATAAAGCAATATAGAAGGAAAACCTTAAAGTCTAGGTACAGGAAAGGTGGCAAAGATCATGAAGTCACCGTCTTCACTCCCCTGGCACTGAAGTCAGTGTCATGATGTAGTTATCATTGTGGGCAAGGATCTCCCTGTTTCTGAAATGCTGTGGTTCATGGAGAGACATTTCGATCATTTCTTATGGCCCCACAAGTGGGATCTTTTCATATTTGCCTCCGTCTTTACCCCGCAGAGTGCCCTCCGCTCAGACTGCCCCCATCCCCAGCTACTTCTGGACCTGAGGGTCCCTCGCTATGTTACATACAAGTATTATGACATCTGTGAATTTTTTCCCCATGGATTGATTCTATTTCATCAGTTTCCCAACCAGAACTCCAAAACCGATTTCACCCTGATGAGAATGCATGCTTTCTTAAAATAAATAAGCAATAAATGTGTTAAAATTAGCTCTTGTATTCAAAAAGGTTAGTATTTTTTCCAGAAGTGATGGGATTGAAGAACATGACAGGGTTTTAGAAGGAAATAGCTCACGGGCGTTTGTATACGCCCTACGGGGTTGGCAATCAAACTTCTTCCTGAGAGAGGCAGAACTCCTTCACCCGTCATCCTGCTTCTCCATCAAATTTGGGAGATCTGACGTCGCTGACATCTCCGTTTCTCTGTGCATGCCATTCCAAGGAGCAGTCACGTCTAGCCGTGTGGTTGTGTCACAGATCTGCCATGTGGGTCCCCTGGAGGACCATCTGGACCTCGGGACCTTTAACCACATCACCCTCTGTGTTACCTGGACCGTTCTCAGGCCATCCTGCTTTCTGGCTTCCTCATGCCTGCGTTCCTAGAATGCCACACTCTGGAATCCCTTTCAGCTTGCCTACACGTCTTTAGGCACCCTCAGGTCTATCCGATGGGCGTCTCTGAAACGTACATTTTTCGTACCTGAAAGTGATGCGTAGCATTCCCATTTTAGCTCTTCGTATCCTGAGTGGAAACGTCCCTGTGACCAAAGGCATGACCAGAAGTGTCATGTTCATGAACCGGAAAAAAGTATACATTTATGCATAGATATATATGCACACAAATACATATGTATACATATATATACATTTATATTCATATGTATCCATATGTATCTGCTCACAAAGCTATCTTTGTAAAATCATTTCAATATAGCTCTTTTTCAATACATCTAGACTCAATCGAAAAGGAGCATTCTACTATTTTAAGAGATGGTATCAGACACTAATTCTCATTTTAAATGACACTTATCTGCAAAAACATTAAGGGTGAGGAAGTCGCTCTTGCCCAAAAAGACGTTTTGAAGGGAAAGTGCCCTATTTAAGAATCAGCTTGAGTCAGTCGACAGACAAAAGAAAAAGACTAACGTAGCCAATTAATTGAGCTGAGTAACGGTCGCTGTTCTGTTGTCAAGGAAGACGATGTATTTCCTAAAACAGGGCTCTCTGCTTTTTCCAGAACTGTCTTTTTGTAAGACCCTTGGTGCTGGGTCGGTTGTCAAGTCCCTACAATAGATCTTGGGATGATCAGAGTGAGCCTCGAGTTGA
Organism: Martes martes; assembly: GCF_963455335.1. NCBI lineage: Eukaryota > Metazoa > Chordata > Mammalia > Carnivora > Mustelidae > Martes > Martes martes. The sequence goes on along the minus strand of NC_137897.1, from coordinate 3,017,136 downwards.
ACCGATGCATGCTTTTGCTTGCCGCGGAAGGATGAGCATCACCGATGTCGATGATGCATTGGTTTACACTGACCTCCCGTTTTCAAAGCAGATCTTGCTTTTCATCATAAGCGGAGTCACGGCAGGCGGACAGCAGAAGACCACCGTCACATGGTTCACGTGCAGAGTGTGTCAATAATCGTTCAGATGCTAATGAAAGGCAATTACAAATAAATGCATTTTTAAAACTTTCACGTGTTTAGTCATGTTACCTATATTGCACATAACCGGTTTACCCATGGGACCGGCATTTTGGAAGAGGTCCCTGTGGGGTATTTCTACCTCTGAAACAGATCAGATGCTGTGTGGGAAAGAACACTGTCTCCCTTGGACTTCCATATGGAAACATTGTAACATGTCGTATGTTACAGTCAATGCCAGTACGTCAGTAACATAAACGTCATGAATAAAATCAAGCTGTGTCGATCTATGAATAGTTCACAGAGAACGTGGGAAAAGAAAGGCTCCCTTGAACAAGAAAAAACCCTTACAAACCATAAAGGAAAACAATTATTTGAAAATGCAATAATCATGTCAGTTTGGGAATCTATGCATGGTTGCATGACATCGTCATTTCAGTTTTGCTCTATTGTTGACCTATGGAGCAGCGATGGCGTCAAACACTGCATAGATATTGTTACAATTCAGAGAGCAGACATTGTGATATACCGCTGGTACCCCCAACTTTGCTTCTAAGTAAATATTTTGGTTCTGAATTACCTTCCTAATTAAATTATTCCACCTGTCCAGAATTTCCACAATAGACATGTAATACTTTTCAATCAGAAACAAAACAAAACAAAACAAAACAAAACAAGAACAACAAAAAAAATGGCGTTATTTCATGTAAACTATAAAAATGGGGCTTACAAATGTTTAAAACTTTAAAAATTAAGGTAAAAAAGTAACACGTGCTAAGTCAGTGTTAAAACGTTCTCTGGAAGCTTAGTTTCTCTGTAACAGAGTTGACGGTTGATGTGAATAGTTATTGGTTGAATATGTTTCCTTTTATTTTCAATTTTATTGATTTGTTTTAGAAAGAGAGCGAGCACGTGATCAGGGACGACCAAAAGAACAGAGAGGGAGAGAGAGTGAAAATCTCAAGCCGGGATTGATCTCACAAACTTGAGATCATGAAGTTATCAGGAAATGATCATGAAATGATCATTTGACCTGAGCTGCAATCAAGAGTCGGACGGGGGGGCATCTGGGTGGCTCAGTGGGTTAAAGCCTCTGCCTTCGGCTCAGGTCACGATCCCAGGGTCCTGGGATCGAGACCCGCATCGGACTCTCTGCTCTGCAGGGAGCCTGCTTCCTCCCCTCTCTCTCTGCCTGCCTCTGTGCCTACTTGTGATCTCTGTCTGTCAAATAAATAAATAAAATCAAAAAGGAAAAAAAAAGAGTTGGACGGACTCTTAACTGAGTCACTCAAATGCCCTGAAATTAATAAGTATTTTTAAGGTAACAGTGTGTTTATTTGCTTTTTAAATTCCCTAGTTGTGGACACCTGCATGGCTCAGTCTGCCTTTGGCTCAGGTCATGATCCCAGGGTCATCCTTGGGAGATGACCACCTTTGCCATAGAACGTTCAGATGCCCAGGGCTGCGTTGCTGGGACATCAATGGCTTTTTCTATCGTATTCGTCCAATAGCCTGAGAGGCTTGGTGCTGGATTCTCCATAGTCACGTCAGCGTCCCCCCTACCCTGTACTCTCCGCTCCTCCCACGGGCAATAGTACAGCCTGCCCTGGCCAGGTGAAGTTACAGGTGAGAAGTGTTGATGGTAGAGAAGAAGGTGCTGCCGGAAGCTTCCACGGAGATATGCAAATTCTGCCTTCCCTTCTGAGTGGGCTGACCTTCTGTTTCCGTGGGAAAACCTATCTTCCTTGCAGCCCTGAAAGCACCTTCTGTTGGCAAAAACCTAACAGGTGCTATCCTGAACAGGTAGGGATGGGGATTTATGTAGTGCTGTGCCCTGTGGGACAGGGCGCATTCAACAGCCAAGAGAAGAACAGAACGTTGTACTTCATAGACATGGATATGCCTCTGGGATGGAAGGAGCCCTCCAACTGTAGGACTTAGTTCCAATTCTTAAGGTTGTTTCTATGAGGATAATTGGGTACTTTTAATTCACATTTTCGCACAGTGAATGCACCATCTTTGTTGCATTTTAGTATCTAAGCCAAGGCCAAGTCGGTGTTGGTAAAATCCATCCCCTAAAGCACGTGCATGCATGTGTGCCTTGCCATATTAATGAATTTTGCAAATGGAACATAGTTTGGTGATCATTTTATTCACCCTCATTTTATAGCTGGAGGAAAATAACATTGATACATAAAGAGTAATGAGTTCTAGTTGAGTTATGACGGAAATGCTTGGGTATGAACAAAGAGGCCAGTAGTTTTATATCCTAATTGTGCAAAATAAATTTGATACATGTAATTATAATAATGGGATTGTGCAACTGCTGAGAAAGATTTGAGAGATATTATAAAAGCAAGTGTAACTTGAAACAGCTTTAAAAAAACACTGTTTAAGACTCCCGAGTTTTCCTTTTAAAACTTGCATTTTATAGAATATTTTTGTAGCATATGCACTTTAAATTAGTAAACAAGTGACAAAACCATATTTTATCAATTTCACTTGCTATATTCTGATTTAAATGTATGCATAATTATTTGCTGGTTGATAGTTGGAATAATTTCTACTTTAAGACATAAAGTTTTAAAATAAATGATGTCTTTGAGATGTTTACTTAGCTTTCTCCATAAATGTACATAGTGGTCCATTGTCTATCCTATTCAGTGTGATCCGAGTTTCACTTATCTAAAAGCAGCACCATTTTCCATGCCTTAGAATGTCTAAATTAATTCAATATAAACACATCCATTTTATAAAGCCAGTGTCTATACATTTAATGTTTTAATTGGGTCCACAACAAAAGTGTTCAGTGTATCCTTAATACTCCTTGAAGTTGCTAAGCAAAATACAGACACATTCTTTGCTCAATCAGTAAAGCTACTTTCCACGGGATTTTGTTCACGGCAACTTAAGTGACGGCTGTGACATCCTGATTCCGAAAAGACCAAAGTGCAAATTGACCAGAATCGTGTTGTCACCCTTTCGGTTTCTGAAGCAACCTTGATTGTTTGTCACGTTCTAGAGAAGTTAGAGTTGATAGTTCTGGAAAAAAGAAGGTGTGATCAGATGCACTGTATGAACATCCCAGCTGTGTGTCTGTGAGCACTGAAGACCATCTTGGCAATGCAATACCAAATTTCTGCGAACTCGCCTATCCCGGCGTACGCGCGTATCGGGTCAGGTGTGAGTGGTACGTTGAGATGGAAACAGACCCAAGGACTTCCTTCAGACCTGCCCTCTGAGCTCCATCTGGTCTTGGCCAGTTCAGGGTGTTCTCCACCAAAAGCAAGAGCTGGTGTACCCATGCACACCACACACACACACACACACACACACACACACACACACACTCTCAGTTCCTTGACTCTGGTCAGTTCCTTGCTGTTTAAGTACTCTCAGTGTGTGCAAACCCTCCCTTTACAGAGGGAACCAGCAGGGTATTCCTTATTCAATAACGGCTTTAGTGCTGGCAAATTAGAAAAATTCTCATGAAGAAGAATAAACACGTGTATTTTCTCTCTCTGAAAATCATGCACCTTCTTCCACGGTCTACAAAACCTTTCTGTAAAAGATCTCTGCTCCCACTGGTGGACAGAGTCGATGTCCCTCATTTATATTTCAGGGGTCCACCTCTGATGGTACAGTGAATGGAAAGAACCAACGTTATGACTTTTTTAATCTACGAAGTAATCAATTGTCCATCAAGTTGACAGTGTTCTTTGGGGAAAACTACTCCAAACAGCAATGATTATGCCTAAGGGAGAAGACAATTGCATCAAACTTCTACTGTTCCATAATGTATCCAACAGTGCGCACTAATCTCTGGTTTTAAAGCGTAAAATTTGGTTAATGTAAATTAAGTGCAGTCTTACTAGGTTTATTGACTAGGTAGTTGGACGGTATTTAAACAAAAACTAGTAAAGTGTTTTAGACCGTTTCTGTCCACAAACGTATTTCACTTCCCTTGTCTTCTACTACATCAAACCCTTTCAGAAAGAATAAATTTTCCTGAAAGTTTTTTTTTTTTTTTTAGAGTGATGATGAACAACTTTTTTTTTTTTTTTAAAGTCTGGTCATCTTTAAACTAGAAAATTCTTTCAGCCTAGTTGTGATAAATTTTTATATAAAAAAGTATTGCTAGTGTTCTTCATGGTCTATTGTATTAAAAAAAGTGCAACTTGTAATGTTATATTTCTATAAAACCTTTAGCTGTTTGAAAGAGAATCAGCATGGCAAGTCTGTCATATCTCTTCATCTACAAGGAAAATGTTTTCTAGATTAATCATGCATTTTGGCTGTGTCCAAGCGGAGCTTTCTTATTGGATACATAATTCATTAGGGATCTACCTCCTTCCCTATTCTAAATCTGGCATTGATTCCTTCTTTGCGACATTCAAGTAGTACAATGACCTTAATGGGGCTCCGGAATGCAGAACCCGAACTCAGGCGATCTTCATACTATGATGCAGATTTGTGAATTTTGTGTGTCTTAGAACTCTGGAAAGACCCCGTCCCCCCACTATGCCTGATTTTGTCTGATTTTAATCGTCCCCTCTTGCCAGGGGTCCACATGGACCGAGGCGCTGGACTCCTCAGAAACAAATCTGATGTTCCTCATATTACTAAAATGGTGTCTTACTCAATAACCGTAACACGTCAACTGCATGTTCTCCCCATGCCGCTGGCACACCTTTCCATTAGCAGGGCTCGTGAGGAGTGAGATGTGTGGGAGATTGCTGGCCATGGAGCTGTGTGGCGATCCAACTCGGAGCTGCCTCTGTTGCATTGGACAAATGAGTAGCTGAGGGTTGGTGTGTTGGAGTTCCCCTTGGTGTCGAAAAGTAACTGCATGCATTTGATAAAATGTAGTGCTTCATTTGTATTATCCCCTTAATACTGTCTTAACTAAGATGGGGGAGCAGTTCACTGACACTCTGCTGCTCCTTTCTTATTCTGGACGGACATAGAGAGTAACGTGTCCTCTAGGGTTAATTCAGAAGAATGAGGTTGGGGATACCCGGGTGTCTCAGTCAATGAAGGGTCTGCCTTCAGCTCAGGTCATGGTCTCAGGATCGTGGGATGCAGCCCTGCTTCTCCTCTCCCTCTCCTCGTGCTGTCTCTCAGCTAAATAAAATCTCTAAACAACAATGAGGGTGAACCGAGAATTCGCCCGTGCAGAAAACTCGCAGATTCTCAACTTACCTTGGTGTATCCCCTAGGTGCCCTTCCTCCCCAAACCCACAACTCCACTCTAATTTATGGGAAAAACAGTAGGCAAAGCCCAGCTCAGGGACATTTTGCAAAATACCTCCTCACTATTCCTCAAGACTGTCCAGGTTGTGAAAAAATGAGGGAAGATACTGTCTGGGTTTGCGGTGGGTCGAACGAGATCCCAGGACTCATTGTCAAGGACCATGCACAGGGTCCTGCCGGTGGAAGCCATAGGCCAAGTCCCCTGCCTACCAAATCAGAATTCATGCAGATTTTTGGATGCAATGGCACCTGTTTATGATATGTTTTCTTTAAAAAAAAAAAAATTCTCCAAGAGGTAATCATCCCCCTTCACTTTGTACAGTCCTTGTGACTTTCCTGACTAACCCTAATATTATTCCGTATATTATTCTGTAATATTCTAACACTGCCCTCCACAAACATAGTTAACTCTACAGAAGATTAGAGGGTCCCTGGAGCGATATAAAATACCTCTGTTTAGTTTTCTGCACGGGACGGCACTGCCCTGTGTCATTTGGGCTGTTTCCACATTTAGAAACCCCAGCCCGCCCTCGCTCACAGCTAGGAAAGCATGTGGGCACTAAACCCCACACAGTTCAATGAGATGTGTTAGCAGAACCTACTGGCATCACTTTGCCCCGGAGGTTGGCAGTCTGTATCTCCCATGTCTTCTCATTCTGGCAGTTATGGTACCTCCGTACCCCTCACCATCTTCCAGCACAGATGAATGCAAAAACACCTCAGTCTGCAACATAGAAACCCCTTCAAAGACACTCTGACCCCATCTCCACCCCATAGGTCCCATCCCAGAGAGATCAGGCAATACCAGCGCCCTGGGGTTATTTCTGTGCCCTCACAGGTAAACCCCATGGGAATATCCTTTTCTCTGTTCCTGCATCTCCTTGCTGCTACTGAAAGAAGCCATGTGCACCTGTCTGATATTAAGCAATATTTTATTCATCACAGTTTTATTAAATACATCAAAATAGGGCCATTCGTAGGATGAGATCATAAATTCCCAAGATGTTCCCATGCACTGTCTTAAATATCCTACGAGCGGAGAAGGGACCTTTTAAAACCAAGGCATGCATTTGCAATAAAAAAACAGAGGAAAAAAAAAAAAGAGCTATGTATTTATAGCTGTTCCTAACATGACCCGAATCCTGCAAGGCAAGAAAACAGAAGAGACCGAATCCCAGAAATCTGCCCATTCAAACTGAACGTGTTCCAGTGTTTTTGATCATCCCCAGCCCAGACTGTGGAAACCATTGTCCTTTATGTTGGAAGGAGGGCAATATTCAGCCCTGCCCTCCTACAGCTGTTGAAAGCACCTTGATAGTTACTGGGCACAACTGGGTCTGAGGTTTTATGGTAATTATGCCCCCAAAGAAGAAAGAGACAAGCTGAACTTTTTCTGATGATGCTTCCAGTCACCTCACTTGGAGCAGGGCTGAAGGCTAGAAGACTGAACATCAACGTAGTCACCCTTTTATTTTTTGGTCAATGCATTCAGTCTGTGCTTTGGAAGGCCACCCTCAATCCAGAGATAGGGCAGGTGCAATCTTGTCTTTTGGTGTCTCCTCAAAACCTGCCAGTCAACCCTTGCGGTGCCAACCAAAGGGTCTCCTGGAGTCCCCAAAGCATTGTGATTCACACACCTGGCCTGTGTTTTAACATTTAATGTATTGGTAGAAATTTTTAGGTGCAGGAGATGACGATACAGGCTGCATTGCAAAGGTCATTGGTTCCTCACGGTTTCCAAGAGGACGGGACACACCGCTGTGTGTGGCCACACTTAGAAGCACCAGGGTTGGTCAGGAGGTGAGAGGAGCTTCTGTGGGTGGAGCCTTTCCTGTGGTCTCCATGGGGACGAGTGGATGAGGCTGGGTTCATCAGGTCTGTGAGTCATCAGTCTTACACACATCATAGCCCTCAACATTGCACATACCCTCCCCGATATCTGAGAACTTTTCCTTTATGTGGTCCCTTTGCTGTGGAACTCCCATCATCTTGGGAAACCATGTGCCCACCTTTGAAGACACTTCTGTTTTTTGGTTTTCTTTTTTCTTTTTTAGCTTCTGAAATTTTTTAATATATTTTTTTATTAACATGTAATGTATTATTTGCCCCAGGGGTACAGGTGTGTGAATCATCAGGCTTACACACTTCACAGCACTCACCATAGCGCATACCCTCCCCAATGTCCATAACCCAACCACCCTCTTCCTACGCCCCTCCCCCTGGCAATGCTCAGTTTGTTTTGTGAAATTTAGAGTCTCTTGTGGTTTGTCTCCCTCCTGATCCCATCTTGTTTCATTTTTTCTCTTCCTATTCCCCATGACCCCCGACCGTGCCTCTCCAATTCCTCTTATCAGGGAGATCATATGGTAATTGTCTTTCTCTGATGGACTTATTTCGCTTAGCATAATACCCTCTAGTTCCATCCATGTCGTTGCAAATGGCAAGATTTCATTTTATTTTATTTCATTTTATTTTATTTTATTTATTAATTTGAGAGAGACAGAGACAGAGCATGAGCAGTCAGGTGGTGTACAGCAAGAGTGAGAAGCAGACTCCCCGCTGAGCAGGGAGCCCGTTGTTGGACTTGATCCAAGACCCTGGGATCATGACCCAAGCCAAAGGCGGATGCTTAACCAACTGAGCTACCCAGGTCTCCAAAGATTTCATATTTTTGTTTTGTTTTGTTTTTAATGGGTGCAGCTACTCTGGAAAACAGCATGGAGGTTCCTCAAAAAGTTAAAAACAGAGCTGCCTTATGACCCAGCAATTGCACTACTGGGTATTTACCCTAGAGATACAAATGTAGGGATCCGAAGGGGCACGTGCACCCAAATGTTCATAGCAGCAATGTCCACCATAGCCAAACTATGGAAAGAACCTAGATGTCCGTCCACAGATGAATGGATAAAGAAGATGTGGTGTATATATACAATGGAATACTATGCAGCCATCAAAAGAAATGGAATCTTGCCATTTGCAACGACGTGGATGGAACTAGAGGGTATTATGCTTAGCGAAATAAGTCAATCAGAGAAAGACAATTATCATATGATCTCCCTGATATGAGGAATTTGAGAAACAAGACAGGATCAGAAGGGAAAGGAGGGAAAAAAGACAAACCATAAGAGACTCTTCATCTCACAAAACAAAGCTGACATACAGCTTATCACATGCCCAGTACTTTCCACATAAAAATGCATTGGGTCCCAACATGCCCACATAGTCCCCAGATGGGGCAAACCTAGCTTTCTGCAGACCATCACGCCATGAAAATACCAAAGCACATCCTCGAGTCCATTTCACACTCGGCTGAGTGATGTGGACGTAGAACAAATGGGTGGTTTAACGATGAGCGCTGCAGAAATCTGGTACCAGCGAAAATGGAATCCCAGATCCAAGGCATTTCCAAAAGGAACATGCCATTTTCATTCCATCAAGTGAAAATTTTACACATTTTAATGAAAACAAATAGCTCAGGAACAATGTCGATGCGGGAATTTTGTCCTCCAAATGCATTGATCCATTCTAGGTCAATCAACCCTACCCCGATCAACAAATGGTTGATTAGCATCTATACAGACATAAAATCTAAGAATGCTAAATTCTTTCATCAGAATTGCAACGGATTTTTTAACCCTTATTTTTATTTATTTTTATTCCATTTTGTGTTTTGAGAGAGAGAAAGAGCACTGAAGCCCGTATGTGCAACTGGGGTGCTGGGGAGGGGCAGAGGTTAGAGGAGGAGAAAAAATCCTACACAGGCTCCTACATAGGCCCCATGCAGAGCACGGAGCCCGATGCGGGGCTCGATCTCACAACCCGTGAGATCCTGACCTGAGCCAAAATCAACAGTCAGACGCTGAACCACACCGGCACCCCCGGACTGACTGTCTTCACATCACGGTTAAAACATAGGCTAGCATTTGGGTAACAAATGGGTTAAAGTCACGTCAAATGAATTTTTTGTTTAGATGTCATTCACCTTTATAAAATCATGGATCCTCCATAAAAACGTCTGAAAGCTGTCGCAGAGACAAATTCCTAGATACCAGGAAGACGTATGCAATTCACATGCCTCCCAACCAGTGTTCTGCGTAACCGCCATATAACAGAATCATGGTGTCCCATCTGTGAATGACCACCACCTGTGTCGCACTCTCTGGGTCCCACTCCCGTCCACCACTGTCCTTGGGGGGTCTCAGCTGGAGAAACTCTAACACAAAGCACGTGTGCCCAGAACTGCAAAATGCTCCTTTACAGGTCAGACGCCCTGGTCACAGGGCCACATCATTACAGCTGAACACTATGGGGACACATAGATGCGGGTTCTTTTTGGGAAGCGCCGTCCAGTCCCACAAACCTAGTTTCTCTTCCTTACGAGTGTCTTCGTTAGGTTTTCTCCAGCTTCCGTGATGGGACGAGGGCAGGACCTTGTACCCATAACATAGAAAGAGTGTGTTCATGTTGCCGAGAAGGCTTCCGCTGCCCCGTGGGCTGTTGCTGGTTAGGGTCTGGGGGCAGTCGGAGGATATGTGCAGACTTTGGACAATCTGGGGTTTGACCCCCCTGTCATTCCAGGCTCCAGGGTCCCTCAGGAGTCTCACAAAGAAACGGAAAGTATGCGCATTGCCACCATGGGTTAGAATGTTGAACGTAAGTCCTGAAAACAAATATGGTACCCGGGCAAGAAATCTTGTTCCTTCCCGATCTTTCTGTTTCTACTCTCTTAGGCCTTGTGTCCTCTTTTTGGTGATGTTTCTTTCTATTTGGTTTCCTTTTCTTTTCTTTTTTACAGTTTTTTAATTCATTTATTAGAGAGAGCAGAAGCAAGGGGAGGGAAAGCAGCCAACGGAGAGGGAGAAGCAGGCTCCCCACTGGACAGGGAGCCCAACACGGGATTCGATCCCAGGACCCTGGGATCCTGACCTGAGCCGAAGGCAGATGCTTAACCCCCTGAGCCCCCCAGGCGCCCTATTTCTTTCCCTCTAAAAACAAATCAAAACGTTATTTCTTTTTCCTCCAGCCTCCCTCCTCCCTCCCTCCCGCTGCCCCCACCTTCCCTTCCCTCCTGTCTGTTTAGATTTTTCTCATTTAAAATCAATTTACGGAATGGACTGACATTTGTATCTCCACGCAAATAAACAGTTGGAGGGTGAACATGGTTTTCCGTAATAAGCAAGGTGCGGCATGTCAGAATGAAGCAGGACATCGCCGAAAGCGACAGAGGACATAAATGTTCAGTGTGGGTTTTGAGTTTACACATCATGTGAATTAAGTCTTATGCCATTTAATTAAATACTAATAATTATTATACTTGTAGCTTTAAAAAAAATAAAGGACAGGGGTGCCTAGACTTTGCAGGGGCCCAACCATGTAATAATGAAGACAGACGTTCTAATCTTTCTTTCCCCTTTTACGTTTCTTTTCTACTCCTAACTTGATTCTTTCCGAGAGCAAAGACTCGAGGTTGTGCTCCAGCCAGCTTCATAAAATCTATATTAAAAGACAAGGATGGGGTCCCCAGGGGAAAGCACTGGGATTCTATGTACCCGCCCAGAGTGCTGGTTTCTCATGTCTTGTAACTGTCCTTAAGAAGACTTGACATTTTCTACATACCTGCAAACAGCCCAGGCACAGGACCTGGCTCATAGCCTGCTTCTCAGTGATGGGGGATGTAGGTTCATGTGGGCGAATCGGGAAACACTTCATCGCTGGGCGTGGGGTATCGGGAAACACTTCCTTCCAGGGCAGGTGAAACATCACCTGTGTGTGTGCCAAGGAACCAAATGGGACACTCACCCTGTGACCCCAGAGAAAGATAAATGGACCCAAGCAAAGGGTGTGCCCCAGACCCAGACATGCAGAGATACAAGACCTACTGCGGTCCAGCCGGCGAACAGACCAGTGTCACTACAGGTCAGCGGGGCCCCCTGACGACCCCAGCAGACTCTCTCCATCCTTCATTGCACCTGTCCTGTGCAGCTAGTATTTGAGGGAAGGCCTCCGTCAGTGTGGCTCTGCATGACAGAGAAGGACATGTGCCCCACACTTTGGACCTGCTCACCGAAAGCACAACCAGCTGCCTTCCCTGAATGGGGGCTGGTGTTCCGTTTCATCGCCAAACGTACCCCGCTAACATGACACATTTTCGGTTTCGGCAACTACACAGATCTTGTCAGGTTGATTGTGACAAAAAGTGACCAAAAGCAAATGATAAGAAAAAGCAAGAACAAAAACAAAAAATAATAATAATAATAAAAAAAACAACAAAAAAAGGAGTTTGCCATAAGAATTCTAGGTCCAATATTTTCTGACATCGAGGCACAAAAATCTTATGTCGTGGATTCCTACTCATATGGAAAGAATGGAATATTCATATATAAAAAGAATGGACATTCCCTTGAATCATATCCTCTGCTGATTTTGTACGAGATCAGTACAGACAATATTAATGTTATTATGAGATCAGTACAATTGTATGAGATTGTACAAGATCATTATGAGAATATTAATGTTCAGTACGAGATCAGTACAAGAATATTAATGTTATCCACGCATGGGCTCTGGTGTCCATCCCAACCATTTCATTCCAAGGGAGGTGTCTGCCAACGATGAGCCATTTTTTCTGTGTGTACATAAAGTTTCATCTGAACACAATGCTCCTGATTCTTTACATATTATCTGTGGGAGTTTTTAACCTATCATGACAGTTTGGTTGCTACAGAAAACATATGGCTCACAAATTCTAAAATATTTGCCATCTGCCCCTTTACAGAGAAATTCTACCAGCACTTCTTAGGGTGTCGTATTTGGTTTGGAGTTTGATTTGGGGTCTTTTTGCCATGGAGAAATATATAAATTAACTTGTATATAGTCCTATAAATCCGTTATTTTCTTTATGGTTGCTGATATCTCTCCTTTGATTATCCATGTCTACCCAAATATGATTGCCTACATATTATTGAGAATTCTGTTTGAGCCACTTTGGTCTGCGTAGGCTTAAATAGTCATGGATATGACTTTTATGTTAACGGTATTCAGTGTATGGGGATTTTACATATATAATTCATCATACATATTTTATATATATTCATAGCTCATGATACATATCCATACATAAAATCATTACTATATATTATAGTAATTATAATGATTATAGTAATTATATGACAATAATTATAGTAATTATTATGATTGCCTACATATTATTGAGAATTCTGTCTGCCACTTTGGTCTGAGTAGGCTTAAATGGTCATGGATGTGACTTTTATGTTAAGGGTATTCACTGTATGGGGATTTTACAAATATAGTTCATCATACATATTTTATATATATTCATGGGTCATGATACTACATGGGTCATGATTCCTACATATTATAGTATCAATCCAGCTAACTACCCTAAAGAAAAAAATTTGCTGAATAAAGGTTGAAAGGGAATACTTAAAACTGCCATTACTTTTAGAAGGTGTTCTCACCAATATGAGAAAAAATGTGTATTCACAAATATATGACTCAGATCTAATAAGACAGCCTGGCAAGATTATTAAATAAAAGATTACCTTATGAGATTAAGTTTAAAAATTCAGTAGTATTTTTCCATTCCATGGTAGTGAAGGTCTAAGTCCAATGCAAATAACATTTATCGAGACATCAGTTTGAGAGTATTAAAAATCAAGGAATTATCTAAAGAATTTGCAAAGTCAACAAAGGAAAATAATCAAGAGAGATGATCATGTGCATCCTGAAAAGCATGACTAATGTGTTTGCACAAATTCTCCAAATGTAATCTTGCTATCAGAGCAACACTGATCAAAATTCCCGCTGTGTCTTTAGAAACTCTGTTAACATGTTTATATGGTAGTTTGATATGGATGATAGAAAGTATAAAATAGGGACGTTAACACTGAAAATTAAGAATGGATAGAGCTGTCTTACCCGACAAATATTTTATATAAAGCACAGATGATATTAAAAACACTGTGTCAGTGATCTAGAGATTGGAAATAGACTCCTAGAGCAGCAGAGAAATTTCCAGAATCGTGGCTATATGGAAAAAGAACATGCAGTCCAGCTGGCATCACGGACCTCTCTGAAAGACTAGCCATTTAGTGTGTGGCACTGGGTCAGCTAGCTCTGTCTGTGTAAGAAATTATGGTGCAACTTCCTGTATATGTACAGACACTTTGGATTCTAGACAGATAGGTCTGCATGTGAAGACTATAGGTTGCAAATTAATACAAGAAAAAACAGGAAAACATCCAAGTGGCTTGTCATGGGACCATTTCTCCTTTCAGAAAGCAAAGTGTAGGATAAGAAAATTGACAAGTATTTTTATCATCAAAATATAGGATAAATATGGGTAAAAATAAAAGAGTTAATCAATGGATGAGACATTTTTACCCCTGGCTAGTGTCACAACCAAGAAAGTAATATCTAGATGTGTAAGAAAAATATGGTGGTCAGAATAATTATGGGCAGAGAATGACTATGTAAGTAAAAGAAGAAATTCAAATTGCATACTTTGAAAGGAATTGATCTGATTGTATTCACCATGCTCATGTTCCTCTGAGCTCAGAATTACCCTGGTTAGTGTGCACACCAAATTGTTTGCTTCCCATATCTGCACCAAAGACACAATCTGTGACATTTTAAGTAGGCACGATGTTCAGAGAAAAGCCCAAAATAGTGTCAAGATAATTGAGGAACATTTCCACAGTACTTTTTGCAGAAACTTCCTGAGTAGAAGAGAAATACAAAGGGAAGGATAGAATTCTGAGAATTTACTCTTATTGATAAAAGGTGGGAGTATGCCTACCTGTTTAACTGTGGGTCTTCTTTAATATCCCTTTGGAATTGCTTTTTTTTTAAGTTGCTTTATTTTTAGGGTAAATATACATTTAAATTTAAGCAAAATGGCAAATATCAGTGTAATGATAGATATAGATGAGTAGCTAGACAGATAACTACATAGATCTAAGTAGGGAGATCATTATGAAGGTAGATGGCTGGCTGGCTGGCTGACTGGGGGATGGGTGGATGGATGGAAGGAAGGATGGGTGGGTGGGTGGGTGGAAGGAAGGAAGGAAGGTTGAAAGGATAGAGGGATGGATGGAAGGATGGGAGGATGTGTGGATGGATGGATGGGTGGATGGATGGGTGGATGGATGTGTGGATGGATGGATGGATGGATGGATGGATGGATGGATGGATGTGTGGATGGATGGATGGATGGATGGATGGATGGATGGATGTGTGGATGGATGGATGGATGGATGGGTGGATGGATGTGTGGATGGATGGATGGGTGGATGGATGGATGTGTGGATGGATGGATGGATGGATGGATGGATGTGTGGATGGATGGATGGATGGATGGATGGGTGGATGGATGGATGGATGGATGGGTGGATGGATGTGTGGATGGATGGATGGATGGATGGATGTGTGGATGGATGGATGGATGGATGGATGGATGGATGTGTGGATGGATGGATGGATGGATGGGTGGATGGATGTGTGGATGGATGGATGGGTGGATGCATGGATGGATGAAGGGATAAAAGGATGGGTGGAATGATGGATGGATGGATGGGTGGATGAAAGGATAAAAGGATGCATGGATGGATGGCAGGATGGATGGATGAAAGGGTTAGATGGATAGCTAGAAAGACATATTTGTTGATGATAGAGAGATTGATAGATCAATCAACCAGTAATTCTCAAAATGAATTGTTTGCTCTCGGAAGCCGTGGGCCACCCTTCTATGGTGCCTTCTTCGAGGATACCTGTTTTCGTAATTGTACAAAGACGTTTTCTGCCTTTATAATCTCATTCTGTAACTGAAGTTTTCCGGAAACCATGTGGCATGTGATATTGCAACAGATTGAACACAGAGGCAGACGTCAGTATGTCTCTTCTGTTAAGACAAACACTAAGGAGATTTACAAGGTGAAACAGGATACCAATGTTATTACTACTTTTTCTTATTTTAGAAAATATAATTGTTTTCCAAGCAACAGATTATAAATGAGGAAATGTAATGGGTTTTTACTGTTATGTGTACATGAGTTAAGGAAAATATATATAGTTTTTGTACTTTATGGTAACTATCAAGACTTACATAACCCTAACATAAGGAAAAGGTTTTGGGTTGTCATCAATTTTAAGTGAGTTAAAATGTTTAAAAGATTCACAACCACTGATTATGTAACATGTTTGCATATATGCATATATGTAGGTTTATGTATGTAAATTTCCCTTTAGTATCTATACTGAAGCTTACGCGTTGGTGATTATATTTGCAACGTAATAACGGGACAATGTATCTATAGTGAAATAGAACATGGACTCTGGAATCCCATCTGTGACTTAATCAAAACGCTGTCACTAAGGTGTGATTTTGGATAACTCAGTCCCTGTCACTGGGCCAGTCTCCTCTCTGTGAAAATATAACAACAGTGTATTCGAAATTTGTAAGAATTAAAAATGATTTAACATGTCTAAAATAACCAGAATAATGTATGCAAATGTTCATTACATTGATTTTCATGAAATGCTGGTAAAGCCAATCCTACATCTGTTTTCATCACAGAAAATAAAATCCACTAGCACATGAAATTAAAACGTAGCAGACCAAAAAGATATGGCAAGGTGAAACATTACATCGCAATTTTCATTCAGTGTCATATTTTGGCACAATGTTATGCCAGGAATTTCCTATATTTCTATGTTTGCCTCATTCTGGGTATCCCTCCCAGACCTGCCGTGTCCATTTCTCCAATCCACACAGTTTGATGGAATGTCCTCTGTTCTGGTTTCAGCAGCTATAGACAGATCTCGATTCAGTGAGTTCAGGCTCAGAAGGGAAGGAAGGAAGGAACAACTGGGAGATAGAACCTGGAGAAGAACGGAAGGCAGGGACAGGGCACAGGGTGGGAAGGGACAGGGAGAAGGAGGGAAACAGAGGAGGGGAAATAAATATTACGCTCTGCCCACTCCTGGCACAGCTAAGAGGAGGGACTACACCAATCCCTGATGCATGAAAGTCATGCAGACACGTACTCCTAATGGTGCTCAGTAAAGGTTACAAGGCAGACTCTGGAGTTAGCACTTGGGATTTTGAGTCCTACATCTCCCTAGATGGGTAGCCCCACATCCGTAACAGGTGCACCAGCTCCTACAAGACCATCGATAACCTCCACCCGTCTGGCTCCATCTTGGATGAGCGGGCAGGTGGCTCGGCCACACGCCCATCACGGGGCAGGTGGCAGCTTCCAAAGGTGTCTGGTCCAGTTTCAGCTGCCGACACTGGCTGCACTCCTAGTGCTAGTCATGAGCATTGCCCAGGTCAGCAGTGGCTGCCGCACAAACCCGTCCCTGCAGGGATGTTCTGTCCAGACACTTTAGGGACGTTTGCTTCTTCCACTGAATGGACATTAAAAACAGTGATGCTGAAGGTGTTTGGGACCTGAGGCATTCATCGTCATCTTGAAAAGGAGCCTGGGAGGCTCGGTCAGATAAGCGTCTGACTCTTGGTTTCAGCTCAGGTCATGATCTTAGGGTGGTGGGATAGAACCCCATGGCCAGCTCCCTGCCCAGCATGGAGTCTGCTTCAGATTCTGTCTCTCCCCCTCCCTCAGCCCCGCCCCCTGAGTGCTCTCTCTCTGTCTCTCAAATAAAGAAGAAATCTAAAAAAAAAAAAAAAAATCTAAAAATCTAAAAAAAGGGCATTTTACCTTGTCACCGATTAAGAACTCAGATGTGTGGAAATACAATAATACAGAAATAGCATAAATAAAATGATTATGTTGTATATGAATACATATCATATATTCTACAGAATATCTATATTGTAATGTAATGTGACTTCCTTGACCTAATTTAATAATACAATATAAACGTCTTAAAGACACACTCATAATTTTTCAAGTTATTTTTGCAGAAAGTTACTCCATGTTATTTTATTTTGTATTATCAACCCTTTAAAAATCAAGAAAGGTAGAAAAAAGAATACCATGTACAGTTGACCCTTGAGTAACATGGGTTTGATGGCTCAGTCCCCTTATATATGGATTTATTTCCATAAATACCGTATAGTACTATAAATGTATCTTGTCTTCTTTATGATTTCCTTAATCACGTTTCTTCTTGCTAGTGTATTTTATTGTAAGAATATTGTATCTTGGGGCACCTGGGTAGCTCAGTGGGTTAAAGCCTCTGTCTTTGGCTCGGGTCGTGATCTCAGGGTCCTTGGATAGAGCTCTGCATTGGGCTCTCTGCTCAGCGGGGAGCCTGCTTCCTCCTCTCTCTGTGCCTGCCTCTCTGCTTAGTTGTCATCTCTGTCTGTCAAATAAATAAATAAAATCTAAAAAAAAAAAGAATATTGTATCTTATACATATAGCATGCAAAATAATGTCTTCGTCAAACTTTGTTATTGATAGGGCTTACAGTTGTTTTAGGGGCATTAGAAATTATACACAGACACAAAGGCTTTGGCACCCCAACCCCCCATTGTTCACCGATCCACTGTATAGTGTCATAATTCCGTTATATGATTAATAAATCACGTATAACATATCAATAGAAACTATAGCCTGTCATAAGAATATGATATTATTTTTAAATGATTCTTTATACAAAACAAATCCACGTTATTTGGTTTTCTCCACCACCTCAAAAGCCACTAAGGCCCGGACAAAGAAAGTTGATGATTTCTAGAAGCTCTGTTTGCAGCAGTCTTCTTGGAGGCAGGGATGGATGTGTGGGGGACGTGAGGTCCCGGCGCACTCTCGTGATGTGTCCGAGGGGTGGTGCGGTGGTGGACGGCTACTCTGAGTCCGGACGTGGCCCCGAGAGGAGAGATGTGCCCCATTTGACGAAAGCCTCCTTTTTCAGACCGTCGCAAGGGCTAACTTTTCTGCAGGCAGGCCGTAATGACTCTGTTTCATGCGTCCCCACCCCTGCAAGAAAATCTAGCTGTTCCTAACCCTAACCTCATTCTGCATTTCCTTATGTGGAGACCTTCTGTCTCATGTTTTCTGAAGCTCATTATGCATCCCTTGAAGGAAAATGAACGGTCCAAAAATGTGGATTGCAGAATATATATATATATATATATATATATATATATATATATAGGTATATGCACATATAGGCATGCATGTGAATGCATTATAGGTATATAATACACAAGGACTCCTCTTCTGTGATCTTTACCTTTAAAATGACAAGACATTCTTCCTTCTTCCCAAAAATATTACAAAGGAATTCATATGATTTTAAGGGCTCTCTATCGGGCTAGATAATTTCTTAATGTTGTCATGGAAATCGAGAAATATCATTAATTATGATTCCTTGAGGCACCGTGGGTCCCTCCCACCCCGTCACCAACATAACGTGTTTTTCTTCCTCCGAGCACCGTTTCGTCGCACTGTGTCAGATTAATCTGTCGGCTCCCTCCGTCTTCAGATGGGGGACGGGCGGATGTGTCATCTTTATTCCGTGTCTGTCATGTGGCCGGGGACCTTCTCTTCCCAAGTATTTAAACATTCCTGGCATTATCCACGACAGCTCATAGGCATGGCTTTGCACGGGGTGGAACCGGGGCTCGCCGGGGATGGTTTTGCAGGCAAATGGCGGAAAAGGACTCTCACCCTGGAGAGAGACAGACAGAAAGAGACAGACAGAGGAAGAGAGGCTATCTTCTCCAATAAATAGAATAAATCTATTGGATTCAGGGATGGCTCCATCCATGGCCCCCAAAATGCTGCCTGGAACATTCTCATCTCTTACTCATCTCAGTCTCTCTACTATTTGGTGCATTTGCTTCTCTTTTCCGAAACGCATGTGGGGACGTGACCGCCTCTCACTGTCTATCTGCTCAGCTCAACCTGCAGGTGCCAAGAAGGCTTTCATCGTGCTCTTCAGTTCCCACAGCTGTCCCGGAACATGAGCAGGTGACCCAGCCCCGGTCCCATGCCCACGTCCGCGTCAGGTTGTAGACACACAGATGGTGCACGACGGACGGCATTGGGCCATCGCACGCGGTGGGAGGCCGGGAGAAGGGAATCCCGTGCAAAATCCACTGGGCCGACGTGTCAGGCATACACAGTTGAAAATCAGATCTCTGCTTAAACACTTGCCTGCTCGGCAGGTGGTGACGCCAGCTGAGCTCTCCAGGTGAGGGATAGAGGGTGCGATGTGCAAAGCTCCACGGTTAGCTTTCTCAAGACTTCCAGACTATACATGCTGCATCCCAGCCCTACAGAGCGTCTGGAAGATGGCCTGGGAACGTGCCACATCTGATGGGATTCGGAGGCATTCTGTCTCACTATGGCTTGAGGTCATCTTCTTGCAGACTCTTGGCCTGTAACTGAAGAAAAGGAATGCAGCTGTGATGTGGGTTACACCCCAGAAATGTTCACTGATGCCCATCTAGGCACATGTACAGAATCAGACCTGCCAGCTGTTTGTCCGTTCTGGTTTCCTGCACGAAGGGAAGTATGGAATACAACATCCGCGGTGTCATCTGCTGGAATGGACTAGTGTGGACTTGCTCGTCTGTTAAGCAACACACATTGACGTGTCACTCTTCTGGGGGGCTGGGGGTGCGTGACCAGGCCATTGGCACAATCATCGGCTGGGGCAGCCTTTCCCCCTTTATAGGTGACCCATTTCTCTTCGTGCCCTCATGTGACCCATGGGGTGAGGAGGCTCCCTGGGGTGCCTTTTATAAGGGCACTCGACCTGACCACCCCCAAAGACCTCGACCTCCTAATCCCATCCCATTTGGCACAAGGATTTACCATGACTTCTGATGGAATGAGTGCACTCACGGTACAGCACAATTTTTCTCCAACTCTGTATTAATTCTGATTAATGCACAGCAAATATGCCAGTCTCATTTATCATTCATTCCTTTTCCATGAACGTTCTATTGGGTCCCATTACAAAGATGCTTAACGTGACATTTATTGGTTCTAGTAGGTCTAAAGGTACGTTACCTAACTGATCAGGAAACATTTGGGAGTTTTAAAATAGGGAGTATCAACAACCTTTGATTATATCACATTCTCCAAATGTCCTTACATTACAAATGAAATTATGAAAAAATATGAAAATTTACGGCTATGGGAGGCAAGGATAGGCCAGATTACTATTGTTATTTTGTTGGCCGTTAGTGATTTCATCAGCTTGTGCATGCATTAGTTCATGTATCATTGATTTTTCCTCTCTGCCTGTCCCCATGAATGTACGGTCTGCAGGATGGATGTCCTGAGCAGACAGATCCCTAATACTCACTCTGGCCTTGAGCATGGAGTAGGAACTTGATAAACGGTTCGCCGCATGAATGAGCCATTCAGGAAAAGAAAAACAAATCAATGAAAAACCATAGAGCTTAGATTCACACTGTCCCCACCAAAACCTCGAGATGGCCACTGTTATGCAAAACCACCAGACATACGTCCCAGTTGTTAGCTCAGAATTCACATGAAAACATTAATAAGGTGGAACGCAGGAGACTCTCTGAAAGGCATGAACCGTCCACAAATAACGGAGAGAAATCGCTCACATTCTGCAAAACCAGACACTCTGAAAGACAGCAAACCTATGAAATTCACCTTTTCCAAAGGTCTCTTTTGCCTGGATTTAGATCAGGAGTGGGTGCATTTTTTTAAGACTGGAATTTCTGTTCATGCTGAGCTGTTTGTAGCGTCCTGAGATGGGGAAACTGCAGATAAAACTCGTCTCCGCAGTTGGCCACGAAGGTAATTCGGGAAGCCACCAGTGTTCCAGCCCAGCGACCCTTGAGTGAATTAGGAAACATTCACCAAAAGACAGTGAGCAATAAAATGATTAAAACAAGGTTTGCCTCCCTCCCGCAGTTGCTTATGAGCGTTAATGTTTCCAAGGAAATACCCTGTGCTCTTTCAAAGGTGGAATAAATGTTTTCATTGCAAAAACCCCTCAGAGGGGCGCCTGAGTGGCTCAGTCGGTGAAGCGTCTGCCTTCGGCTCACGTCATGATCCTAGGGTCCTGGGATCGAGCCCCGCATTGGGCTCCCTGCTCTGCGGGAAGCCAGCTTCTCCCTCTGCCTGCTGCTCCCCCTGCTTATACTCTCTCTCTGTCAAATAAATAAACAAAATCTTAAAAAAAAAGAACAAACCCTCATAGTAAGTGTTACTGTTTCCTTTGAACTGCTACATTGTCTCCTTGCTCCCACTCCACATCCAACCGTGGAGAGTACAAGTCATCCATGATAACTGTTTTACAAAGCAACAAAGTAACTGTTTCTCAAAATATAACTGTTTGGTGCTTTTTGTTTTGTGTTTTGATTTGTTTTATTTATTTATTTAATTATCTTAATTTTTCATTCATTTATTTATTTTTTTTGCAAGACACTAAAGAAAAGAAAGAAAAGCCTTCCTTAATGACAGGATGCTGATACTTGGTTGTTAACTTATGCTGTTGCTCTAATGTATGTATGATTGAAAAAAAAGAAAAAAAAATAATGATATTGGAGCCAGAAGAACACTTCCGATGCAAATTTCCATTCATTGGTTGAGGACCTGTCTTTTCTACCCCTTGCAGAAGGTGATGGTGTTTCCATCTAGGCCCAGACTGAGGACGTCCTTTATACCAACATCCTTTATGTCCTGGTCCCCAGATCTCTTAGGACCAAGTTTGTCATGAAAAGCAGTGTCTTTGTAAAACATTAAATAGATAAAAGGAGGTCCAATGAAGCAATTAGTTAATAAGAAATGATGTAATTGCCCAAATTCATTAACCTTAAACATCATTCATTGTTGAATAAAAGAACAAAAAACAAACAAAAAAAAACAAAACAAAGTCTTTATTAAAAGAAAAAAAAAGGAATATAGACATCATAAAATATTTGAATGGTGAGCATGGTGTTCTGAATACATACATGAAAGATTTTTCTTGATTTACCCTCCTTTTTCCCCCTATGTATAACAGGCCGATTTGAGTTTCTATTTTTACATTTCATTACAAATCATTCTAACTGCGCCACAAGGAACTACCTGCTTGGTCACGATTTGACACAGCACTGTCCGTTTCCAAAAGGAAGAAATAAATCAGATCCAGTGGCCCTTAGGAGACGAGCAGGTCCACTGGCCACGAGGACAGCCAAGGTGGAGAGGAGCAAAATGTGTTCGAGAACAAAACTCAAACAAAACTTAGGTGTCATGCTCCCCTCCTTCGGGAGGGCACCGTGATTTCGCTCTTAGATCTTCGTTTCTGGCCTCTGGAAACAAAACACCAGAAGCGGCCTTACCGCAGGACACCCGGAGGCATCTTGGAGACACTGAGCAAATGGGAAATGGTCCCTGCTGAGCCAGGAGGACCATGGTGATGGGGACGGGGTCACGAGGAGGAAGAAGCTCACGTCGGCCGGACCTGGGGTGCAGCCTGCTGACGCCCCATATTCTTCTGCTTCTGTGCTGACGGTGAGGCTCATGACGCCGAGTATGGGGCCCCATGTGAGACAGCAGACACAGCCAACCAGCTTGGTGTGGAGCTTCCAAGAAGTTCAGACACAGCTGCAATGACAGTCCCACATGTGACATTGACAACCAGCCAAGTCCCCCACGGACAGGAGCTGGGATGGGCACATCCACAAACCCCCAGGATAGGAACCCCACTCCTCCCATCGGGCTGCACCCTGGGCATCTACAGGCCATGGAATGATGATGGAAATGCCACCTGGCTTTGGCAGAGAACACTCAGTACCTTGCAGCAAACACCCGTGTGCGATCGTGACTCTTGCAAAACATCTGAGAGCTTCCAAGCTCATACATGTCCTTGTCCCATGCAATTGCTAAGACTGTCTAAGGGCAGTCTTGCTCTGGGACAGATGAGTTTCCCAACTCTCAGTGCATCGAAGAATGCAATTTTCACAAAGCAAAAAGGCACCCAAACAATGAAACAATATCATCCCAAGACAGGAAACAGGACATTCGTGCCCTCTGAGAAACCCCCTTCCCCCCACTTCAGTTAACTACCCATTAGTAAGCTTACTTTGTGTCTTGACCATCACTGCGGCATTTTCATTGTTTGGAGAAGATCTGTGTCTTTTTATATATGCGTGTATATTTAATGTGTTCTAATTATCATTCATTCTCGTGTTTTGTCTCCAGTTGCATGAACGCATCAAACATTCATTTGTCTTTTCTAGTAGATGGACATTTTTTTGTTTCTCCAGGTTTGGAGTTAATTATGAATATTGCTTCTAGGACCGTTTACGTGGATGCTTTTCCACACACATACATACCCATTTCTCTTGTCCCTCCAATCACCTTTAATTTCATCACAATTCATCCTTTTATGTTTTTTTATTTTTTTTAAAGGTTTTATGTATGTATTGAGAGGGAGAGAGCAGGACAGTGGGACAGAGAAACGGTCTCCCCACTGAGCACAGAGCCAGACACGGGGCTCGATCTCACGACCTTGAGGGCATGACCTGAGCTGAAATCAAGTGTCTGATGCTTCATGAACTGAGCCACCCAGATGCCCCATCCTCATGATTCATCGTCTTATGGTCTTTGGGATTTAAAGTGTCACATCCCAAAGGTCGTATTTATTTGCAGTTTCAAAAGGTCAGCTGAGAACTGACAGTTAGGGACTAAGCACGCCTGTCACAAAGAAAGAACATGAGCAGGAAAGAAAATTGCAAAGCAAACGTTCAGTGGTAGGGCAGAGAGGAAGTGTTCCATCTATCATGGGTTTGGGCAAGGAAGTGTAGAGGGATTTCAGGTATGTCCATCTGAGTCAGATTTTTCTTGTGTTATTCCTTGTGTCATTGGTTGCGTTTTTGCACTTTGTAAGCATGGACCCCTTTACAGCTCTCCAGCATTGGTGGTCAGGCATCTCCAGGCTCTCATGCAGAACCCAGCAGAGGGAAAGTCTGCATCGGGTTTGGAAGATGTCAGCGGTGGACAGGGCGTCCCACTTGCTTGATCTTTATATGCCTGTGTGCTCTGCATGGGCACAATCACATCCAAAACTTACGTAGAATTCCTTTAAGAGCAGCACAGCCTGCAAAGATGTTGTTTGCCTCATGGCTCCTTCTTGCCATCCTGAGAACACTGTTCCACGGTCCATGAGCCCAGCTCTTGTCGGGTGATATGCTTATGATAAGAACTGGGAATCTCATCACGATGTCAAGGTGCTGTCTTATGTCACCGGAGAGCACTTTCCTTCATCCGTGCTATTTTGTATGGGACAGCGAGATGGAGAAGAAGCACCAGCTGATCTCAATCACAAGAATGATGGGAGGAAAGGTGTCCATTTCAGAACCGGGAAACCCCCTTTTTTTCCTGAAGGAACAGGTTCAATGAACTACAGTTTCCACCTTATGTCTGATCCAGATGGAGATGCTCAAGATGGGCCACTATTACAGGGACATTGGAAGATACCACATCGAGTCCTACTGAGAGAAAGTCCATATGACTTACCCAGAGGAGAACCCCTGAGACCATGGACTTCGTTTTTCCTAAGTCCATCAAGCAAGCGTTGGGTGGCTTGTTGAAAGACAACAGAGACACCCATGGAGATACCGGTGGATGAGTCCTCTGACTTGACGGTACTCCCACACTCTTGGCTTTTGAGAACTTTCCCCTGGGGCACACACTGTCATCCTCTGGACCCAGTTCGCAAAAATCAGCATTCACACACTTCCCCAAGCATCTTTCACGTTCATTCCTTTTAAGTGCCAGACTGTCACGCAACAAAACCCCTGTCTGCTGGCAAAGCTTGGCTATGGCACGATCGCTGATGATGCTGGAAGGAAGTTTACCCAGATCATGGAAGACATGTGCCCAAGTTTTCTCATGTACTAAGTCACACTCACAAACATGAACCAAAAGAGAAAGATGTTCGGCTGTAATTTGAGAAGACACATGTGGGTATATTTTCATAGCTTGAACTGGTGCTATAATAGGTCATCATGCTGAAAAGAAACTGTGTGAGCAAATAGGTAGGGGGAGAGAGATCTATATCTGTAGATTTTTTTTTTTTTATTAAGACAAAGATGTATTTGACAAGGAAACACATAAAAGTGTCTCGTTTGGGGCATTTTTTTCCTGGTAGGACATTGTGCCACAGAACCTCCGTATGGAATGTTTTTTGGCAACGGTGAACAACCACTGTAACTCATGGGTGAACTCCTAAGCCAGAAGTGAGTTGATGGATCGCAGATTCCGATGCCCATGGGGTTGTGCAGACAGCGGGGTTGAAGCCAGAGCTCAAGGAAGCCTGCGACTCCCAAGTACTTGGGCCGTGTTGTGGGAAATGAAGTCATTCCCGCAGCAGCCCTGGGGGGTGGTGAGATGTTTGCAAACACCTATCTCCCTCCACATGTGGCCCTGGGAGCCACCTTTGAAACAGAGCCTCAGTGATGCACGGGACAGGCTCCTGGTGTGAATCTGGTCCACTCTACCCTCCACAGTCCTTGCTGCAGGACAGTACAGAGACTCCAGACTCGCTCTCCTGGAAGAAGAGTTGAGTGTGCAAATCAGAAAAAGATTCAGTGTGTTCACACTGACAGGCATAAAGGTGTAATCCATCCTCACAGGACACACCCAAAAAAATCATGGCAGCCAACAGATAGCCCATAAAGTGTCCAGTGTTTGTGTTCCCCTTGATCAATGACCAGGTGTCCGTTGAAGTGTCTTGAACAGTGATACTCAGGAAGGCAAGTGAAATGAAAGAAGCAACGGCGTATGCCTTTTTGCTCCCAAGAAGCCAAGAAGTAAAAAAGCGATGAGGCAAACAGACTCAACAGCAATGGCGAGTTGTGGAAACATCACCACTTTCAGAAATTGGGACCAAAAACTAGGTTTCTGAGCTGCTCAAATGGGTTTCTAGACAGGGTTTCTAGACACTGTCTAGGGTTTCTAGACAGTGATTCAGCTTGCCCACCCCCCACCCAAAACCACGGTTCCATTTGGAAAATGCTTGAGTCAAGGAGCTTGACCAGGTTGGCATGAGACAGACAACCGTATGGGTCTGCTGGATGGATACCGTGCTTATTACGCTAGGTAGGATGTCAAATGGTAGGAAGCTTTGAGGAAAACATACATTAACATAAAAAAGGGAAGCGATAATCCACAGTGGAATTTTTATTTGGAGACTATGACAGAGAGAGAGAAAGATGGAGGTAAAGATAGAAAGGAGGAGGGAGGGGAGATGGAAAATTACAGAAATTGGCTCAGTGCTGATGCCAACACAAGTCATCGAGTCCTACCATAGATCCACGGGTAGGAGCATGGCAAGTGGGCAGCAACCAAACACAGCAAATTCTTCTGCTAATGAGTGACACAATGCATGAAAATGTCTCCTGGTTTGCTCTGTAGGACCTCCAAGACACATAGAGACATCTGACATTTATAGGACAATTGCGTGTACTTGGAAATTCAGCAATTAAAGAAGATTATGAATGTGAATTACCCCATTTCCCTAGCTCTGTTGCAACAAGTGCCTCTTGCATATGACGAGGCAGTACCCCGAAGTAGAAGGAAATGTATCTGGTCGTTAAAGCCTGCTCCCTGGGAAGGGGAGGAGTAGAAGTTCACGTCCTTTAGAAGAAGCAGAGCTACCTAGGAGGAAAGGGTCGGTGGGGACAACAGAACAGGTTGAGAGGATGAGAGTCATAGACATGGGTGGTTGAGTCATCATTCCATCAAGAAGGTAGCATCCCATGGAAAAAAACAGATACGTGCAAGTTTTACCTGTTCAGCTGCAACCAAATAAGAAACCCATAGGTCAAGAATGTCCATCCTTGCTCAGCTCAGCCATCTCTGTGCAGACACTAGCCCGAGTGTCTTCATCTAGCCCCAAGTATGGACGTGCATGAATGTCACAGTCCTGGAGGGACACCCACCCTGAACTGGGTGGGGGGGGGGATTCATTTGGGTCACGTTCACACCTACTGCACAAATTAAGACAGTAAGGTGCTTTGGCCGAGATGATGACTCGAGAAATCTACAGAACTGTTTTTCCTTTTTAGTCTTCTCTAGATGTTCACGTCAATCTTCTTTTTGTATGCTTGGTATCTATAGCCCTGGGGCAGGACTCTCGGGCATGGGTTTTCACCTGATGCAGCTTCTAAAACGATATCGACCTGCGGCGTACACCGTCAAGACAATGCTGTGTTCCAAAGTATGTTGCTTTCCCAAAAAAATAAACTGTGCCATCTGCTTTGAACATTGCAGAGAGACAGACATACAGACAGGGTTTAAGTAATGAGGGAGCAGTGGTGTGGAAGAGCCAAGAGATTGTCACCCAATTAGGAAAAGAATTAAAAAATTATAGATAGGCCTTACCCGTAAACGGTATCTTTCCCACAATGTAAAAATACCCATGGCAAAAGGAGATTATTGAGATTACTAAAATAAGGGGATTACTGAGAGGTGGGGAAATAATATGTTTAAAGCCACATCTTTAGAGCAAAAAAATTTACAAGTACGGATAAATACTTCAAGACATAGAGGCGTGAATATATGATTTAAAGATCGGCATCCTCATTACCATTACATTAGTTAACCTTTTGGAGGTGTGATTAGGAAGGTGAGATTAGGAACCTGTGAAAGGCACTCAGTTCTTACAAAGATTGTTTCACTTTTTTCAACAACCTTGTGAAATAGTCACTCAATTTATTCCCATTAAACTGATGAAGAATGTGGTAGACCACGTTCCCCTAAAAGCATCCAGCATCATCAGTGTCACAACGTGATCGGAACCCTGGGGTTCTTCCTTCAGTGTCTCTACTGTTCTGTAAATTGGCAGGTGCACGTGTGTGTCTGTGTGTGTGTGTGTTTGCATAGCATGTGTGTGCGGTTCTATATTGGAAAATCATCGGGTAGATTAGTAGAACAGAAATCCTAGAGCACTAGAGAGAAAAAACCCATGGAAATCCATCACACTGGGACTTAGAACATGAGGTAACAGTAAACACACATGAGCTGTTTTCAGCTACGGAAGCAACGATCGGAAAGTTATCGGAAAGGATTATGTTCCTAAAACTAAACACCACCACATCACACCCCGAGACCAAGATCCCAGTCACGTCACGGAAAGCATGGGAAGTAAGCCACGATGCCATCAATCAGGGACACACGAAGCCACCTTACTTAGAATGTAGCAGCTTAATTTTTACTATTTTAAAGATGATCTGGAAAATCGGCATTTTGGGTGCGTGCACATCATTGCTATATAATTTAGTAAAAAAAAAAAATGGCACATTATCATGCATAGTGAGTGTGTATGGTGGGTCCAGAAGAGGAAAACCAAAGAGTGACTTATTTTTATTTTTATTTTTTTTTGAAGATTTAATCAGTGTATTTATTGGAGAGAGTGAGAGAGCAGATGGATTCGGGGAGGGTGCACAGAGGGGCAGAGGGAGAGAATGTGACACAGTCTCCCCACTGAATGTAGAGCCCGATGTGGGGCTGGACCCCACAGCCCTGAATCATGACCTGAGCCAAAATCAAGACTCAGACTCTCAACCGACCAAGCCACCCAGTGTGACCCTGAAAATAACTTCCAATAAAGACTGATTATCAACAATGAAACTGCTCACGAGTTTTGAGGGAGGGAGGACTTTGTAAGCTATGGGACATCCTTTAGTGCCTCTTTCAGATTTCTCAGACAAGTACTTATTTTTCTTTCTTTCTTTCTTTTTTTTTTTAAAGATTTTATTTATTTGATGGAGAGAATGAGAGAGAGCGAGAGCATGAGGTGAGGGAGGGTCAGAGGGAGAAGCCAACTCCCCGGGGAGCAGGGAGCCCCACACAGGACTCGATCCCGGGACTCGGGGATCATGACCTGAGCCCAAGATGGCCGCCCAACCAACTGAGTCCCCCAGGTGCCCAGACAAATGCCACTTAAACTTTATTTTTATTTCTGTAGGGAGGGAAAACTGACATGCATAATTATGTTACCTTTAAGTGTACGGGGTAATGATTCCCTATTTGTGTCTGTTGAGAAAGGATCCCCACATGAAGTCCAGTTCACATCCATCCCCAGATGGAGTTGCTGGATTCTTGTTGCTGTCATGACAGCGTTTCCAACATCCTCCGTCAGCAACTGCCAAGTATACAACACAGGATTATTAACTGCGGCCACCACTCTGTCCGTCACATCCCCAGGACGTACTCATCTCGCAACTGCAAATTGGTACCCTGGACCCCATTCACCCAGTAGATGAAAACATTTTTATAAAGTCTGTGACCTGGGAAATAAATCTTCCTAGATAGTAGAGTTTGCTTTTCCTTTAATCAAGGTATGAGTTTTATTTGGGGGAAAGGCTACAACTCTTGTAAATGGATCAAATAACATATCCTAGAAATCAGGACTGTTTTTTATATATATATATATATATATATATATATACACACACACTTCATGTATTTTTATAGATTATTTATTTTATAGATTATATATTTATATTATATTTATAGATCATATATTTATATTATATTTATAGATTTTATATTTATATTATATTTATAGATTATATATTTATATTATTTTTTAGATTTTATATTTATATTATATTTATAGATTATATATTCATATACTTATAGATTATATATTTGTATTATATTGATAGATTTTATATTTATATTATATTTATACAGTTTATTTATATTATATTTATATATTTTATATTTGTATCATATTTATGGATTTTATATTTATATCGTATTTATAGATTTTATATTTATATCATACTTATCTATTATATATTTATATCACATTTATAGATTTTATATTTATATCATACTTATATATTATATATTTATATCATGTTTATAGATTTTATATTTATATCATACTTATATATTATATATTTATATCATATTTATAGATTTTATATTTATATCATACTTATCTATTATATATTTATATCATGTTTATAGATTTTATATTTATATCATACTTATATATTATATATTTATATCATATTTATAGATTTTATATTTATATCATACTTATATATTATATATTTATATATTGACGTATTATATATTATATATTTATGTATATATGTGTGTATATATATGTTATGTGTATATGTATATATACATATATATTTACATTATGGATATGTTTAGTTATATTTATATTTATATTTCATTATATTTTATGCTTATATCTATTTACCTAATATTCATATCTATTTATTCTAGTCTACGTTATGCTACGTTACATATAATACCTGCATGTTTTATAGACATTGTAACTAGTTTTGCTCTGCAGATACATTGTTTCTGCTCACTCAGAACTCTCCGTCTGATTGACACACACAGGACTTAGCTCCCTCCAAACCCGTGATGTCAGACACTGGTCTAAACACGCAGAAGCAGGTTCAGTACTTTGAATAATGGGGGCATCACTGCACAATTGTAGCTGGACGAGAGACCACCCGTGTGCCTGTGCTCTCAGAAGTGTGTGCACTGAGGCTAACTGCGCCCACACCAAAGATAGCCCTAGAGGCATTGTTATGAAGCAGGTCGCTGAAGTGATGTGAATAACTGCGGAAGACGGAGAGAACGTTGGTGCGGTCCTATCTGGAAGGCATTGCAGATGAGATAAACTGAGAAAGAGCTACCCTGACCCTTGAAGTTGACTCTCCCCCACCCAGTTCGCTGAACTCGACATTGGCAGCGGGGATTGACGTCCTCTCTGCATCCTGCTTTACTCACAAGGGCATTTTGGAAATGGACACTTTCCCCTCCTAATTATCCACCGAGCAATTATTTACTCAACAGCTACTGTGGTGAAGCCTTCTTGGAACCTGAGAATCAGCAGTAGATAAAAGAAACCAAGAATTCCAAACCAGTGGCGCTCCCGGAATGCAATTCTAAAATCAGAATAGCGGGGCGCCTGGGTGGCTCAGTGGGTTAAGCCTCTGCCTTTGGCTCAGGTCATGATCTCAGGGTCCTGGGATCGAGCCCCGCATCGGACTCTCTGCTCAGCAGGGATCCTGCTTCCTCCTCTCTCTCTGCCTGCCTCTCTGCCTACTTGTGATCTCTGTCTGTTAGAAAAATAAATTAAAAATCTTAAAAAAAAAAAAAAAATCAGAATAGCTCATAAACTCCAGTAAGTGTAAGGAATCAATAACCATGTGTGTGAATGACACGTGTGCTAAGGAAAGGGGCAGGTACAGCAGGGTCTGGTGAGTCCTCGAGGGGAGATGTTTGTGTGGTGGGATTGGGGCAGATCCCTAAGAAGCAGAGAAGCTGGCCCAGCAGACAGCCATGGGACCGGGGTTTCCGGCACACAGAGCAAGCTGTCAACACAGAGTGTTAGTAGGCTGTGATGTTAGTCATAAGGGAAGACCAAAGAAACGGTTCCTGGCTCCGTCGCTTAATCACAGTCCTGTAAAGTCACTGAACTCAACTGCATAATTACGGCTCCCAATGCTTTGAGTCCATCTTTCTTATTTTATTAGTTATCAGTCAATTTTGTATAAAAAGGTTAGACAGCAAGCCTAGGCAGCAAATATTTCATTATTAAATGTTATACATTTAATATAGGTGTAATTATATATAATATATATTATGTAATATATATTATATACAATATATAATTTTATATTTATAATGTGTTTATGGTTATAACATAATTATATATTTATACTTATATAATTATTATATAATTATTACATATTACATTATTACATAATTATTATGTAATTATTACGTAATTATGTAATTATGTATAATTATATATTTATAATTATTATGTATCATATAACATAACAATAATGTAGAATATCATTACATAATATAGAACATGGAGTATATGGAATATTATTATATAACATGCCTAATACAGAATATGTAATATATAGAATGTTACTATATAATATAGAATATGTAATTATGTATCAGAATGACATATTCATACACAAATTACAAAATTATGTATACATATATATCAAAAAATATAATATACAATATAGAGTATTATTGCATAATACAGAATATGGAACATATGTAATATGTAGCATGTACCATAATCCATAACGTGTAGTGTTATGTATACATGTTTTTATGCATCTATCATAATTTTTTATTTATAATATGTATAATGCCCTATTATTATTTATAATATGAATTATTTATAATATGAATTATTTATAATATGCATTATTTATAATATGTATAATATATACCAAACAACACATACTATATGTAACATATATACTAAATTACATAGTGTAATACATTACATTGTTATATTGTCTTGTATCATATTGTACATGTAATACATAATTGTATATGATAAAATGTATAAATATAAATTATAAATATTTGTAGCTTATCAATAAAATAAATTTAACATATTGTGCATAATATAATCCATCTGTGGATATCCTTGAATCTTAATTTCCTCCCCCATATGTTCCTTGATGATGTAGTCATTTCTTGAAGTAAAAACTGGTAATCCCTGTTCACTCGTGGTAATTTGCGTGAACCCCTTGTTTGTTGTTGTTGTCGCCAAACAGACAACACATCACGTACAGATCTCTTGCCCCTCGCATAACAAAATAGTTCTTACAGTGTGGACCAGAAACATATATTGTTTTTTTGGTTTTTTTTTTCATCTTTTCCTGTAAGTGTAGCATCTCGGCTAAACGTAGAAGCCTGTGTTTTGTCTGAAATTCTTGGTTCTAGAACTGGGCCACTTCCTGTTTTCCGAGACACAACGAGGGAACAAAGCAGTTGTCTGTGGATGCATTGAAGTGGGTTTGGAGCCGGAGACACTGACGGTCCCGTGTTCATATTTCAGAATCGGCCTAGGATCTGAGCTATGTCCACCAGTCCTGAAATGACGGGTCAGACTCTGATTCTCACGTGTAATCGAAGGAGGTAATTTTCAGATTGGAGAAGAAAGCAGGCAGCTCGTAACTGTCCACAGATTTCAAGAACTAGAGCTACAGAATAAATTCCTTCAGCCATGATGCTCTTACCAAGAATATTGTTTTTTTCATACCAAGTTATAAATGAAATACAGAGTGGTCAGGTGCTAGTGGGACATATTAATGCACTATGCACAGTTTTCAAGATAAACCCCACTGGACCATGAGGTCCTTTTAGTGGTTTCTGGAAAATGATAATCCTTCATACTGAACGGACAGAACTAAGAGCCCAGTACAATGCATTTTCTTCTATATCGTGAGCTCTACTCACTTACTGAAACTCAACGTTTTGCTCAGAGGAACTGGATTTCCAGAAAAAAAAAATGCACTGTTCCACTATGATTGTCCTCAAGAATACAAGAATAAAGCTTAAGTTGAAAGTTCAAACACAGAGAAGTAAGAAAAAAAAATAAAAATAAGATTGTAAAAAGTTTTCGCTGGAATAAGTGACAATATCCGTAATAACAGTGTATTCCCCCAAACCAAAATTGAATGCCTTCCTCTGGGATGAAATCATCCTTGTGCTGAATTTACAGGGTAGGAGATTATCAAATAAATATCATTTCTTCTCCAAATGCAGTATAATTACTTTGTAGAGCATGCTGCGTTGAACTGACCAAGATCTCCTCTTGGCATGAAAATACAGGTGTCTGCGCTTTTCTAAAGCAAAATATATTTGAAAACGAATAAAAAGAATACTCTTTATTACTTCTAAGGGCAGAAATTATATCGAATCAAAAAGTAATAAAAATACTTTTTTTTTTCCTCCTAAAGCATCTTTCTTGTTAGATTTGTGTGTGTGTGTGTGTGTGTGTGTGTGAATGTGTGTGTTTTGGATCCGTATTTTATTAGCTTCCTAGTGAAAGTAGGAATGATTTCAGGATGCTTTCCAAAAGCTTATTCTGGTGACGAGTAGAGCAGAGTTTTAATTGAATCATGCTCTTGTTTGAGGAAAAAAAAAAAAAGTCTAGCTTCCTGAAATATGCTGCTATAAATTAACAGAATTTGAAATGGAAAGAAATAATACATATTCTGCATATATATACATACGATCTGCATGCAGATGAGCTAAGGTTTAAAAATGGATGTGCTTATCTCATTTAAAGTTAATTACGATAAAAGGGCTTGGCCTGATAGGTTTCCAAATGGCACATCTTCTTATCTGGAAACTGCGTATTGCTTGCTATTGTCTTCGGGGCTGGGTGTGAGAGCGTGTGTTGGGTCATTAATAAGCAGGCCCAGAGAGAAGACGCTCTTCTACAATTAAGAGAACTTTCAGGAACTCTGTGTTTTGTCTGGAACCGTTGGTTCTAGACCTGGGCCACTTCCTCTGAGACATGACAAAGGAGCTGTGACGTTGGCTGTGGACGAGTTGATGTGGGTTTGGAGCAGGAGACGTCGACGGTCCCGTGTTTGTACTTCAGAATCTGCCTAGGATCTGAGATATGGTTATGTCGACCTCCGTGCTCCAGGCGTGATAAAAGCAAGTAACCGACTTCCATATTATTTGGAAACGAAACGCAAAGATTAAAGGAACAGAGATTAAATGAACAGACGGAGAGAGAGAGATGGGGACTTTGGTAGATCCTTCTGCTTCCCAGAAACTAATAGCAGAATTACGGTCCCGCAGGACAGTGGGTTAGGACTGCAGGACATGGTTGTTGTAGACACTGGGAGTCACACCTGATAAAGGACCCTTCTCTCCATTCTCCCGGAAAAGAAGGGGAAATGTGTTTCCTCATCCTTTATCCTTATCAGAGACGACCAGAAAAAAGCTCGCAATACTTGAATGCATTAATGTCAGGAGACGCGATGGGACATCCCATCTTTGTGCACAGGGAGTCTCTCGTCCCCAGGAACATAGCACCAACATGCACGGCCCCATGCATTCCAAACCTCACCCCACGACTGAGTACACGACCTACGCAGAAACTCGGTAAGACGTGTAAGGACCCACCTTTTTGAGAACGGATTCCCATCTAAAACCTAGAGCCACTGCAAAGGGGGGGTGGTGGTTCCAACTCTGTTTGGCCTCATTGGAAATATCATAAATACAGAAGAATAGGTTCACTTGACTTTATGGCACAAATCCTCTTAATTTGGGCCACGAAACCACGTCGAATGCTCCGAGGAGTATGATCATCTTGTAGCAAAAGCAAGAGCTTAAGGAAAAGAAAGGATGCTTGGTTTTTTCATGCCAGGACTGGGGAAACTGTCCCTTCTGTTAAATAAACCAGAAGGCCTCTGTCCTTTCACATAACGGCCCCGCTAAAAACCCGTTAAAGAAGACATGCTTACAAGGATGAAGATTTTTGCTTGGCAAGTGGGATTCACCAGTTGGGGAGCTGCTAGTTTGGGAATCGAAATTCCTATGGTGACATTGGCAATGCTCCAATTATCCACTGCCCCAAATATCACAAAAAATGTGATATTATTGTGTTCTTTGCTCAGAGGACCACACCTTGGTTATGTTGATTCAACGTTCGGCGTAGGGTCGACACTCAGCAAATTACATCAATTAGGGAAATTCACCAATTCTAGGTGTGATTAAAACAGCCACAGGAGAGGACGCTTGTGAACCAGTCACTCGTGTTCACTAATGCACAGACGTACTGGTCGATGCCATCCAAACGCTCCTTCGACACGTGCCAAAGTCTGCATGAACCTCACCAGCCCAAGAACCGTGAAAACATGCTCCCCTACATCCTAAAAATATCCCCGGCCTCAGCTCACCCCACGTGCTGCAAATGCGATGTTTGGAACTTGTTGCTTGCCGACGGTCACCGTCGTCGGATGACATTTCTTAATAAATGAAAAACCGTTGATCTTAAGGAAGGATAATTAATATCAGTTCTCCCCGCCGCGGGCAGAAACTTCTAATAGCTTCACTTTCTAGCCAGCATCCATGTCTCCAAAAACGAGTCCATGACCCACAAGAACCCAACACGGAGAACCGCTCAGCCGTCTGGTAGAAATTATTTCAGACACTGTATGAACACAGATGGGCATGTGGCTGGGATAGAAAATTGGTGGTTTGTGTGTTCGGGGTAATTTGTCATCATTTGGAAAGCCCGAGTGGCTCCGGTACTCAGAAGGGTTTAGCCGTGAGATGCTTCACGTCAGAGCAGCCCTTGGCCTAGATGACATTGGTGACCAGGCTTCTGTATTGTGTTTCGGGAATCACCCCAATTGTCTGGACGGATGCTTGGTGGGAATCAAAGCCACTGGCGTTAAGACGGCAACCTACTCCCTCAGGCGTACGGAATCCTATCTTGTGTGTTTTCCCGTTGACGGTGCAGTGACCTGATCTCAGGACCGCTGCCCACTTCTGCACAGAAACTCTGTCAGGCAGTCGTGTGCTCTCCTGCATGTAAGACAGGACAGAGCTCCCTTCTCAAAGGAACGGGTCCGAGGAGAAGACAGACACCGGGTCTACCGGCTGGGGTTGCAGGAGGGAATCCACACCAATGTGGAGGCGGAAGAACGTGGGACGTGTTGTCTCGTGACCCTGTCCTGGGTTCTGTGTCCTCTGTCCTCCTGATTCTGTGCATCCCAGAGTACCCATCACAGACCTTCCCAGGGGACCCCAACGCAACCCTACTCTAACCACATCTTGATCTAAAACATTGTCTCATTCCTTAATGGTTCTTTCTCCCCAGTGGGTGAATTTGTCGGGGCCGCGGTAACGACCCGCACACACACCGTTGCCTCCCAGTCCTGCCGGCTGAGATCCGGGTGGGGTGAGTCCTGTCTCCTTGGGCTGTGGACGCCGCCTTCCCCCCACATTCTCACCCAGTCATCCCTCTGTGTGTCTCTGTGTCCTTCATACCAGGACACCATTGAGATGGGATTAACACCCACCACATGACCTCGGTTTACCTTAATCCCCTCTTTGAAGACCCCTTTCCCAAATAGAGTCCCATTCTGAGGTCCTGTGGAGGAGGGCGCCAACATACGGATTTTGGGGGGAGAGTGGGGGACGCCGTTCAGCCCATGCTTTCCACCAAAGATGGACAAATCTTACCAAATATCCTGCTTTTCTCTTGCGGCAGAGAAAGGGATTCAGTTACTGTTTGAATGCCTTGTCCGTTGTCCTGAAAGCGCAAGACGTGGAAAGGGAATTCAGGTGATAATTTGTAAATCAGGACTATAAGAGCAAAGATAACTTAGGACTTGGCCGACAATTATTTCCTATAAATGTCTACGTACGCGTACGCATGTGTATATTTTCACACATACCCACAACATCTGTGTAGATCATAAACTAAACAAGATAACGCCTTTTTATCATGTCAGAGACATTATCTATGTTTTTTACAAGAAAAAAAAAGGTACATGTAAACATTCTACCACATTCAGGGCTCCCGTATCACTTACTCCCTGCCGAGAAGTTGTAAAATGATCTGAAGTTTAATGACATTTGATGGGAAGACTCCAAACCTATGTTGTTTAAATTGCATTGGGAAGAAAGAAAAAAAAAATAAAAAATAAAAAAAATAAAAAACCCACCAGACTTAATCTCATTGGAATGTCATTGACTTAAACTCCCAAGTTTAAAAAAATTTATATTTTTTTAAATATAAATTAAATTTAAATAAATAAATAATTTTATTAATTTTAATAAATTAAATTTGTATTTTTTAAGCTAGGGTTAGTGCGGCCCATTTTGGAAATTCTTGCACACTGGATCTTGACAATTTCCCACGGCTCCCCGAGACACAGGGCATCGGAGGAAAACGCACCGCATCTCACCCTCGGGCATTACCGGTTTATACGGGACATGCCGTAACTAGCCAAGCAGGGAACGACTAACACATACCAGCTTTGCAGTGTGACACAAAGAGGAAAAAAAATGAGTTAAAAAAAAAAAAAGAAAAAAAATGACTAAAAAATGCAAAATGAAAAAAAAAAAAGACCAAAAAAAAAAAAGTGCAATATAAATTACCTCATTTGTACTGATCAAGACCAGAATTGGTATACGTGTACCTCATGGATGTACGGAAACCATGGGCTTTATACTTGCTTTGTCAGCATAA
The DNA here is from genome assembly GCF_963455335.1 of Martes martes. Lineage (NCBI taxonomy): Eukaryota > Metazoa > Chordata > Mammalia > Carnivora > Mustelidae > Martes > Martes martes. Next base: position 2,978,715 of record NC_137897.1, on the reverse strand, counting down.
ATTTCGATTTTCATTGGGAATTCCTACACATGCATATTTCCTCTGATTAATCCAAACGTCTACACCTGAAATTAGTCTAATCAAAGAGAAAAATTGTCTCAATATAACAAATATAAATGCCTTACGTTCTAATTTCAGACATAATCCTCTCCCTGCTTGCATACCGGTAAGACGTTAATCAAACCAAGAAATCCAGAAGAGTTTGCGTCTCTATAAATATTAACAATGTATACTTGGGGCTTTACCTTTGAGAAATAAATTTTGCAACAATCTGCATGGTGGTGTCGATCTGCCTGTGGGTGTTTCTTTCCCTTTCATTAAGAATCTCTTCCATTCCATATCTTCTGCATTTGACACATTTTGTCCAACCAGCAGAAAGATAATTATTCACAAAGTCTAGGGGTTACGATATTACAGAGGACTAAAAACAAAATAACATAAATGTAACACATAACCACTGTTCTCTTCTTTTTTAAAAAATTATTTATTTGAGAGAGAGAGGCGTAACCACTTTTCTTTTTTTAAAATTTTTTAAGATCTTATTTATTATATTTATTATTATTTATTTGGATTTTATTTGGATATTTATTATTATTTATTGGACAGAGACATAACCGCTTTTCTAAACGCACTTTAGTCTGAAATCCATAAGCTTCGTGCCATACCCAGATCAGAAAACCAGGCTATAATTCTATCGTTTGTCTTCAGTGTCCGTGTGCTCAAGATTCAAGTGCTTGGACTAAAGAAAACGTGTCACTCTGCGTCTCGAAAAGGTGTCATAAAAATCGTCTAATGAATTGAAACCTTACACCTTTTCAATGCTATTTAAAGAAAACCGTGCAATGGGCATAGCATCTTGAGTCAATATTTGCTTTCCTCAGATGGACCATTAATCCGTGAACATGAAGCCCTTCCAACATCTTGGTCCGTGAGAAAAAATAATATTAGGTGATACAGCATATTTAATTTTGGTGGGGTGATAAAACTTGGTTTTCAAGCCTTTTAAGCAACAAACAATAAATCCAGGGGTCAGAGATGGGGGCATTTTTTTTTTTTTTCAAGACAGTACCTTGTGTGAAGACCATACGATATTACATCAAACACAATAAAATTAAAAACAGACAGTACCTCGCAAGATTCCTAAAGGGCATGACCTTATTTCCTGACACCGCCCCCCTCCCCCAGCCCTATTGACTATGCGCGTTAATGCGTCTTTGCAAATGCAGAGGCCACCGTCAACGACAGCACCGGTTTGTTTCAGAGGAATTTCAGGCCATATGAGAATAGTAGGATTTTTGTATTCTACTACGGGGTTGAGCTATTTCTGTGAAGATGGCTGAACAATGTCATTTCATAACGTTGCAATGATGGTTCTGGACACCTAAATTGCTTGACACATCCTTTGTCCTCTCCTTCATCGGTGGCCCTAACAGACTCTCAGATGTCCTTTTGCCTGCTTTTAAATCGATCCCAGCGCTCAGTGTTATGGCCTCCATCCCAATGCCCCTTAAATGTGGCCGTACCGCACGGGTTTCTGGTTTAAAATCTCCGTACGATCCATTTCTTACCATACCGTATCTTTGTGTGTGTCTCCCTGGTGCGTGTCAACTTGAGCACACCCGTAATCATCGATGACTCTGTAGAGTCATCAAAATCGAAATCGAAATCGAAATAGTCATCAAAATAGAAATACCGATTTCTATTTTCCGTAGAAATCTTCATTGAAACACCTGTTAGGGTCTCCGTCTCGATGCCTACCTACCCAATCTGTGGGACGACAATCAGCCACACTATGTATATGGAGTAGAGAACGTTAGAGCTGGGAAGACACCTGGGTTTTTTTCTTTATAGTTGCCTTACTTTTATGTTTATGCAAAGAAGTTATATGTTATTTTATTTTTAACTGTTTAATCAATATTTATTTATTCACTTATTTTAGACACAGAAAGAACTTGTGCATGAGTGCGAGGGGGAGTGGCAGAGGGAGATAGACTCTCAAGCAGGTTCCACATTGCACCTGGGGCTCTACCCAGGGTTCCCTCTCATGACCCTGCAATCCTGACCAGTGAGCCAAAATCAAAGAGCAGGACGCTTCAGCGACTTGGCCACCCAGGCACCCCTATATTATTTTATAATAAATAAGAGAGGAAGGAGGAAAAGCTCATCTGGAATGTTATATTACTGCGACAGCGCCAATTATCCATAAAATATATTTTCATAAAACCTTGTTATAATGGTCTGTATAAGTATACCGATATGGGAATATATATAACTTTTGTTTCCTGACTACAGCAAAGGACTGAATCATGTTCAAAGTGATTACAGGATTTTACATAATTTTTAGGATCATCGATGTGTCAGTGAACTATTCACGCCTGCCCAAGTGTCATTTGTAGGGTAGTAGCTTCATGGGGCCATCATTTGTGTTTGTATTGACTTTGGATGCAATTTCTTGTGTTCCCAGGTTTTTCTGTAGAGCCATGTCCTGGCACACCATTCTGGTACCGTTGATGAACCTAAAATACGCCACGGGACGCTACCTGGGACATTCTCTTTCTCTGGGTTTTTTTCTCTCTGTCTTCATCTCTTACTGGGAACTCTTGAAGCTGACTTTAATTCAGGTATGTCTCAGCAGAGGTGAGTCAAAAAAATAAAAATGGACACTGACAAAAGTACAAAAACGAAACATTTATGTAAAAAACTGCATCTCCTGCCCGTAACCTGGCTGTCGAAATGTATTATGGCCACATGTACGGTGGTTTCTGTCCTCTGCCTCCGTGGTATTCCTACGGCTTCAGGTGCGTTAAAGGGAAATAGGTCATCACCTCATGTTCTGTTTTGATCTGAGGGATGAGACCCTCCTCCCCTCCCCCTCTGCGTGGTCACTCCAGCATCCCTGCTTCTAGGAACAGACCCTCCTCCCCTCTCCCACTGCGTGGTCACTCTAGCATTCCTGCTTCTAGTACCAACCCTGCTCCCCTGTTCCTTGGCGTGTTTCCAGGAGCATCACCCCTCCCCTGCCCGCTGTGTACACCTGTAATCCGACGGTGAATACAATCATAAAGTCCCAACCACATCTCCTCATTTCTCCTCCTCTGACTAGTTCCTCTCCCTCTACCTCCCAGGTTCTGGGCAAAAGTCCATCAACCGGACTTGTCTCTTAACTCACAAAGAAAAGTCTTACCGTGGCTGGTCTGCCCTAAGGGTTCAGCGTGGTGAAAACTTGGAAATAGGCTTTGAGAGCACGTTTCCCGGGAGGCCTTGGTCCTCGCTTTTAAGCCCTGTTATCAGATCCTTCTCATTTATAACAGGTTCTTCTATATTCTGGTGTGTTTCTCCGCCGCGGCGGGTGCCCCTGAAAGCTCACTGGGATGCAGGAGCCCGTCCAACAGGCTTTGCCTCATCGCCAGTAACGCTGGCCCTTATGTGTCCCGATCTCCACCCTTGAGGAAGCTTGATTTACGCATTAACGCAGGACTGGCTCATTCTCTGTATCAACTGAATTTAGTAGTTTCATATAAATTCCAACTTGCAATATCGTTTTTAAGACTACTAACAGTATTGAATGTGTTTCTTTCTCTTGAATTCTTGGAGTTTAGGTTTTTTACAGGAATGCATGCCGGCGCTCTCACACGTTTACTTAGAAACGACGAGATGGTGGTTTTTCCTTGAAAATAGCCCATTTTTGTGCGGTATCTGATGGCCGCATGTGTTTTGAGCTTCTTGATAAAGGAGGAATAAAGATGACCTCGAGGAATGTTTAAATAATGATTATAAAAGTAAACCTTAAGTGTTAAATCTTCTTTTCACAAGCATATAAAAATTAGGAAAAATTAAGTGTATGGCATAATTCTAAACTTTTGGGCAGGAGTATTTATACGCATATGTATGTATTTTTGTGTAAATATGGGTGTGTCTGTCAATATCCACTTTTATCCATATAAATACATACTTATATCAGGATAGAAATATATACCTATATTACGACATATATTATGTACATTCTTGTATGTACATGTGTATTATGTGCATATATCATTTATCTATTCATATATGTCTATGTGTTTTTTTTTTACATATTTAGACACAAAGATGTTTACACTTTCTTCCTTTAACTTTTCAGTGTACTCACGATTTACAGAATGGTACAGAAATTCCTAAATTGTTAAAGCTATTTTATGTATATACAAAAATGCAGAATGTTTAAGTGGAAGTGTTTTCACCCGATCCTGTAGACAGAAAATGCTCCATCATCAGCACTGGCTTGCCTAGTTCACATTCTCTTTCATTCGAGGAAGATGATTTATTAAGACAACGATGTGTTCCTGGAAATTAGGAAATCTGTGTTACTCAATTGAAAATCAGCACTAATTAACTAAAATTACTCAATTGAAAAGTTAGCACTAGGGGTGCCTGGGTGGCTCAGTGGGTTAAGCCTCTGCCTTCGGTTCAGGTCATGGTCTCAGGGTCCTGGGATCAAGCCCCACATCGGGCTCTCTGCTCGGCAGGGAGCCTGCTTCCCCCTCTCTTTGCCTGCCTCTCTGCCTGCTTGTGATTTTTCTCTGTCAAATAAATCAACAAAATTTAAAAAAAAAAGGAAAAAAGAAAAGTTAGCACTAATACTATTAGGTACCTCTGGGAAACAGTTGACTTCGTTTCTATAAACTTTATTTTTGTAGACTTATTACAGAATAAACATAGGAAATTTGATAGGAAATGAAAGGGATTTTGATTTTTTTTTTTTCAGAAAGCTGAGGTTATCGAGAAAGACCATTTTTTTAGTACAAAGAGCATGAGAGAGAGAACCTAGAAAAACTAATTTTATAGGTTTCAATGTGGACTTTTTACAACACATGTGTTCCCTTCTTTATTTCCAGTCTTTAAAAATAATTATATCTTCCCATGACTGCCATAGTGGACGCTACTGAAATTTAGACTCTGGGGGGGAGGAAAAAGCAAAGATACGAACATTTGAAATGCCAGGTACCTACTCTTATCTTCTTTGTTCTTCAGTGACTTTCTTTTTATTAGGATCCTGGAAAAAGATTGTTCACCCTGGAGATAATAAATTACAGAACAAACAAACAAACAAAAAAACCCCAAAACGGAAAAAGAATTCGTCAGTGTCTTTGACCCTGGCCGTTGACGGGAAGCTGATTCTGTGCTCCGCTGAAAGGATTGTAAAGTTGGGGAGCTTCTTATTAATTTAATTGTCAAATTGCTTTCCCTGCAAGCGTCTTGGAGAACACTTAGCAGAAGGAGCTCACCCGCGGTAGGCGGCCAAATGAACTTTGACAGGGTCTCATTCGCTCTTGAGTCCGACAAGCAGTCAATGGTTGGGGGGGTGGGTACACGGGAAGTAAATGGAAACATTTCCTAATAGACACTGGAACACGGCTAAATGGGGTATTTTGTAATTAGATGTCTTTGGTTTGCTGGAATAGAGAGCTCCTGCCTCCAGAAGCTTGACCTCAGAATGGATCAGTTAGCCTTATTCCAGAAAATATTTACTCAGTTCTGATGTTTAAGGAAAAAAAAAAAAATTCCCCAGACATGCTAAGAAGAGAGTTTGACAAATTAGTGTCAAAATCATAAACTGCTTACAGTTCATATGCTTGTGAAAATAGTATCATTGATACATTTGTAGATAATTTTTTTAAAGATTTTATTTATTTATTTGACAGAGAGAGATCACAAGTAGGCAGAGAGGCACGCAGAGAAAGAGGGGGAAGGAGACTCCTGGCTGAGCATAGACCCTGATGCGGGACTCGATCCCAGAACCCTGGCGTCATGACCTGAGCCAAAGGCAGAGGCTTAACCCACTGAGCCACCCAGGCACCCCCATTTGTAGATAATTATAACAATATCTGTTCCTACAGATTTTATTCCAAGCGGCGATTGGAAACACCAAGACATGGTTTTTGCTCCGTTTCAGACCCAGATCCAAGGTCACCCTCTTACAAAGAGCCTTTTCCCCAAGACTCTGGGCAATGTCCCAATCCCACAGACAGTCAGGGGAGTCATTGTCAGACTATTGAGTTGACTCTAATAGTCTTTGCCCGAGTGTGCTTTCCGTAGGCAGCCACGTACCCAAACTACCCATGGTGTGAGCAATACGGCAGGTTCAAAGAAAGCGTTGTGGCGTCACTGTCTAGGACGTGCAGCACACCACAAATTCCACAAATGCAAACATTCAGCTTCAAAAACAGTTTACCCTGACTTCAATTAAAAAAATAAATAAATAAAAATAAATAAATAAACCCACTGGGCTACCTGGCTGGCTCAGTCCTTAAGCGTCTGCCTTCAGCTCAGCTGATCTCAGGGTCCTGGAATCGAGCCCCGCATCGGGCTCCCTGCTCAGCAGGAAACCTGCTTCTCCCTCTCCCACGCCCCCTACTTGTGCTCCCTCTCTCGCTGTGTCTCTTTCTGCCAAATAAATAAATAAAATCTTAAAACAACAACAACAACAAAACAAAACCACTTTTTTAAGTTGTCATTCCCCAAAGAAGCTTCTCCAAGTTTAAGAACATGATAACTACAATGAATAGGACTGCATGTTCGGCTGAAATGTACTAAGAGGAGATGTTACACAGTCTCATCACACATACACAACGTAACTATGTGAAGCAGTGAATGTATCATTTGTCCTGGTTACTGGTGATTATGTTACCATATACTGTCTGTCAAATCAACATGTCATACCCCTTTCAATGCATACTGTTGTACTCCTCAGTTATACGTCCGTAAAGCTGGGCTTTTTCTTATAAGAAAAGAGCAAGAAGCCTACATAACAACAATAAAAAACAACAACAACAAACAAACAAACAACAAAAAATGAATCCCATACAGGGACTGTTAACAACACATCAGAGGACGACTGTCGTAATTTAAGAGTTTTAAAAAATGTACGTGTGAGTAGAAGACTTGAATCAGGGACACGAATAACTATGCAAACACCTTGGAACAGAAAATTTAATTTAAGCTGTGGAAAAATATTTTTAATTCTATTAAAAGGTAGGGAGCACTTACAAACATTTGGGGGGGGGGAGGGGGCTCTGAATTATGAACAGACCCAAGAAAGAAAACCGAAAAGGATTTGTGCAAGACAGCATGATTCAGAGTGTTTGCACCGGGGGTTTACCTTTCCCTGAGTGAAAGCAAGGTTTTTACACTTGGTATTAAATGATGATTCAGAATGGGAATAACTTGACCAGTGACGCAAACCGTTACAATGGTTTTAAGGATTTTAAGTGATATGGTTGCCATTTGAACGACCACAGCCACCTTGGACACCGTAGGGTTAAACACCACAGGGTTCCTGGACCATTTGAAACATTGTATCTTGAGAAACTATGTGCAGGGACCTTCCTGGAGTTGACAGTGTATCTATCAAATTTTGGAGAAGACGTCTCCGTGGCACCTGGATTCAGTTTATCTCAGCGTTGATTAATGTGCTCTGAAGGGACGGGAAGGAGGAGAGCGGCAGCCAGGACGGATCCATCGCACGATGAGTGACAGCGCTCGCTATTTTAATCAGGAACAAGCTCGCAGACATAAAGAAATGGGGTTTGCAATTAAAACGCATGGATCCCGGCTCTGTTTGGGCAGCGATGGCTAAGTAAATCAGCAAAGCTTCATGGTTTGTCATTAGGTTCTCTCCTGTGACCTACTGCATCCCGTCTTTACGCTCTTGATCTCACGCGGCGGGTGCACGGACGTTATCCAAGACCTCAGAGTTAGGAGCCCTGCAGGGAACACACGTTTCCGTAGACTTTGCCAGTAGGAGGTATCCAGGGAATAAAATAGCACAAAGATGCCTGAATCTAGTTCTGGATTTCTTTGGAAAAGTACTTTGCATCGGATGTGGGGCTTACAATAATTAAACCGTGCGATGATGAATTTTAAAATGTTAGGAGGGATTTCCATTTGATGAAGACCACGCCATCTGACAGAATGACATTCAGACAATAGGCCCAGGCTGATACACGGGCTTTGAGAGCAGAAATCCCAGACCAGCAATAAGTCAGCACCAACAATAATGGAGAAGAAAATCCCATTCTGTTCCAATTAATACTACAAGTGTTCTTATATTCCTTGCAAAAAAACAAACAAACAAACAAACAAAAACAAAAACGTAAATGCTTTGAAATATTCAGTCTCGTTGAGAAAAACTTCACTAAGCAAAGAACGCACGGCACCATTCCTCACCTTAAGGAATGCGTAGTCTGTGTAGGACAGAAACTAGAAAGATGACACGGAAGATATTACCAGCAACATGAAGAAAGCATTTATGGCAGCAAAGACTACGTTATCCACATATCCTTGCAGAGAGGAGGTCTACAGGACACCGTCCTAACCACAGTTACTGTTTGTGCAATGGAGACAATAGTGCCAGCTGCCTGGTGGGACCCCGGGGGACCACCTGAAATGTCCGGTGTGTAGAACTGGGCTGCTCTGTGCTTTACTTATAGGAAGGTTTGTCGGTATTGGGGACCGTCTTGCCTTCCTCATGGTGATTGTGGCTCAGACACTCTGTCGCCTTCACTAACTTCTCGTTGGCCGTCACCTGCCCAAACGGACAAGTGCAATGTACTCTTTCCATCCTCTCCTAGGAACTCACTGGAAATACCGTGAGACTCTGCACATAATACAAGACATGATAAATTTAGGATATGCCTTAAACCGTATTCCATATATAACATTAATCCATAACTATCTCTGATCTATACAGCTATGTAATACATCAGTGGAAAATACATTTAAGTACTTATTTATAAGTTGCGCCAAGTATAAAAACCCTCACGGTTGCATTTGTTTATTTAAATGAATTTAATTGTTTCCTGCTCCTAATTATGCAGAATTAGCTAAGCATTAAGTGTATATAGGTACGATTATATATCATCATTATTACATTACATATTGATAGCAGATTTACAACTGGATACACATTTATATTTACAAGTAAGCATGACCATTTCTGTGTAAATTTAATATTTATAAATAATTGCTTGTACCATAAAATTACATTTTTATATCACATGGTATATTTTATGTATCTATTTATTTGTTTATTTTTAGGGTCAGAGTAAAAGAACGTGGCGGGGGAGGGGCAGAGGGAGAGAGAGAATCCCAAGCAGACTGTGCTCACCATGGAGCCCGACACGGGGCTCTGTCCCATGACCTCGAGATCGTGAGCCGAGCCGAAATCAAGTCAGACACTTACCCTGAGAGCCACCCAGGCTCCCGCTACATGGTGTATTTTAATACTCATTATCACTTATAAATCTAGAGATTGATTTAATACTCATTATCATGCACATTTCACTTATTAATTCATTCACTACTCATTATCATGTGTACATCAAGAGGGCACGTACGTAATCCATCAGACGTGTTTTGGGAAACAGACTATACGACATAAAATTGTATCAAACATGGAAGCCATTAACTGATGAACACAATTATAACTTATTTGCAGACTCATGACCTAAGTGCATATGCATTTATATATAATATAGGAAAGTGTTCATATCAATAGTTGCGTAATACACACAGACACACGTGTGTACGAACGTTCCCGAGGAAGACGGCTATGGCCAATGTGAGTCAGCACGTGGGATCGATCAGAATGTGTGTGCCTGGAACCCAAATGTGACCAGTCAGGCCTTTGAGATCACGGGCGGTTGATGCCTAATGAAATATGGTCCCTGGCAGGAGACCACAAGACCACAGGAGTCCTGGTCACACCGTCCCTGTAACTTCCCAGCATGCTGAAGCCATCAGGAGGGACTCACAATAAGATTCAGGACTAATCCCAAAGGACAGATGGGAAGACTCGGCAGAGTGGGGTCTGGAGAAACAAGAGTTCAGGTGTCCATCATTATGAGGCTCCATGAAAGAAAGGCCGGTCACAGGACATAGTGACACACACACCCTCTAGTGTCCTCTGTGACCTTCAAGTCTACTCCTAGAACAGATCCTCAAATCCGTGTGCTATGCACCTCGCAACGTTCCCCAGCGATTTATGTTTCCCTGCTCCGCGGAGGAGAATTTCAGAGTCGGGAGGTGTGGGACCACCATCCCCTCTCTGAGCCTTTGAATATGTTTGCGAATTCAAATATTTTGCATTTCAAGTAATGAACAGACCACAAAAAATGCGATCAACACAATTTTTCTTTGCAAAACTCAGTAGCGCAATACAGTGAGGGAAATGGCCAATGTTTTGTAGAATCCTTTTTGCCAAAGATGCATCATGACTGTATCAATGGGATTTTTACAACATGGTAACTGTTTCTGGAGAAGGACGTAGTCGCAAGTGTAACAAAGTCAGAATCCTTTGTGGTGGGAAGGAACCCTCCTTCATATATCATGCATTATTAGTCAGTGTTTAAAGTCAACCACATTGGGGCACCTGGGGGTTCAGTCGTGAAGCGTCTGCCTTCAGCTTGGGTCATGATCCCAAGGTGTTGGGACCGAGTCCCACATCGGGCTCTCTGCTCTGCAGGAAGCCGGCTTCTCCCTCTCCCACTCCCCCTGCTTGTGTTCCCTCTCTTGCCATCTCTGTCTCTCTCTGTCAAATACATAAATAAAATCTTAAAAAATAAAAAATAAAAAAATAAAGTGGACCACGTGCATTTGCTGTGCATGATTCTCATTTCAAATGTTTAGTTTCCACCAACCACAGAATTGTCCCCTTCGTCTTTAACCCAAAACCGAGACAATTGGCACAGATGCACAAAAACTAGCTTCATCGTAATTACTCAAGGAATTACAGTCCCGTTCACTAGAGATAATTTATTAAGCAGTTTTGACCCACCTCACATGAGTGGGAGACTTGAAACCATGCAAAGCATTTGACACCTCAACGGATCATGATTTAATAAAGCAATCGGGATGTTGACTTTCGGTGAGCACTCAGAAATATAATATAATATAATATAATATAATATAATATAATATAATGTGAGCAGTATTCATCTACGACAGCTGTGGCAGGTCCCCTAAACGCCGTAAGAAGTTGGTTGACTCATTTCATTTGCAGAACTGTCCCAGCAACACTAACGATATTACTGGTAAATGAAATTGGACGGACCTGGGAAAGGAGTGGGGGTCCATAGCGTTCTATGTCTAGCTAAGTGGTTTCAATGAGGTATTAATCAGTGATCATGGGCGTGTAAATAGACACTTCTCGGTACTTCCAGCCCATCAAGGGACATAAATAAATCCCATATGGGTATACCTGATCAAGTATAGGAAAACACATTCCTACTTGGACACATTTTCCCATGGAGAGTGCAGAGAGGGTAGCATTCTGCAGAAGACTGTAAAAGAATGTTTCTGCATAAGTGCATCCCCCATGGCCACGGAAGAATGTTTCTGTGAAGATACCCCCAAGCCATTCATGTTCTTCACCTGCTTTGTTATTGAGCCTGGGTGCAGCTACAGAAATGAAATTACCATTTTTTTTTTTTATGTCCCCACCAGCAAGAAAGACACAGTCACAAACTCGCTGAAATGAATCCAGTTGCAAATGGAAAGGGGCACAGATGGTGTCTGCTTACAGACCAACCTGGGAAGTCCCCTCCTGTCTCTTGCCAGCCTCATTCTTTGTGTGTTGTTTTCCTAGTTTCTTTTCTTTTCTTTTTTAAGATTTTATTTTATTTATTTGACACGGAGAGAGAGAGAGCACGAGCAGGGGGAAACGCAGAGGGAGAGGAGAAGCAGACTCGCTATAGAGCAGGACTGGATCCCAGGCCAGAACCCGGGGATCGTGACCTGAGCCGAAGGCAGATGCTTGACCCTCTGAGCCCCCCAGGCACCCCTGCTTTCTTTATATCTCAAAGGAGACTGAGAACGTTCACTTTTTAAGCCTCCTGTGTCAATACATAGAATTCCTTATTCTGCAATCTTGGTATACCTGTCCTTTCTGTCTTGTCCCTTTTGCAATGGTGCATGTGGACCTCCCAACAGAGTTCTCCGAGCACACGTGTTTGCATTTCTCACTAAAAATTGTCGCCGCTCTTTGTGTGCACCAACCTTGTGCTACTCAACCCACGTACAAAATGGGGCCCTCGGCTCGATTCCTCCCAGGCAAATCCCATGCCAGTGCTTGTCGCTGCTGACTCTCGTGCTCTGAGAGTGTGGCTGTCCGGTCCTAGAGGTCTTGCTTGCTTTATCCCCGGGGCATCGTGCCAGTGTCTCTGGAGAGCGGGTTGTCCGTTCTGAGAAGGACTGCTGTCCAGGGGTGGCCGGCAGGTGGCACGACGTCACGGTCTGTGTGGTGTGCATTCTGTGCAGACACAGACCCTTGCCAGGTGGACTTTTGTCTCTCCTCCTGTCCCAAACAGCAAAATCTGCTCCGAGACAAAAACACGAAACAGTTGGGGCACCTGAGTGGCTCAGTGGGTTAAAGCCTCTGCCTTCGGCTCAGGTCATGGTCTCAGGGTCCTGGGATCGAGTCCCCGCGTCGGGCTCTCTGCTCAGCAGGGAGACTGCCTCCCCCTCTCTCTCTGCCTACCTCTCTGCCTACTTGTGATCTCTGTCTGTCAAATAAATAAATAAAATCTTAAACAAAACAAAACAAAAAAACCCACAAAACAGAAGTAGGAATCTTGTCTCTAGAAACACTGACCATCAGGAACCCTTCTTGTTTCCCTAGTCAGTGACTCTGGTGGCCTGGAATAATATATATATATATATATATATATATATATATATATATATATGTAATATATAATATATTTATATAATATATAAATAAAAATATATGATATATAATATATATTATATATAATATATAAAATATAAATAATATATAATATATAACATAATATAAAATATGTATAATATATAATATATATAAATAAAATTTATAATATAATAATATATACATATATAATATATAGTATATATAATATATTATATATAAATATATATAATATATAATATATAAATAAAATATATAATATATGATATAAAATATATAATATATAATATACATAATATATAAAATATATAATATATAAAATATATGTTATAAATAATATACATAATATTTTATTAAAATAAAATATATATAATATAAATATATATATTTTTTAAAGAGTTAAAGTTCTTTTTTTTTAAATATTTTATTTATTTAACAGAGAAAGTAATCACAAGTAGGCAGAGAGGCAGGAAGAGAGAGACAGAGGAGGAAGCAGGCTCCTGCTGAGCAGAGAGCCTGATGTGGGCCTCGATCCCAGGACCCTGGGATATATATATATATATAAATATATATTTTATATATTTATATATTATATATATAAATATATATATTTATATATATTTTTATATATATTTATTTATATATATTTATTATATATTATATATTATATATGATATATATTATATATTATATATATTTATATATATTTATATATAAATATATATATTTATATATATAATATATGCATGGATGATAAAGATTGCTACACAACTTAGTTCATTCTTCCAAACCCAAAACTGCAGGATTTCCCTCCATTTTACATGAATATTTAAGCTCTTTCCAAATGACTGCATATCTTTTCAGCCATGGGATCGTTTTTATGTCACTGGAAATGGATCTTTTGAAATTTCTCTTTGTTTCTCCCTGGATGATAGAAATGCAGTCTTATTCGCAATCTCGCAGAATCGTTAATAATTCCCATAGTTTGTAGATTCTTTGAGATTTTTCTGTGTACTGAGTAATGTCATCTGAACAGGGAAACTTTTATATCTTTCTTTCTAATATATATGGATACCACTGGTTTTTCTGCGCATTCTTTCATTAAGAAGCGTGTCTACAGCCGTGCATGAATAGGGTTGGTCAGTGTTTCTCCATAATTTACGAAAGTATATTTCCCCATTCATTGCAGTTTTCTGAATGCCACACTTTGCAGTCTGTCTCTGTTGCATTACGGAGACTGTCTTCCATCACCATGACCTAAAATTTGTTTTTTGGTTTTTTTTTAATCAAAAACGGCTGTTGAATTTTGTCATCTTCTCACATGGTGGAATTGGCCATATCTTCCTGTTCTCCTCTTTCTGCTTTTTTGTTTTTGTTTTCATTTTTAAATGAAGTGAAAATCAGCCTTCCAAGTGGTAACAATAGCTTTGCTTGTATGAACCATTTCCTTCCACAGGGAGCGACTGCAAACAAAATGCCAATGCGTCTTTGCAGGGGTTGAGGAATGACCCAAAGCAAAGCCCATCTGGCCAGAGTCTCCTGGTGACAGGACGCAAGATGGCATCGGAAGAGCACATGGCCCGCAAGGCAGGAAGAACTCTAACCACGTGCTTCTCCCTCTGTCAGTCCCCCTGCTTGTGCTCGCTCTGTCCCAAATAAATCAAATAAAATTTTTTTTTAAAAAGAGTATTTATTTTAGAGAAAAAGAAGGGAAGAGAGGGAATCTCAAACAGATGCCAAGCAGAGCACTCAGCCCGATGTGGGGCTCGATTCCACGACCCTGAGACCACGACCTGAGCTGAAACCAAGAGTCGGATGCTTAAAACCAGCCAAGTCGCCAGGTGTCCCCAGGGTTATAATACATTTGATCAAGATTTGTGCAGTAGTAATATTTTGATATCTCTGTTCATCAGTACAATAATACATTTTATTTTTTTAATCCATTTTTATCAAAGTTATTTTTAAATTTCACAGTAGTTCAGGGTAGGTCTTGAACATCACTTGGTAAAGAATGGCTTATGATATTGACTTTGCTTATTATTTTTTTCATTTCTTTTCAGTGTAACAGTATTCATTGTTTATGCACCACACCCAGTGCTCCATGCAATACGTGCCCTCCACAAACACACCACCAGGCTCACCCAACCTCCCACCCCCAACCCCTTCAAAACCCTCAGGTTGTTTTTCAGAGTCCATAGTCTCTCATGGTTCACCTCCCCTTCCAATTTCCCTCAACTCCCTTCTCCTCTCCATCTACCCTTGTCCTCCATGTTATTTGTTATGCTCCATAAATAAGTGAAACCATATGATAATTGACTCTCTCTGCCTGACTTATTTCATTCAGCATAATCTCTTCCAGTCCCGTCCATGTTGCTACAAAAGTTGGGTGTTCATCCTTTCTGATGGAGGCATAATACTCCATAGTGTATATGGACCACATCTTCCTTATCCATTCGTCTGTTGAAGGGCATCTTGGTTCTTTCCACAGTTTGGCGACTGTGGCCATTGCTGCTATAAACATTGGGGTACAGATGGCCCTTCTTTTCACTCCATCCGTATCTTGGGGGTAAATACCCAATTGTGCAATTGCAGGGTCATAGGGAAGCTCTATTTTTAATTTCTTGAGGAATCTCCACACTGTTCTCCAAAGTGGCTGCACCAACCTCCATTCCCACCAACAGTGTAAGAGGGTTCCCCTTTCTCCACATCCTCTCCAACACACGTTGTTTCCTGTCTTGCTAATTTTGGCCATTCTAAGTGGTGTAAGGTGGGATCTCAATGTGGTTTTAATTTGAATCTCCCTGATGGCTAGTGATGATGAACATTTTTTCATGTGTCTGATAGCCATTTGTATGTCTTCTTTGGAGAAGTGTCTGTTCATGTCTTCTGCCCATTTTTTGACATGATTATCTGTTTTGTGTGTACTTTGCTTATTTTAAAACAACAATTTCATTCCCAGACTCTGCAGAGTCCCATCCAGATATCTCTCATATTCTTATAATTTGAGTACCTTTCTTTTTTCCTCTGTCTCTACAACTTAATACATTAATGTGTTTAAATCTGTGCTAACCTCGAAATGAATGGTCGAACACTGAAAAGAAATAAAATAAAATAAAATAAAATGGAAAAAAATTAAGAAAATCTGTACTAACCTCACCATTCAGACGCGGTGCTGTGAAGTAGTAAGACATTATTGGCATCCTCTGTTGGAATAGTTTTAGTTATGGAAAAAGAAGAGCATAAGAGGCAGAACTTAGAGGCAGAAATTTGGGGTTAAGGACAGCAGGGACATGCTGGTCATTTCAATATCTCAAACGCAGAGTATAGCATAGGAACCCAACAACATGGGGGGTGGTGCATCTCCTTCTTTCTGTGAAATAAAGGTGATAAGCTTTTCACAATGAACTTAGTCTTCATGGCACGTAGTAAGCTACCATGAAAAGACCTGCTTAGTGACAACAAGTTTTAGCTTCGACACAACTGTGTGCAATGGTGAGTTGAAACTCACACACAGCGTAAGTCCTGTAGGAAAGATGATCTAGGGGCAAAGGAATTTGCTAAAATTATTGATTAGAAATAATCAGTTATGGATAACAGTGCTCACTCTCTGGGATGTAACCATCCACTCCTTCTCTCTCCACCTTTGGCAAAATTCCTGGTGACAAGAATGAAGATGGTTTCCTTGGTCATAGACTGAGTTCAGCCTGTCACTCGGGCTCAGCCTCTCTCATTCGGTGGTCAGCCATCAGAGACATAAGAGCCCACAGTTCCTAGAGAGGGTGTTGGCCTGTCCGTAGGACCCAGGCACAAAGACCCAAAGTCTGATGTCATAGTTGAGTGTTGTAATTCTTTGGGAATATGTGCCTCACTCGGGTGAGTAGTTGGAGACTTTGCACTTAGGTGAGTCTCTCCACCTTCATCTTTCTGGTTAAGCATGATTCTGCTCATCAGCCACCTCTCCCGCCCCCCAGAAGATGCAATACTGAACACCAGACCCCCATCTGCTGATGCAAAAATTTTGGTGCTACCCCTAGGCAAGTTTCTCCTCTGTACATGTATATATTCATATACTGGATCGCCTCTTCCTATCCTGTGGGAGCAGAAGCAATGCTGAAGCCAACGAGCAAGAAGTATTTAACCCAAAGTTACCAAACAAACAAACAAACAAACAAATCACTATCTAAAGCATTCTTTCCATTGCAAGAACGTTGCTAAAAATCCACCACGGATTTAATCTCTGCCCGCTGTGAGCCTGGCCCAGTGATGTGTAAACATCTCATTGGCGAGTTTAATTGTCTTTGAATGAAATACTCCAGTTTTTAGCTTCCCAGTTTGCACGGGGAAAGTGCTTCCCCGTGTACATAGTGTTGCTTTGTGAGGTGATGTCCACACAGACACAGCTGTATGTCAGACACACAGCCTGAATTCTATGTCTCAGCGTACTTGGTAGATAGAAACAGCCCCATGTCGGGCGTCTAAAGAGGTTCACACGTTGCCTTTTCTCCTTTGACCCAAAACCCATCCTAAAAGAGTACGACAGTCAGACTCTGATAAATTTCCATAAGACATTTGTTGCAACACATTCAATCTGTAGAAACACACACATCCGTGAATACTTTGTACTCGAACAGATTCTTAAAAACTGTCTCCATGAGTGATTCCTTGTTTCTAATTAAATTGCAATGTCTTGGGGTGCCTGGGTGGCTCAGTGGGTTAAGCCTCTGCCTTCGGCTCAGGTCATGATCCCAGGGTCCTGGGATCGAGGCCCACATTGGGCTCTCTGCTCGGTGGGGAGCCTGCTTCCTCCTCTGTCTCTGCCTGCCTCTTTGCCTACTTGTGATCTCTGTCTGCCAAATAAATAAAATCTTTAAAAAAAATTAAGAAACAATAAATTGCAATGTCTTTCTCACTTGTAGTCACATACAGATTGCTGATATAAGAGTATCAGACCTTGAACACAATAGGAGGGCTTACACACCTTTCCTAGGACCAGTGCCCTGAACTGGAGTTACAGCCCTAGGTGGGGTAGCCCATCTGTAGGTTAACCATCTAGCATGTTGTTACTGGCTCTTGCTTCGTAAGTTCACGAAGGAAACCAGAGGACCTCGGTGTATAGGGTAGGACAGCAGAGCAATCCAGAGCACGCTGCCCTGTGTGAATTGGGCGGGGGGCATGTAAACTGTAGGGAAAAAGATAATCACGGGTCTTTGTGTTTTAGCTGTCCCTTGACTTCATTGTGCATCAAGTTAGGAACTGAGGAAAAAACGTCAGTGTAACTCTGTCTTCTGAGCCTCCAGTTTATTTGTAGAAACACAGAAATCTACCCTATTTCATGTCATAGGAAACTTACATCAGCAGATAAACACTTTCAGCTGCCTTGGGAATACACTTAGGCTTCTAATGGAGTAATAATTCATATTATGAATCGAGGGTTGAGGATATAAAAATTGAATGGTGGCCAACCCAAGAATATGATAGACAGAATTTCTCAAAGGAGTTGGGAAATGTGACCAATGACTGCTTCTTTAAACGAGCACCCTACAGAATCATTTTCCTGCAGAACATGCTAAATTATGCCAGAATATGTTAGAATATGCTGACATAAACTTAGCTCTCGGGAGTTTGAAAACAATGGAAACAGTACTAAACTCAATCATTGTTTTATGGAGGGAAAGGCTTGATCTTCCTAAGTACTGCTGTTACAATATCAATACTGTTCCAATGAACCTTATCCCAAACCGTATATGGTCTAGCAAGAAAATATATATGTGAACAGCCACGTATAAATGACCCACTGGACCCAGGCAAGGATTCGATACCCTGAGGATATTTTACATTGTACAACCGTCCATGAGTGTTCCGTGAATTGCATCACTGAATTCTTCATAACCACAAATGCCCATGGCGTGGTGTGTCGTGGTTTCCTGAGCTCTGTATGAGCTTTATGACTCCTGGATAAGTCTGACCTGCCGTCGGAGAAGCCATCCCCACTTTGTGCATTGCTCAGCAGAGGGTAAATCCCTTGAGACCTGCGGTACGCAACAAGGAAAGGGTTCGCTCCAGAGCTAACCAAACCAGGAGAAGGGAAGGCAAGGCTTAAAGCGATCTCCCCGAAGGAGGAGGGTCCAGGAAACTTACAGGCAGAAGGAGAAAGATCTAGATAAAAAGTTGAAGCTGAGCTTCTGAATGTCTGCAATGTCTACGAGTCTCACCTGCTTTCAGACACACCGAGTCAACAGGCATTGTTTCCGTATCCTGATGGTGCTCATCGGTATTATTCCTATGTTTTGTTCGCTTCTCAATCCGCACAATGCACTTACCCTTAAATAAAAATGACCTGCTACGGGACACCTGGGGGGCTCAGTCGGTTGGGCATCTGCCTTCAGCTCAGGTCATGATCTCAGGGTCCTGGAACCGAGTCCTGCATCGGGCTCCCTGTTCAGCGGGGAGCCTGCTTCTCCCTCTGCCTGCTGCTCCCCCTGCTTGTGTTCTAGCACTATGTGCCAAACGAATAAAATCTCTTAAAAAATTAAAAAAAAAACGTGCTAGATGCATGTTTTAGTACTTAAAAATAGGGCAGTAGGTCATAGGTACTGATCGGATTGGGTTTCTGACAGTGCTAACGTGGGGCACGGAAGCAATCAGTCTCCTGATTCCCCACATGTGGGCATATTCCCGGCTGGGACAGGAAGCATCCTCTGCATTTCTCATAAACTTGGTCTGTCTGCTGTGTCCCGGCAGGCAGGAGGGTAAACATTCCTCTGACTTTCTCAACTGCCTTATCCGTCTCTCTCCGAGTCAGATGGTGAGGGCCCTGAACGGATCAGCCCTCGGACTTTGTCTTTTCCATCTGCCCCCGTTTCTTGTTCTGCAACAATCCTTTCAACAGGCAGTACGTGAGCACGACTTCTGTTTTCGACATCCCCGACCTCGCAGAAAGGCAGCATGCAAACACCTTCTGGGTCTTGATCCCTCGAGACACTCTGGGGACACGTGAGTGCTCAGTTAGGATGAATTTCTGGGATGGGACCACACACACATGAGAACTGTGATTTAATACAGGACAGGGTCTGGAGAACCAGTGCTACAAGCGAGGATTCAGGGGGAAGGATGGTGCTGGATCTCACTGGGATCTTGTTGTGTGTCAGAGGAATTGCTGGTTCTTGCAGATTCCTCTCCAAGATTCTGGTAGATTCTATGCAGGTTCTACATGGAATCATGCAGAATCCTTCTTTCTGTGATGGGAGCATTGTGGCCTTAAGTGTCATCCATGCCTGCATGTATGGAGAAGGAGAAGGAGAAATATTTCCTTCCTTTTTAAGGCTGACTGTCATTGCATCATTTCCTTTATCCTCCTGCAAGGGACACTCACGATGTTAGCCCATCTTGGCTATTGTGAGGCACAACGCAATGGACACAGATCTCCTGGAGACCTTGATTCCAGTTCGATGGTGATGGCCAGGGACTGGGGCCTGAGTGAGGGGGACAAAAATAGGGACCGGCGTTGAGCACGGGTATGCTCTCCACCGTGCACATCTGCTTTACGGCGCAGTGCATACAGTTACCACTGTCGTGCACTGGAACATTCAAGGGGGGAGCAGACCTCATGGAAATGGTTCTTACCACCAATGGCTTGGACTTGCCTAGAGTACCTTATTCATCCCTATTACTTTCTCCCCAACAGACTTGGGAGCTAGCAATTCCCAGTTAAGGAAGATCTTTGGGAAATAAAACTACCCAATTGGCTGACTCACCCTTCTTGTATTGCTGTCAAAAGTCTGGATAAAGGAGAAAAAAAATAAGAGGAGAGAGCTATACATAGTTTTTTAAACAATGATGATGCTACATATATGAATATAATACATCGTGTAGATATGAATTAATATAGGGACAGGAGAAACGAAAACGGAAGTGAAGTTGTAATATGGGTGATAAGAAAACAGAGCGGGTCTTAACGTAGTTAAATGATGAGTCGGCAAAATGTCAATGCTGAGTCGGCAAAACATCCCCCATACCTCTTAGTCATTTGTATTTTTTATATTTTCTGCTATGCGTGTTTATTTATCGCCTTTTAAAATTTCTTATGTGTGGCAAGGATTGCTACCTCCCATTGCACACATTCCGTTTTTTTTAATCAAGTATTTAAACATACCCGGCTCTTTAAGCCATGAAATATATACAAAATAACTTCATCTTCTTTATACCAATGACAGACAAAATTGAATTAAGAGCCTCACTGCGTTTATTAAAGTGCCAAATGCATATAAAACATGCTTGCAATTCTTATGATTATCATAAGCTTTAAAAATGATCAAGTGATTCCTTCCATATTTTACCCAGAAATGCAGCTTCTAGCATAACACTGCTTTACATGGCGAAAGGGGGAAAAATGACTCATTTATTTAGATTACGGGACAATTTAGTGTGTCTTTAAGTTCTTCCCTTTAACGTCATGGGATCAAATAAAAGAACTCAGCTGGGGTACGTTCTTAGTGACTCAAAGTAAACAAGGTCATTGGACTGTAATGGTCATGTCCTTCACCCTTCTGAAAACAAAAAAGAAAGCATGAGCCGTTGGAAAATTATAGGAATTTTTCCAGAAGAATTAATACCTGTAATTCACAGCAGAAAGTGGACTGGAACACCACCACACAGATGTCTGTTTGAAGCCCTTCACTGTCGGAGCTGCACACTCACAGCTGGCGATAACCCTATAGCCCTCCCTCCTACTCGGTTACCTCTGCCCCTTTCAAGACTGTGTCACAGTCCCTGGAAAACAAAGCAGACCCAAGTTCACTGTCAGATACAACCACAAAAAATGTCATCTAGGTTATACCACTCAACGTGTCATGCTCTGTATCATCATCCCGAACTTGTAGAATGACTCCGATGCTGGTGTCAACATCACACAGATTGGAGAAAAATGGTGTTCAAAGCGCAAGTGACTTGCTCCAATTCACTCTTCTCCCAGATCTGAAACTCAGGTTGAGACAGAAATCAGTACCAAAAATAATTGGCCACATGCAAAACCACTGGGGCAGGGAGAGAGCAAGAATTGTACAAAACAGGAAGAAGAAGAAAAATTGTCCCTTTCTAGACAAAATCCTTTTGTGCAATTGCAAAAGACCAGTCTAGTCCCTTACTTATTTTCAAGCACATTCCTACTTTACAATTTTGTAGGTTTTCCTGTTGCTGTTTCTTTGCTCTCTTGTCTCTCTTTCTCCCTCCCTCTCTCCCTGTTTTTTTGTCTCTCTGAATTGCTGGCTTTGAAGGAGTGACATTCCCTAAGTTCCAGAGTGACAACTTTCTACCAGGAGCTTTCACTTTCTAGGAGATAGTTCGACAGTCTGACCCAGGATCACCCAGGAATTTGTAGTTCCATGTAGATAGTCTTCCTTGACCATGGGCTTGGTACAGATCACCTGCAACGGGCTGAACTCTGTACCCCCAGAACCCATATGTTGATTCTCTAAAGCCCAAAGTGACCATATGTGGAGATAGGTCCCATGAGACAATAAGGTAAAATACAATCAGAGGGTGGGACTCAAATCCAATATGGCGGGTCTACGAACAAGAAATGGAAGGAGATGCCCAGGATTTATGGGCGCAGAGGAAAGGTCACATAAAGATGCAGTGACCAGATTCATTTATCCTTTGGGAGACCTCAGTGCTGGAGTCCTCTATATACAGATAAAGAGTGTGAAGAGTGGTACCATTTACTCAACTGAAATTCAAAACGTAGATTCACTTTTTGTCATTTTCTGTTTCTTTGGAAAGGGAGCAGTTTCCACAATATGGGCTGAAGAAGCACTCCAGGAACAGGATAAATGGTAGAAATCAAAACCATTGTCCGCAGAACCTGTGTGGAGACGGTGGTCCATGGTAGGCACGGTGATGGTCCGCAGTCGAAGTGAGGGTGGGGAGACGAGCTCACAGCCATGTGTTAAGAGACTGCTGGATAGGAAAGGAGGCACCAACAATCCATCCCCCGTGGTCTTCTGAAGCCCAGACCACCGCGCTCCAGTACGCAAGCTTCATACTAACCACTCGCCATGCGAGAGGGGTGCCTTGGCCCTCACAGAAACCCAGGAATGAAACTCCCAGTCAGCCATGGCTGCGTGTCCGTGTTCTCAAGCCTATCATAGCATGTATATGCACGTTGGATCTTATTCTCTGTTAAGAGATGTTCTGTCTTGCTTTGTTTTCTGGTACTTGGTTCTACCAGGAATCCATCCATAATGCAGGCTACCAGAGCAGTTGGACACTCAAGCAGGGTCCTCAAACTGGGGACAAGA
The DNA here is from genome assembly GCF_963455335.1 of Martes martes. Taxonomy (NCBI): domain Eukaryota; kingdom Metazoa; phylum Chordata; class Mammalia; order Carnivora; family Mustelidae; genus Martes; species Martes martes. Next base: position 2,955,714 of record NC_137897.1, on the reverse strand, counting down.
GTGCCCATCTCCCAGGAGACGTTTGGCCATGGCCGAAGATGGTTTTGGTCACCACCAGAATCTGGTGGTCAAGGCCAAGCACAATGATCCGCGTTCTACACTACCCAGAAAACCCAAGAAAAATTGTTCAACTCCAAAGGTCAATATTCCCATAGCTAAGAAAACCCATGGCGTAGACGTTTGAAGGTTTTGTGACAGATGCCAAATCATTCAATGCATAGGTACATTTCTGACATCCAGCTCAGTTGGGTTTGAGAAGCAGCACGAGTGTGGAGATGGCCCCAGTATGCCCCTGTAGGACGAGTACAGAATCCTAATTATAGGAGTTGTCCCTTACCTGGTCGCTGGTAGAAGAGCCGCATCCTGGGCTGGAAAGGACTTTGCGTGTCTCAGCTGACACCCACAGTTCTTGCTCATTCCATCGTACCTCAGCAAGATGGGTATACACCGTTTTTGAGAAACCTCCCCCTCCACTCTTCAACAGAGAGATCTCAAGGCAGATGACCTTAGTGCACAAAAGAGAGATGCCTCAGCCCACTTCCTTTATGTTTCTTGGTAAATGGCACACAGAATCGAGAATTCCCTGAGCCCTAACAGCATCCAAATTCAGCGGGGCGTCAGCGCATAGTCTGCAGTTACCCGCCACAGTTAGAACAGAGTGTGACGCTTGCCCAAGTGTATGCTACTTTGGAGATGATATTTTTGGGGACCCTTCTGCTGAAGCCTCCCTCTGTTTCCACCCTCTATTTGGCCCCAAATCCGGTTTTCTAATTGTTTTTGTTTGAGATGAGTTGACACATATATATGTTGTATCCCCTCATATAACATGGTCCCAATGCTAATATAAAGATTATATGCTTGGAAGAGAGAAAATCCTCTAAAAGCTACATATTTTCTGTCTATTAGGAAAGCCAGCAGATCAGTTCTAAGAATAAGAAAGTTATTTTGGGGAAGCCCGGATGCCCGTTTCTTCCCACATAAATCAGCTTACTCTTCAGCCTTACAAGCTCTTAAAAAGGACAAAGCATTTTTATGATTCTTTACTCGTGGTTTGACAAGTATTAAATGTAAGGAAAGTATTAAATGTAAGGGAAGAATTCGTGAGTCTACATGACTCAATCCAAATGACTATCATTTTTAACAAAAACAAACACAAAATTTGCAGATCCCTATGGCCAACGTTTTGGACGAATCTCCCCCAGATTTCCCCTGGATCCTCCATTCCCTTCATTAACAGTTCAGTCAAGACTCAGACACCTCGCCCGGGGTTGGGGACATCATGAATGAATGCAGGAAATTTGATCATTACATTACATTACATTACATTACATTACGTTACATTGAGGCTATGGTCTCAGGAGGGAAAGAGATTTACAATTCTCTTTGTTCCCCCAAAGCAGCCTCTTTGGGGTCATGCCACCATATGGTCTGTCACATTATTTGAAGTTGTTGAGGTGCACAATTAAGTTCTATAGATGTTCCTATTTCCTTAACTTCTGTATAGGATTCTATCATTTGTAACACACAACATACTCCGTTCACTATGGACTCAACTCTTTCCCCACCACACTGTGGAAAGGGGTGTGATCACCCCAATTTCTGAAAGTTAAAAGAGGAGAGAGATCCGTCCTCTCTCTAGGTCAAGTTGGATTAATGGAAACCGGGAAAAAAGAATAATTTGCAGACTTACTTTTGTATGCCCATGTTTACTTTCTTATTTTTTGCCTAATGTACTATCAGGCAAAGAACATTTTATTCTCTCCTCAGTGAGAAAAAAAAATGGTTGTATGATGAATAATTTCCAAATGAAATGAGTATAAGATTCCACAGTATTGACATACGAGATTCTGCTCCAGAGTGTCTCCAAGGCCTTGGAATCATCCCATGTGCCTATTTTCTGACCTTTCAAGAGGACTAAGATAAAAAACAAAACAGAATAATAATGTTTTGCCCTACATAAATTTATCCCTTGTCCCCTTACTATCCGAAATAGTAGGACTCATGTTCATTCTGGGTGTCTCCTTCTAATTTTCTTTTCATTCGCTCTCAGATTCAGACTTTTTTTCTTATTTTTTTAGATTTTATTTATTTATTTGAGAGAGAGAGAAAGAAGGAGACAGCTCACAAGTGGGATGAGGCAGAGAAAGAAACAGACTCCCCACTGAGCAAGGAACCCAATGCAGGATTCCATCCCAGGACCCCAAGATCATGACCTGTGCCAAAGGCAGGTGCATCACCAACTGGACCACACAGGCACCCCTCAGACTTCTATTATTTTTTAAGATACCTTTTATATTTTGATCTATGCCTTTGCCCATTGTAAGAGCGAGGAGGGAAATGTCGGTGTCAGACAATGATCCAAACTTGGTCACTCTCATTTCCCAAGTTGAGTGAAATTATCCTGAAATTCACCAGGAGATCACTTTACCATTCTTACCCGGGCATCTCCAGCAATGGTAAATTTATCATCTCAACCAATAAATAGCTTTAGATAATGCCTTTGGATCTTCTTCATTGTCTTCTACCAAATGGCTCCAAATTTCTGTAACCACCTAGCTCAGCAACTCTGAGATTCAATTGGAAATTCTTTATTACAATATAACCTTATTTCTGATTTTGATCCATGACACCATGTTTGTCTTTTGAACTAGATGTCATAAGGTCTCTTTGCTCTGCTGGGATAGCCTTTCCCAAGATGCTCATGTGCCTGACTGCCCAACTGATCTTACGTTCCTGCTCAGAAGTGTTTACCATGTAAACAACTGCTCATAGAAAATAAGCCCCCGTCTTATTTCTCTAAATGGAGAATCAGAAAGAACCAACGTCTTTTTCTCATGTAAATCATGTTCAAATGGGGAAACACCAACTACTAACATGTAAACATAATATGTGTCATGCCAACATGTGTGTGCATGAAAAAATTTCAGAATGAGTGGATGTGGAATGAGTAGATTCTCACTTTTATCGAATGTGTGTGAAGTGGAATTAATTAGATATGCTTAGAAAGCAAAGATTGTAAAGAAGTTAGGGTTTCAGCTTCCTTAATATCTGGTCAAGGATATCTGTAGTCATAGGAGGGAGAGAGAGGGAATACAATAAAGAACATAAAAACTTAGGGAAAAAAAGAGATTTGCAAGGTAGTAAGGCCGTATTAGAAATACATCAAAAGAGCTTAGAGTGTGAAATAGCAGGGATTATACAGTCGACTGTCCATATTTTTAAAAGTAGATTCTAGTTCAAATCATACTCCAAAATATCTCCAAGGTGATTTGAAGAGCTGAAGGTGAAAAACAAAGTGATAGTAATTCTTAGAAGATAGCAGATGTGCACTTTTTGGTTTTTTTAGAGAGTTTTCACTCCTTAAAAGCACAAGCTATAAAATACAGTAAAAATAATTAGACTAAATTTTGGTATCAGAAAAGATACCCCAAACAAAGTCATACTTCAAGCCATGGACTTAAAGAAGATAGTTTCTTATACTATTATCTAAAAAAATTTATCTCCCTGAATTTATAAAATCCTATGAGTGGGTTATCTTAAGGTGTTACCAAACAGCAGCATGTTTCTGATGCTCATAATGTCTGTAGCTGCCCAGTGTTCTTGGTGACATGGGAAACACTAGTTCCTTACACTATTATCTAAAACAATTTATCTCCCCAAATTCATAAAATCCTATGAGTGGGTTATCTTAAGCTGTTATCAAACAAAAGCATGTTTATGGTTCTTATAATGTCTGTAGTGGCCCAGCGTTGTTGGTGACATTAGGAAACACTCAGATGTCTTAAAGAGATAGACAATCACGTTTCCTGTTTCCCAATGTGACACCAGCTTGAAAATTTACAAAAAAGTTGTGAAGATGCTTTCATAGTGTTTGGCTTGTATCTCCTCTTTGTCCATTATACCTGCTATCAACCCCTCCTGAAATTGTCACAACGGTCTACTGATTCCATCTAGAAAAATTATAGGTTTAATTATGCCAATTATAAATTATAATTTTTGTAGGTATCTAGATATCAAGATCATATCACTTTACCCTAAAAGGAGACAGGTTTTTGCATAAGCCCCCATGAGTGGAGTGCATAGTATACCGATTCATTTCCGTTTTCAGTAACACTGAGCAGAAGAGGTCAGATGACCAGCAGGGATGTCATGGCCTCAAACTATGGCTTTCTAGTTTTGGGTGAAAACAGAAGCAGTTGCTACTCCATGTTGTAATTCTGATGTCAAGGAGAAGATGACATTACAGCTCTCTTCATGTCATTATTACGTAAGCGTGTGAATAAAGGCAAAAAATAGGAGATAGACTGTTGCCACGGCAGTCATGGGGTAAAGGTGGAAACAATGGTTTAAAGCTTGGGAGTCATCCTTAGAGAACATAGGTGAATAATTCTCTGGTGGAACATGATGATGTCTATCTCTGTATGGAATGTTCTCCGCCACTTGAAATTTTTTCCTGATGGGGCCCGTCCTGTGGGATATTTTACAAGCATCAGTTTCAGAATGCACCAAGGTGGACATCCATGGACACAGTACAACAACATGTCACATATGCCTTTTGTCTGTGGCTACTTTCTTGCTGCATTGGCGGAGCATGTGTTCTGATGGCCGCAAAGACAAAATATTAACTACATTAAGGGAAAAAAAAAAAAAAAAGAACTCCGGATAATGTGCCTATGATTCAACTCTTTCCTATAAACCTTTTCTTAAATTAAATTTAAATTAATTTAATTTAACTTTTTCAGTGTTGCATGATTCATTGTTTATGCACCACACTCAGTGCTCCATGCAATACGTGCCCTCCTTAATACCCACTACCAGGCTCATGTAACCTCCCTCCCCTCTTCCCCTCCAAAACCCTTTCCTATAAATCTTATGGAGAATTATGAAACGTTTTGAATATTGACTCTGCTACACTCACTTGGCAAGTCAGCAGGCTTAGGTACATTCCATATCTCGCTAATTGATCCCACAGTGAGCCACCGCCAATAATATTACTCTGAGAATATCCTTCCCATTATCCGTGTTTTCACCGATAGACTCAAGATCATAATCTTTGCAGGTCAGTCATTCACATCATTTTATTTGTTATTTATTTATCTGCTTTTATTTTCTTCTCTTATTTTATTTCATCTTATCTTAAGCAGCCTCCACACCCAGCGGGGAACCCAGTGCAGGGCTTGAACTCACCACCCTGAGATCAAGACCTGAGCAGAGACCAAGAGTGGGACCCTTAACCAAATGAGCCACCTAGGTTCCCGTATATTATTTTTTATTGGAGTACTGTGGACACATGATGTCACACTTGTTTTAGGTGGACACCATAGTGATTCACAAGTCTGTACGTCATGCGAGGCTCACCACAAGGGGGGTTCCTCTCTGTCACCATAAAACGCTGTTGAAATACCATTGGCTGTATTCCCAATGCTTCACCCTTCACCCTCATGACACCCTCATTCTATAACAGGAAGCCTGTGCTCTGTGCTCCTCCTTACCCATTTTGCCCATCCCCCCTCCCCTCGGGCAATAAGCAGTTTGTTCTCTGTATTTATGTGCCTTTTTTCTGCTTTTTGTGTGTTTGTTTGTTCATGTATGTTCTGTTTTTTGTTTTGTTTTTTTAGATTCCACCTAAAAGTGAAACCATAGGGTATTTGTCTTTCTCCGACTGGCTTATTTTGGTGGACATAATATCATCTACCTCCAGCCACGTTGTTGCAAATGACAAGACCTCCATCATTTTTATGTGTAAATTTAAGTGTCTTGTTTTCTGAGATAAACACACAAGAGCCCAGTGCTAGAAGATGTAATGTTTTGGGGTTTAAATACCCAAGAAACTGCTAGATTAATTTTCATAGTGGATGATTTCGTTGAGATTTCTGCCAGCAATGATGTGTGCTCACCAGCTTTAAGTGTTATCAGTATTTGTTATTTTAGCCATTCTGATAGATGTGTCAGAGATACCTCGTTGTGGTGATTGGGTCTGTCCTATGCCATATATATTGATGAAATGTGTATTGAAGTCTCTTACCCACTTTGTGATTGGGTTTTTTGGTTGACTTACTGTTGAGTTTAAAGAATTCTTTATCTATTAAAGAGACACGTCTTTATCAGTTATGATGGGCAAATATTTTTCCAAGCCTGTTGCTTGTTTTGCATTCATTGAACAGTATCTTTCCCATACCAAAATTGTTGTATTTTTTTCCATCATTTGTAGAATATTTATAAATGGTGATGTTTGGTGTTAATTCTACAAACTCTTCGAATTGCCTTAGGTTGTAAGGTTTCCTTATAAAAAAAAGTTTCATAATTTTATCTTACTACCATATTTATGATCTGTATTGAGGTTTTTTTTTTTTTACTTTTTAAGAAAATTTACTTGAAGTATAGCTCACGTATAAAATATTGATTTCAGAGGTACAGCGTACTGACTCAATGGTTACATAGAAGATCCAACTGGGCTTACCTTTCAATAAAGTATAAGGTTTGCATTGGGAACAAATGTGTTTTTCTCCCATCGCTCTGCCTGAATTTGTTGAAAAAGTCTGTTATTTTTTTCTTTACTCATTTTCTTAGTAACAGTTGGTTGTATTTGTGTGAGTGTATTTTTACATTTCCCGTTCTTTCTGTTGATGTGTATGCCCATTTACCATATTCTATTAATTAATGCAGCTTTACAAAAAGTCTTAATATAGGTCGTGTGAGTCCTCCAAATTCATCTTTCCTTTTCAATGTTGCTCTTTATCTAGTCTAGTTCTTTTGTTTTCTATACAAATTGTAAGATAAACTAGTCTACGTGAGCAACGATCACTGTTGGGAGCTTCATAGAAGATGACTTGTGTTGAATCCAAGAACAATTTGAAGAGACAGTAGCTCTAGTGTTTTAAGTCTCCCAGTCCACTGAATGGGAGATGACACTCCTTTTACTGGGGTCTTCATGGAATTCTTCCATCAGGATCCTGTTGTTTTCAGCATACACTTCTTGCTCATGGTTTGTTAGACAAGTTCTTGTGTATTTTATCCTTTTGAACAAATGTGAATGGAACTGTGTTTGGTTTTTGTTTTGCTTCACTGCTAGGATAAGGAATAGGAAGGATTCTTTTGGTCAATCTTGAATTCTGCTACCTGCTACAGTAAAACTCACTAGATCCACGAGTCTGGTTTTTTCAGAAATCGGTAGGATTTTTTGGTGATAGTATTGTTGGTGATAGTGAATATTTTGCTTTCCTTTTCTTATGTCAGTTCTTTTATATTCATTTCATTCACCTTACTTCCTTTGGATTTACTTTGCTCTTTATTTTAATAGGTTTTGGGGGGTTGAAACAGATTATCTAATTGGTAACATTCTTAATTTCTAATAAATATTTGGTTTTACACATATCTCTTTAAGCCACAGTGTAGCTGCCATACACAAATTTTGATACATTTCTGTTTTCACTTAGCTTTGTATTTTTTAACATTTCCCTGAGATTTCATCTTTTAGGCATGTTTTAGGCAGAGATTATTGCGAGTGTGATTTTTAATTACCACCTGTTTAGAGATTTTTCTGATGTTTTGTTTTTTTTTAAAGATTTTATTTATTTATTTATTTGACAGAGAGAGAGACAGAGAGCACAAGCAGGCAGTGAGGCAGGCAGAGAGAGAGGAGGAAACAGGCTCCCCGCTGAGCAAGGAGCCCGATGCGGGGCTCAATCCCAGGACCCTGAGATCATGACCTGAGCCGAAGGCAGCGACTTAACCCACTGAGCCACCTAGGCGCCCCGTGATGTTTTAATTTTTTAAACATCTTTCTCAAAGACACTCTGTAGGTAAGGAAGCTTGAATTAAAATATTTTATATATATAATATTATATATAATATACAATATACAATATATACAATATATTTATATATTATATATATATTATATATTCCTGTCATTCTTTTTACATATGAAATGAACTCTGCCTACTTTTAGGAAAAGTTGAAGTGACTTTCCCTATTTTGATGGCTCTAAAATATTAGCTTTTCCTTCAGTTCATGTCACGAAATCTTCTGTTTATTATTCTTTCTGACTACCTCCTTTGAATGCTTTTCTCATGGGGTAATGCAGTGGGTTGTCCTTTAGAATCCTTGAGACATTCCACATAGGCAAATGAGAACTGGGAAAGTTAAAAATCTGGTCTCAGGTGATATACTTTGACAGAAACCAAATATTTAACATTTTCCCTTCTTACCATTGACATTTTTCTGAGCCTAACACTACTGAGAAAATTAAAGACACTTATATCTCTGATATCGTGCTTCCTGAAATAATTTCCAGGATCCTGAATTTGCACCAGGGACTTCATGAAGGGTTTGGTTTTCAGATTTCCTAATCCTACCTCTGTTCTCTACCTACTAGCAGGCCCCATTCGTGCTGTGCTCTAAACTGGCTGAGCTATTAGACAGTAAATAGACTATTTTACCAAGAATTATAGTGGTCTCACTCATGGTGATGACAGAAGCATCCCCATCAGAGACAGAAGCTTGTCTTTGAAAGATACAACACCATGAGCTCACCACCACGTGTGAGAACACTGAAATTCCTCATGGAAGAATCAACGTACTGTCTTATAGTTCATTGATTAAAGCAAGGTATATATATGTATATCTCTGAGCCATTATGACAGGAAATCAGATGTGTTATTGTTATTTCTAGCAACAGACCTACTTTCAAACCCAACATCAGTTAAATAGTATAATTCACTCTCCTCTGAAACACTGCTGTCTCAGTGGAGTGACCCATACAATAAATACACATGAATCTCCAGGACAATTATGTGTGTGTGTCTATAGGTCTCTATATATGTACACATGTGTATATACATATGCAAACATACATACTTATATACACACATATAAACCTATACCCACACATATATGTGCATATACATTTTATATACATTAATAAGTATGTCTAAATAAATACATGTACTTAGTTATTATTTATAAATGTATTTATATGTAAATATATAAATATTTATATATTATTTATAAATAATTATGTATACTGATTTAGAAACATATCAAAGTTTCATAAATATATAAAAGTTTTGGGGGAAAATCTAACATGCCTTTGATCACTTCTGCCCCTTTCCTCGGAAGTCTAGTTTCTAGGATTCTTGGTCCACTAAACCAAAGCATCTTCGCTGCCTTGTGTAGACACATCTTGTTCCCTGGGTTCTTATTCACCAACGACTCTCATTACAAAGGAAATGTTGGAATCGATTATGAGGGCTTCTGAACCAGGTAATGACGATCTCACTGCCAACCTCTTGCACTGGCAAAGATTTCATATTTTATCCAAGTATTTCCATAATGTGCTTGCTAATGTTGCTGAAACATCGATTAAGCAACATGACCTATTTAGTTGTATGGGTTATTACAGAATAAATCTTAAATTTGCCATCTAGTTGTATGGAATATTGCAAAATATATTTTCAAATTCCTTGATGTGTTTCGATGGAAGTGCATGGCCTTTTTTAAGTTAGAATACCTTGGAATATTGGCTTATGTAATTATGTAAAGTAGCCTTAGTTCCCCGTCTATTGGAGTGTATCATTTTGGGATAATTTTTTAATGTAGTGTTACAGCTTATCTGTGTGACAATCAAATCTCATAACAATATTAATTCTACAGATAGTAAGGCAGTGAGGTAATAAGTCAATTTCACAAGTGAGAAGACTGAATAAAGCAGAGACCATTGAAACCGAGCTGATTTCTCAAGCTCATTTCTGGTGATTGAAACAGCATTCCATCTTTCTCACAAATCTGTGACTATACATCCAGCTACATTTCTGAATGGGGGCACTGATGTGACTTTGGTAGAGTTCTACACATCATGCCCTACTTGAAGATCTGAGGTATTCATAGGTTGTTTTCCTCTTTGTACTCCCACTGATGTCACACTTCATACTTTATAAAAATCAGGTGAATCTGCAGGAGGACCATGGATTACACAAACCCAAACAACTACCAGCTCTAATCACAACTTTGGTGCAGGGCAAAGTACTTTTCTGAAGGCAGATTCTCCTAGGTTCAGGTTACCAGATATGGGACTATTGTTTGGTGGGATGTCATAGTTTTGATTTCTTTTTTTATCACAATGAAGAATTAACATGACTCTGCTTCACTTGGAACAGAGATCAGTGCTGTCCCCATGCATTGTCCTCTCTCCTGCCCCCGGCATAGCGCAGTTCTAGTCTGTTGGATATCACACCAGTCATCGTAGGAGTTGGTGATGCCCATATCATCATACCCTTCAGACCCACACCTCAAGAACTAACTGTTACCTTGGAGGCTTTGTAAGACATATTCATTCTAGTGGGAGGGAGAATGAGCACCAAAACCATCCATGGGCACCCAAGACCAATGATGTTTTTAGGCATCCACACATCTGGAGCATGTGAGAACATCCCCTCCAAGTTAAGTGGTCCATTATCATTTCATCAAACGTTTGGGTATTGGGGTAAGGGCATTCTACGTCCATGGAGAATGACGCACCTTCCAAAAAGAGTCCCAGGCCACCTTTGAACAGCACAGGTTTGAACTACGTGGGTGCACTAATGCAGAGATTTTTTTTTCAATAAATAACACAGTCCTGTACATGTATTTTGTCTTCCTTATGATTTTATTTATCATATTTTCTTTTCTTTATCTTACTTTTTATTATCTATGAATTTTTTCTAGAGAGAAACATGACATGCATGTAAGTGGCAGGAGGAGGGGCAGAGAGAGAGGAAGAGAGAGAATCTTTTTTTTTTTTTTTTTTTAAAGATTTTTTATTTATTTAACAGACAGATCACAAGTAGGCAGAGAGGCAGGCAGAGAGAGAAGGGAGGAAGCAGGCTCCCTGCTGAGCAGAGAGCCCGATACGGGGCTCGATCCCAGGACCTTGGGATCATGACCCGAGCCGAAGGCAGCGGCTTTAACCCACTGAGCCACCCAGGCGCCCCATGGAAGAGAGAGAATCTTAAGCAGGTTCCATGCTCACCACGGAGCCCGACGAGAGGCTCAATCTCACAGCGATGAGATCACGACCTGAGCTGAAACCGGGAGTTGAATACATAAGGGACCGAGCCACCCAGGTGTCCCTCTAGCCTACTTTATTGTAAGGATACAGCATATAAACCATACAACATACCCAAAAAGTGTTAATTGGTGGTTTATGTAATTGGTAAGGCTTCCGGTCAACAGTTAGCTGTTGCTTGTCAAGTTTTTTGGGAGAGTCCAAAGTTATTTGTGGATTTTCATCTGTGCATGTGTGCGTCCGTACTGCTAACCCTGCATTGTTGGTGGCCAACATGCTTCCCTTCCCTTGTAGAGATTTAACAGCTGAGAATGGGGCATCAGGGAAACTTTTGCCCCCTTCACTGTAAATCATGAATTATATTCTGCCATATAAACCATGGTACAGCTCAGAGGCTTGGACACGATGCCCATAACAATGGGATCACATTCTATAGGATGAGGAACACAGCCTCGATGTACCCTAGATTATGCTGAAAAACCAACCTTGGGACTATTCAATGGCCACCTCAGGTTCCAAGGTCCACGTGGCACTGTCTGTGGTCCCTGTTATGACTGCATCATGGTTAAGCTTCTCATTCTGCTGAAACCTGCACTGTTGGCCTCAGAAATACCCAACAATCTTTCCAAAAGCTAATCTTCATTACAGACAGTGCTTGGGAAAACCGACTCGGGACAGTCACCAACATCCCAATCCCTTATATTAGTATCTTTCTTTCATTTCTTTTTCTCATCAAATGTGCCTCCCACTTTCTCTTCGTTCTGGTTGCTTCTTATTTTAAAATTTCATAACTCTTTCTGTGTCCTTGGTGGCCAGCCCTTACTGGTTACATACTTCAATGTCCAGGCTTGGTCGGTTGTTATTTTTTTCTTTTTTTCCAATGTGTGTGTCTTTCCTTCACAACTCCTGTTTCTTCCCCATTTTTTTTTTTTATTTTTTTTGCAAGGGTTAATGTGATTTACTTACAAGGGTCAAAGAAAAAACATAAAATAGTGTCTTACATCATATTTTCTCCTCTCACCTAGATACCCCTAGGATTGTGCAATTAGTCCTCAGCACAATTATTTCCTGGGTCATTCCTGATGCAGTATTATGGATTGTTTTCTTCCAGCAATGATTTCCATACACTACAACTGGGACACGTGTCATCACAGACACAAGTGTGTGTCTTAATGAATTATTTCATCATTTAGGAATCTAGTAACTTCAAAAATGACATGGAAGGGGAGTGTAGGAAGGCCATGAGGCCAACATCAGCACTTCTGGGACAGAACGAATACTGAATTGACAGAAGAGGCTACTTTCATGTCCATAGTTCTGATGGGCTGGGGATGATGATTGTACTTATACTGCTGATATCATCATATCTTGAAGCATGGAAAGAAAACATTTAAAAATGTACTGAGCTGATGGATAGTAATAACAAAAATTTATCGCAGACAATGTGAAAGATAAACCAAGCGATTGCTTGGGAACATGGCGAAGAATTCTCATGAGACACTAATGTCATGAAACCCCACATGTGTATGGGATACATCTGCGGGTCTGTGTAGACTAGTTCACGAGATGTCATGGAACCCCACGTGCGTCTGGGACGCACCTGCGGGTCTGTGTAGACTAGTCTGTGAGATGTCACGGAACTTCACCTGTGTATGGGATGCCCCTGTGGGTCTGTGTAGACTACTGTGTGGGATATCAGGAAACACTATGTGTGTATGAGACGCACCTGCGGGTCTCTGTAGACTAGTCTGTGGGATGTCATGGAACCCCACGTGTGTCTGGAACACCCCTGCAGGAACCCCACGTGTGTATGGGCCACACCTGTGGGTCTGTGTAGACTAGTCTGTGTGATGTCTCAGAATCCCACATGTGTATGGAACACACCTGCGGGTCTGTCTAGACTAGTCCACTGGATGTCATGGAACCCCACGTGTGTATGGGACACCTCTACAGGAACCCCACGTGTGTCTGGGACGCATCTGTTGGTTTTCATGCAGTTCGCCATATGTATGATTTGCCACCTTACACACTACACTCGCGGGGTACAGTATGAGTCCCCGTTTCCTTTGCTGGATGCCGTATCATTCTGTATTTACTTGTGGAGTAACACGTGGTCATCTGCGGGGCCCTTTTAACAACTGTGACAAAATCAAGCGGTGTGCTTATGGTGTTTGAGGTCACAACTGGACATTGGTTTGCCTCTGCTGGATGCAAATTCTGAATCCGGACTCAGGTCACAGAACCTTGCTTTTCCAATGTGTGTATCTGGAAGTAACCTTACGGTCCTCGTAGAGCACTTATGGGATCTCCAGAATAAGCATGTACAATTTTTAGAGAAGCCATTTGATAGAGCCCATTGTGGATGCCTTTCTTCATCATTTCTGGGGGACAACTTTCAGTACATCTCACTAAGTTGACTAGAACTCGGGATTCTCATGTGTGAACGCATTTCTGCACCACTGTGCTTAATAAAATATAATGCGTTTAGTTACTTCTCTCCTTAACATAAATAATAGAGGTAATATTAACATGCCTAATTTGCATAGAATAAGCTACAATATGCACCAAAGACATCAGTCAGATGCACACTTTTGTCTTTGGATCAACATTTCCAGTGTAAATTACCAAGATGTGATTTGACCAAACATTAACGTGCATATAAATTTTACCCAAGACAGTGATAGGAAAAGCAGCGTTTTCTAAACTCAGCATGATTAGCTGCATTTACAGTCTCCCAAACCCACCTAAACGTGGGCAGAATTTCCCCTCAACATGAAGATTGTCAGTAGCAGTGACCCTCCTTATACTGTATTTGTAGGCATATGACCGCCCTCTCCAAGCTCCTCGTGAGACCTCTTGGCTTGATTTTAAGGAATTGTGCAACCCCAATGTCAGATATAGCCACTATTAAAACCAATTATGTAAACGGACATCTAAATTATTCACACCCAAATCATGAAGTCGATACACAACCAACACATACCACTCCCTCGTAGAAAGTCTCAAGAGACATACCTTTCAGGCTGTAGCACAACATTGCACACACACATTCTGGAATTATCTTCCAACTACACCCTGTTGCTCCAAGTTCCAACCTAAAAACAAGCTTGCCAGGCCAACATGAGAACGCTACCTTGTGCATTGTTTACTATAAAAATTAAACACTTAGGCATTTGGCCCCAGAATGGTACAGCACTGGGGCTTGAAGATTATTTGCAGTTACTTTAAATGGTGCATATAGAGTTCGGTTCCAATGCCCTCATCGTTTTCAACTAAAGCGAAAATTCTGTAGAAAGGGGTTGGAGAGCTTTCCTCTCATTTACGTTAATCCGATCGAACTTCCCCAACACTTTATCTCATGAAACAACTTTTAATATTGAAGAAACTTGTTTAATTAAAGGCAGTCTGGATTACGCTGGGCAAGGACACGCAGAACAATTTTGAAAGAATCGGTATCAATTCAAGCACCATTCGGTGCTTCCCCATGCCTGAGGAATGTATGAAACCAATGTTCGGGGACTTGGTCCCACATCCCATCAATAGGAACATGCTAAATGTGGACCTTATGCCGATGCTGTGGGACAAAATGTACTTTTGGAAAATCACATTTCTTTCGCAAGATTGCCTTCGTGGATTATAGATCTCATTCTAGGATGTGGGCATCTCGATACCTTGCATATTTCTAAGATCATGAATTTGAACGCACGCTTGCTCTGATCGTATGAACTCATTTGAAGAGATCGTGCTCTCTCAACCCACCTGTAAATACCATTTTCTGTTCTCACTGCCAGGGCTGTGTGCATTGCACACGACCCATTAATCCTTAATTGTAACAACAAACCCACAAAACCGTCCTTAATCCCCATCCATTCCTTAACCCTTGGGGAACTGCGAAGGTTACCCTGCCTCATCGTTGCTAAAAATAGTAGATGTTTTCAATCTTATACTCATCCCATCTCTCTGTACTCTTTGGTGCCTTCATGACTCTATGAATAGGGATTCTCAACCTCACATGTACTGGTACATTTTATGGGGTCGCTGTCTTGGACACTGTAAGACATTAAGGATCCCTTAACGTTAAGGATCTCCACCTACGAGATCAGCAACCCCTGACTCTCACTGGGGCAGCCCCTACATGTTTCCAGGCAGCCACTGGCCATCGACTGCACAATCTCGTTCCACTTTGAGGATTGCTGCTCTATTACACCCCCCGCCTTTTCTTTCTCCTCTGTTTCGCAGACCAGCACCCTCAGTCTAAGCGAAGGCTTCCGTTTGGGGGAAATCAGGTTACCCTTATTCACAAGAAATGAAAGAGAAACACAGTAGACCCTGAACAACAGTGGTTTGAACCGTGCTGGTCCGCTTTTGTTACTTTGTTGCAGGAAAGCACTACAAGATACAAAGACACGAACTATGCTAGTCAACTGTATCCGTTACTGGTATGACTTCTGGTTCATAGTAGCTGGTAGTTACCTTTTGGGGGACTCAAAAGTTATACCCAGACTTTCAACTCTGTGGGGCGTCCACACCCCCAGCCCTTGCTGTGTTCAAGGATCCGCTGTTCCCAGTAATAGATCTGCTGTCCCCGATAATAGCGTTCGACATGGACACAGACAAAAATAAACCTTAAATATCTGCACACTGTGCCCAGATCTGGTGCTTAAATGTGCATTACTCACATGTCCAATGGACTGGTTGCCCACATTATTATTATTTCTTCCAAACGCTTCACTTTCTGCATGTGGTATGCTATTCTCTGCCTTGGTTTAGTGCTATCTTCCTTTCTACAGATGAACTAATTCAAACCTAAGCATTGAATTTGAGAATTAAACTCTCGGTTCGTCGTCTCAATTTTTTTAATGTTAATTTCACTCATCCCCATGACTACTTAATTCCGTTGCTAAAATTCCCTGAAACTATCTCCCTGAATACAGTCTCTCCCATAGGAGTTCGTAGTGAACCGACAATTAGACAGTGAATTTTAATATCTCCTTACTTTTAAACCTACATCTGTGCTGAGTTCCCACATGAGGGATATAAAATTAATATTTTTGACATACGACGGTGGCCCAAACAAAGCTCGAGTCTTTGCTTTGTTTTGTGCGACCGACGTTTTACCCAGGCTACCTGACCACGCTGAAAATCCGACATCCCCTGAACTCACAATGACCTGTTCTAGATCTCTGCCTCTGTGCACCCTGATTCTTCTCTTTCTGCAATGCTCGGTTTAAGATTTTATTCCGTGTTCAGTGAGTAAATGATCCCCGTGTGAGGACCGTTTCTCACTCTCACGACCCACACACGTGTTGAGGTTTCCCTGCTTCTGCGTGACCTTTATCCTTCGGGATTTTTGTTCTTTCTTTAGCTTAGATGCCCATGACCTTGACTGAGTTTTGAAGTGTCAAGGTGAGACGCGTTTTTCTTTTTTTTTATATTTCTCATTCTTATAACATGGGTTTAAAGACAGTGCTTCCAATAGAATAAACATTCCATAAATATGTACTTTTTAAAAAAGATTTTTATCTATTTATTTGAGTGAGAGACAGAGATAGCAAGAGAGAACACAAACAGGGGAGGAGAGGGGACGCAGGGAGCCCGACACACGACTCGATCCCAGGACCCCAGGATCATGACCCGAGCCAAAGGCAGAAACTTAACTGACCGAGCCACCCAGGGTCTGCCATAAATGCTTACTTCTTGCATGAAAGTGTTCACTTTTTCATTGAAACTTGTCCTCAGAATATCAGGGAAATACAATTTCCTGCTGCATTTCCTTTGTGCTTTTTTTTTTTTTTTTTGGATTAATATTACCTTTTTCTTCAAGGAGAGTTGACAAACAAGGCTACATCCATTTCAGGGGTACAACGTAGCGATTCCACAACTCTGTACCTTATGCAACGCTCACTACAAATGTAGCTACCGGAAAGACGGATTTTTAAAAAAATATATATTTAAAATCAAAAGAATTTAGTGATTCATCACATGCATGTCACACCTACTGCTTGTACTTTCGTTAAAGATTCATTCTATATTCCTGTCCCTCCCCCCAACCCCACCAGAAGCTTGATTTTCTGTTTTTTTCTATTGCCTTACTTATGTTTGGGGAATATTAAATAAAAGGCAGTTAGGTCATGAAGGTTATATGACTTTCTTTGGGAATAAAATAAAGTAAGACTTGGGCTCCAAAGACCAACCGGTTCCAACAACTTCCTGGAATGACCTCATTAGAAAACACACCCACAGTTCATCCACATTATTCTGTTTTCCAAATACCTTCTTAACGATCTAATCTTTAATATATGTATCCATTGGCTCAATGATACCTCCCAGCAAGGAAAAAAGCATATAACACTTGTTCCCTGATTTTTACTAGTTCAGAAAAAAGAAAGGAAACTTCCCTCAATTTCTGTACCTCTGGTGATTTTCAAGGACATTGAAACAACCAGGGAACCTCTTCTGTGTGTTTGTTTGTTTGATTTGCTTTTGTTTTGGGTTTTTTGTTTGTTTGTTTGTTTGTTTCGTCCATGTTTCCACGTATGTTCACTTTCTTTCCTTAGAAACTTATCAGATAAATATCTTGAAGACATATTTTGTTTGTTCCGTAAAGATGAACAAATAAGGACCCTCATCATGTCCGTGTCCTGGGAGTGAAAACGCCCTGACGACTGGCTCGCTGATGTCAGCCCCAGCATCTTGGTTTGGCATCTGACCTTTGAGGAGACCGTGGCTGAACCAAGTCCCCAGACTGTGTGTCCCGCTGGGTGCTTGCCTTCATGCTCTGAGCAGACCAACATCATTTTTGCCATAGGATCATCTCCCTTGCTTTCTGTCTCCTTCTCTTCGGGTCTCAGAATCTTTATTTTTATGTTTTGCTTTTTTTCCCAAGTTCCTCTCTCTACTGGTCTTTGTAACGTCTTGTTGTGAAGCTTTGAAATCGTTTTCATGCCTTCCAACGTCTTGGCAAACTTTCTCCGTTGTGTCCCTGAATTGGATAATGATCCTGGCTAACGATGGGCTCCACCCATGACTATCCTCTGTACCTGTTCTTCTGTGTCTCTAATATCCCTGGTTGGTGTTTGTATTTTTGTTTTGTTTTGTTTTGTTTTTTTGTTTGTTTGTTTTGTTTGTTTTTACTGGATCTTACCAACACGTGTTTCCTGGGAATGCAGCCTAAGATCCTCCCATCTTGGACACTCATTCTAGCTGTGGCTCGGTGAGAAATTAAGTAGAAGTTATTCTGAGAGATGCTTGCAACAGGTTGGTCTTTGGATGCTATTAATCCTCTTATTTTCATCTTAAACAATGATACCAAGCTTAGATTCCAACTGTCTTTCATTAATATTACCCAAAATGTGGGTAAGAGAATGATGAGTTAAGAACAGAGCCCTGGTACCCACTCCCACCTTACAACCTGGCAAGTAATGATTTAAGGTACCCTTTTCCTACTTATAGTCAGTCTGCCTTCACGAGGGTGTAAGCATCACCATTTCTTAGGGGATTTGTGTTTGTTTGTTTGTCTGTTTGTTCAGATAAATAGGAGTCCTAGTGCTGTGGAGAAGAGGAGTATGTGTTGTTGAACAGAAATACCAAACTATCTGTTAAGAACCTAGAATCCAGAGCCACGTCCCACAGTCATTGGATTAAACTCCGTGGCGTATGGCTTGGGTAGAAGGGACTGTTACCACCCAGTCGGTTGGGCAATGAAGCAAGGGTCTGGGAGGCATGTCCGGAAGGACATGGGAGTCACACAGCATCCTCTGCTCTGGGAGGAGTTGTGTCTGAGACACACAAAGAAAGGGAAAAGTAGTCATGCTGAGTTCAATAACACGCACGGGAATGTACAGAAGAGGGAAGAAACACACAAAAACTGCTGTCTAGGGGAGTCCCCACTTAGCTGCAATGTTGTTATCTTACAGAGAACAGCAATGCGCCTATTAAATAATTACCCAGGTAGTATGTACTAGCCCATCTTCCAAGGATGCCTCATGGTCTGACCTGGAAAGCATCATCAGTTTCCCATGTAAGGTCATGCTGCTTGCTTGGAGACACTCTGTAGAGGAAAACAGCCCAGGCCAAGAACAAATAAATCAGGTTTTTTTCCAGTAGAAATTCTCACCTCTTACATCATCTTTTGAGTCCATGCTTAGCCTTGAGAATCCCTCAAACGTATCTATTTGGAGAGAAAAACAGACATCTTAAAAAAAAAAAAAATCCAGGGTACCTGATTGGCTCAATCAGAAGAGCCCACAACTCTGTATCTTGGTGTCATGAGTTCAATCCCTGTGTTGGTTGTAGAGATTACTTAAATAAGCTTTAAAAAAAATGTGACATATTCCAAGACTTTCCTAATCCTCCTGTAAGCTTCTGGAAACTTTACATATGCAAATAGATATGGACGGGACTGGAAGGATACCCTATAAATGTCAGAGAGGACAGCGTCCAGAAACAAAGGTCCCCATTGTCTCTCTCCACTGTTTACGTTTCCTTTTACATTCGTGCATGGGTGGTTTTCAGTCAGCTTCTGTTTGTTTTTTGTCCTGATTTCATTGTGTGCATTTGTTTTACTAAACGGACACTTGATTCCTCTGATGACATTTTACTCTGTCAGGTTCGGGACATAGTCTGTCATCAAAACCTTTAGTGTCAGCTAGACATGAGTTGCTTTTATCTGCCGTCCCCACGGCCCGAGTTATTGGTGATTATTACCTATTGCCGTAGTCAAAGGGAAAGCAGATGCCGGCAACAGGGAATCATGTACTAGCTCGTCGCAAGTTGTATGCCCTCCGTCGCAGAACAAGAGTTGTTAGCCATCTGTAAAATGACTTCATTATTTTGTTATCTTACCAGAACATATCCGACTATACAGTCCAAATACTGTAAACTTTTTCTTAAAATATTTTATTTATTTATTTATTTGAGAGAGAGAGAGAGAGAGAGAGAGAAAACCAGTGAGTGGGAGGAGGAGCAGAGGGAGAGGGACAGGCTGATTCTGAGCTAAGTGTGAAGCTGAGTGCAGGGCTCAGTCCCATGACCCAGAAACCACGACATGAGCCAAAACCAAGGCTCAGAAGCTTAAGTGACTGAGTCACCTAGGCTCCCCTCTATTGTAAACTTTTATCCAAGTTTGCACTATAAAGAACGTGTCTTCCGTAAGATCGCTCCTATCCAGTGTTTGACTGTGTTCAGTAAATATTGGTTAGTGAATGCAATGTGCCAACAACAGCCCAAACCTCAAAATTCAGCAGGAATCACACAGACTCTGCTCATGATCCACTGAGTCATCCTCCTGTGAAAGGAGAGAGAATATACACTGAACAGGGATTGCCACATACATAACCTTTTCCCAAGTTCTAGGTTGAAAAAAGAAAGCCAGGTAGGCACAGGGAGTGTGCTGGGGTCTTATTTCTGAAGAAGACATTGTTCCCTACGGAAGGGTTTCGAGCAAAGCTCTGATGGTCGTTGGAAGAGGAAGTTAAATGTTTCTCTGTGGGAAGAACATGCTGAGAACTGACAATAGAAAAATGTAAAGGTGTTTTAAGAGGTTAATTTGGTTGTATGCATCAAAATTCCAAATATGCACTCCCTTTGGTAAGGCATTCCCATTTATAGAAACTTTTAAATTATTGATATGTACAAAAATCGTGCACTGCTTTGTTGTTTGTGATGTCGAAACATTTAAAAAATAAATTCAGCAGTCTGGTGGCTAAGACACGTTCAAAATGGAAAATACAAGGAATTAACAATAATAAGTCAGATCTCAGTGAATCAACATATGGATAAATCTCTAAAAATGCTACTCCCTTAAAAAAATGATACTCTTTATATTTCCTCATGTTCTGTGTGCATAAAACAAAGACTGCCCTCCAATATATTAGGATGTTTGTGTGTTCATGACAATGCATGCCTATGTGCAATACAGAATTTACACCCATCTCTTGAGAGTATCCCATGCTGGCCAATGGGTATAAAGGTGCAAATTGGGATGGGAAAATATTTTTTTAAAGATTGATTTATTTGAGAGAAGGGCGGGGAGGAGCAGAGGGAGAGAGAGAGGCTCAAGCAGACTCCCCACTGAGTGCAGAGGCCTGACATAGGGTTCCATCTCACGGCCCTGAGATCATGACCTGAGCCAAAATCAAGAGTCGAGTCCTTATTGACTGAGCCACCGGGGCATCCAGGGAAATGTTTTAATATGAACTCATATGTTCACGTATCTCTTGATGTCTATGAGTTTTGGGAATTTAGGTTATGCTGACCTCATAAAGTGTAGGACAGTTGTCTTCCTTTTGTCTTTCTGAATATGAATCCATATTATCTAAGTCGAGTGATCTTCTGTTCTTTGCATGTGTGAAAGGATTTACTACTGAAATCTTCTGGACCAGTAGCTTCTTTATGGAAAGTATTATGAGGGCAAATTCAGTTCCTTTAGTGGATGAAGGACTATAGAGATGTTCTTTTTCTTCTTGTGTCAACTTTGGTAAACTATCTTACAAGAAATGTATCCATTCCACCAAAGGTTTTAAAGTGGTAGGGTGGCTGGGCAGCTCACTTGGTTAAGCATCTGTCTTTAACTCAGGTCATGATACCAGGGTCCTGGGATTGAGCCCCATGTCAGGCTCCCTGCTCAGGAGGGATCCTCCATCTCCCTTTCCCTATGCCACCTCCCCCTGCTTGTGCTCTCTCTCTCTCTCTGTCAAATAAAATAAAATATTTTTTAAAGTGTTAAAGTGGCATAACTTCATTAATAGTTTTTTCTGGCTGTTCGTATCTGTAACATTTGTGGTGACAGTCCCCCTTCCCTTATTAACATTGGTCACACACACACATTTATGAAAGAGAGAAAGAAAGTAGGCAAAAAATATGCAGACTCTGCCTTTTCTTCTTGCAAGTTTCCTGTAATTTTTATAACATCATGTGCATGTGTATGTTTATATGCACATGCACACACGCAATCATATGTGGGGGTGTGTGTGTCATATTTCATAATTTTTTAAACTCATTCATGCCAGGGTTCACCTTCCAACATCCTTACAAGACTGAAGCTGAATTCACAACATTTCCAGATACACTATGATGATAGGAGTCAGAACTCCAAATCCATACCCTCTTTTATTCAATAATAATTCAAACACTTTTTAAATTTTTTAAAGATTTTATTTATTTATTTATTTGACAGAGAGAGAGATCACAAGTAGGCAAGAGGCAGGCGGAGAGAGAGAGGGGGAAGCAGGCTCCCCGTGGAGCAGAGATCCTGATGTGGGGCTCGATCCCCGGACCCTGGGATCATGACCTGAGCCGAAGGCAGAGGCTTTAACCCACTGAGCCACCCAGGCACCCCTCAAACATTTTTTTAATTTTTATTTTCCTGGGGCTTGGACTGAGTATCTAAACTTTGTATCAACCATTGGAATAAGTTCTACATCCAGGGTGCTGATCTCTTTGGTGGTGAACCCCTGGATTTTCATAGATAAGTGATCAATGTGTTCTGCCTGTTACAATGGGAATGACCATCCCTTAGAATTCCCAGCATCTACTGCTATGTGAAACACAATGAAATGACACACTTGAGGTCTTATGTACTGTATTAGCAGCTTCCCGATTGAGCTGTCAGTCTGATTGTTTGTGCAAGCACTACATTGACTCCATGACCCTATGGGTAGACCAGGTCTCGACGGGTGCCCCATCTTGGATGACCAGTCATCCTGTTGTAAAGAAATACCAGTTCTTCCCCTCAGTGTCATGAGTGATGTTGCTGTCAAAATAGGCATTTCCCCTTGATTATGACTCATGGCATCACAGACTGTCCCTGTACAAGTCTCTGGGAGATACGCACATGCTCCTTTCCTTGTGGTGAATAAGATGCTTCTAGGAACTTTTTTCCTTGACTAGACTACCTCATCCCATTACAGTCAAAATATCCATCAACCTTTTCTTTCTCCTCTGATGTTTTAGACGTTTTTCTCCCTCTCTTTGTCATACATCTGTAGCACATTGAATCCTAATGTAAGTTGTCTCTGATGGGATGTTGATCCTATTATAGATGTAATTTCCTAGACATTGTATTTAAAGTGGCTATTTGTGTGTTTTTAAAATTAAGGGAATTTCTGCACAAACACATATGTACAGGATACATATTTCGCCAATTTATTTAATCATTCGACAATCCAGGAACACCAAACAGTACCTGAACGGTGAGGGAGAGAGATCAAATGGGAAAACGCAGCGTGAGAGGAGGAAAAAAACAAGACGTCAAGCAAAATCAAGCAATGCTTTCTTCATACTGTTGATTCTGATTCCATGCAGAAAAGGATGTGTCCGGTCCTCAGTGATACGGCTACAGGAGGAGAAAACAGGACAGAAGACTGAGTTGACTGGACTGTGTGATAGCCTGACTGGGGTGAGCTTCAGGGAGTATAATGTCAAGGGTTGGGAGAGCTTTTAGTCCACCCAGCACACAAGTTCCATGGGGAATGTCAGACTTTCCATCTCTATGATATGGGGGGACCCACTGGAATTTTTCCATGCATGTACATAGGATGGGACCTTTCATGATTAGGATCCCTATAATATGGAAGGAGACACTGGAATTTTTCCATGCGTGTACGTAGGATGAGACCTTTCATGACTAGGATCCCTTTCAGGACTTTGATAATTTCAGAATGCATGTTCACAGGCACCATCCATCCAAAAGGATTTTACAGGATCTTTGATGGAGTTATACTCTGCTCTTCCAATTCTAAAATTCTTTATGGCTTGAAGATGTTGTGTTCAGCCTGGAAGCTGATGTCTCTGTTCTTTTTTCCTCCATTTCTTCCCAACAACAGCGACAAAATGTACACTTTAGCCTACACCAGCATCATGGTTTGATGCTCATCTTACTTTAGAAAGTTCAAAAATCACACTTTAAGGAAATCACCTTCTGCAGGAGAACACACCTTGGAGGCATGTATCACAGAGCATTTTTGGGGAGTTTCCAACACGGCAATTACAATTATGTAAAATCACACCTGGTGTGTGTAGGAGTGTGCAGAGGGAATAGGGACATGTACAGACAACCCTCAACTGAGACTGAATGAAAAACCCATTGTTTTTCCAGTCATCCCTGCCAACTTCTGCCATCTCCTGATTTTCTCTAAAGACCTATCATTGGCATGATTCTTGCGTGATAAGCCTTTGTCACCAAAACTGCTTTTTAGCATGAATGTGCTAGGATGTGATATTTGCAAATTCAGTAGGACTCAGGGTAAACACAATAACCTCATAAAAAAAGTTCACTACTGACATAGGCTAGTTCACATAGAAACACTCACAAAAGAGTCATGCTTACTTACAATATTTAGAAGGAGTTGATGTCACTGGTTTTGTTAATTGCCGGGACAGTCATCTGGAGACAAAACAAATACAAAAAGTGAAAAAAAGGACCAACCAATCATGACCATTTCCGAATATTTGTAAGGATTTCTTCTTTTTTTTTTTTTTTAATTTGAATTTGAAAAATTTTTTATTTATTTGAGCAAGAGTGAGAGTGAGTGGGGAGAGCAGCACAGAAGGACAGGGAGAGGAACAACCAGACGGCATGCTGGGTGTGTAGTCTGATGCAGGGAATTAAAATTTTTAAATTAAAATTAAAATCATGACCTGAGCTGAAATCAAGAGTTGGACGCTTAACCAACCTCACCACCCGGGTGCCCCATGATTTCTTCTTTTAAATGAACGGTTTTATAAAAGATTCGTGGAAGAGAAAATTCAAAAAGAAATCCATTTGTTTCCTTGTAGCATATTTACATATCAGGTAAGGGATATATTCAGGTAAAAAAAAAATCACATTACCAATACCGACGAGCTTTACAATGTTTTCTTCCAGAATATTCTTTTGTCTAACCAACTCCTTGAATTTCTCAACGGCTTCCTCATCGACTTCATGTGCTCTGCCTGAAAATCACAATGTGTAAAGCAGAAATTGCCCATTAGAACCCCTAGGAATTTCTGAATATAGAACGAGAAACAGGAAGGAGGAAATCTAGTCTTTCACTGAGTCTCAAATGATTACCAGTGATCTTGTGTCAATCTCAGCTCTCTGACTTTGGTGGATAAGAGCCATTAAACCCTCTGTGATTGCATGACCATGAGCTGTCCAGGAGATGTGTCCAGGGACACATCAGGAACTCCATGAATCTTGGACCCGATCCATCAAGAATATCCAATCTACGGCGTGTCTGTCTTTGCCTCAGAATCTGTGTCTGACATGCACGTCGGGTTCTGGACCCAAACTGCAAGCGTGATTCTCACCTTCCAGACAAATAACATCCCCATCGCACATAGACTCAGAGACAGCTTGTTTCGTTTCATTTTTTAAAAAATTTAAACCACAGTTCTCAAATGCCTTTTTCCAGATTGAAACCCAGTATCCCGGAGACTCTAGCACCCATCTCCACACCGCTTGTGGGTTATTCAGGGGTTGAAGTAGTCAGTGTTTGCAGCAACAATGCATTAGAAAGACTAAATATAATGAAGGTTTATTTTGAAAGCTTCTGTCCCGAGACTCTACAATGGATTTGGAAAAAATGGTCATAAATTGAAGGATTGGGGTCAACCTGAAGAAAGCTGGGAATTGAAATTAGATGACCTGCTACAAAACTACTGCTAATGAAACTCGATTTTTTTTTTTTAATTTTCCATTTTAACAAGTGGGAGTTATTTTTAAATACCTCCCTCTTCTCCTGACTTTTGTTTACACCTTTCTTTTTAGAATCATTCCAGGATCCTTGACTCAATGCACATGAAGACTTTGACCTTGTTGGCAGAATCATTAATAATGTCCATAGGTACTGATTTTCTCTGTGAAAATGCTGACAGTCGAAATACGATATGGCCATGACCATTGTCAGGATGTGATACATACCAGCCAATAAAATGATATCCGTGGTGTGTCCTTCTTCATCCACGTTGATATCATAGCCCAGCAGAAAGTTTGGGGTTATCCTGACAACTTGGAAATCATTGGTCCCCTCATCTGTGAGGGAGAAAAAAATATATATATGTAAAATTTATATAAACTCATATAAAATTTACATATGCATATAAAGACTTGCCTTTGTTAATTTATTGTAGATTGGCTTTACCGTGATGTAGTTGGCGTATGGGTAACGACATTCTCGTACCAGTCTCTGTGTCCCCTTGGCGGTGTAGTATAAATATTAACGTTGCTTATGGCAATGAGAACAAGGAGGGTTGGGGATACTTTTCTTTAGTGCCACCTTCTTCGGCAATGAAACATTTCACACCTCCCAGTGTTACTAAAATTGTCCCTAAAATGTGTTGCCATGACACCCACATTTCTTTAAACAACACGAGTTGGGATTACATGGCATATTATCATATACAAGTTTGAAATCTTTTCATATTGGCCACATCCCAGCAATGGAGTTTACTTTTCTTTAGAACAGCTGCCATTCAAAACCACGCATAACCGTATGCTGAGTGTCGACTCTGCATCGGGCAACCCTCCGGGCCTTTGGTTAACACCAAAGTCTGCATTCGCTCTGCCCCTTAATCTAGGTGTATTGGTGAACACATTTAAAACTTCCACGAAAACATCCATTTTTATGACTATTGGTTATACTGTGAACACATCATGGGTGGGGACAATCTCAACATTCAATTCAGATCCCACGTGCATGGGGCACCTTCCTCTGGCTATGCCCATCCATCCCGCCATGTTTCTAAGAAAAAGAAAAAGGCTCTGACCCACATGCCGTGTCTTCACCAAACCTTCCCACACGCATTCTCCCTTCTGACCACAGCATACATAACTCCATATTTGAACCACTGCTCCAGATTTTACCTGAAACTCTGCCGGTTTGTGTGTCCCACTGAACTAGCATTAGTCTACCATGGCAAAAGACCAAGGAGCCCCGGACGGAACTTCACCATCTCCTAGACAAGTCTCTGAGCCTTGCCCAAGCCTACTGTAGCTCCATGAGTCTTGGGTTATGCGGAAAGAATTTAAATAAGATTCTGTGCGTCTCTAATGATTCTCGGTAAGCACGTGTTGGAATGACAATGTCATAAAGGAGGGCTTTGCAGGAAACCTCACTAAGTTGGTTTATAAAGGGAACGCAGGTCATGGAAGTGGTGGGATTAAATACGTCAAGGCCACCGCTAGTTTTGTCCCTTGCTTTCTCCAGAACAGAGCTGGGTAGGTTACAAATCCTAGTTCCCAAAGTCAGCTCAAAGTAAGTCGAGCTTATGGTCCTTCTCTCCTTCCTTAAATTGCCATGTCCAAACCCATTAAAAGGGGCTACAGAAATGCAGAAAATTAAAGAAAGTGTGATAGAGAACATCGATGACACAAGCAAATGGAAAAATCATCTACAAGTAGGAGAAATGAAATCATAATTAAAAAAAAAAATCTCCTGGTAATATAAAAGCAGCAGCAGGACAGGGCTATAATTGACTTTAGTTTCATATCTTCTACTTAACTACATACACATTGTGCTGTTTTTTATCTCAGACAAGGGCTGTAACCACAGATTTACACATTTAAATTTTGATCCGGTAGTTAGACATTAGGCCACTTAAAATTTGGAACGTTGTTTAGGGTCATTAGAAAGCGCTTAGGGGTCTGAATCTTAACCGACATCCACATGGCTTTCGACAGAAGCTGAGCTTATGAAGAAATGTGCCTGGTGTTGGAAATAACTCTAATTTCCTTGAATTTTAAGTTAATCGCCTGCACATGGAACGGAATAAGAGGCTTTAAGACAATTTTTTAAAATGTATTCCACTGGGGCTCCTGGGTAGCTCAGTGGGTTAAAGCCTCTGCCTTCGGCTCAGGTCATGATCCCAGGGTCCTGGGATCCCCAGGGTCCCCACATCGGACTCTCTGCTCAGCAGGGAGCCTGCTTCCTCCTCTCTCTCTGCCTGCCTTTCTGCCTACTTGTGATCTCTGTCAAATAACTAATTAAAATCTTTAAAAATAAAATAAAACATATTCCGTTACAGCAAAATGACATCAATATGTAAACTCAGGATAGACTCATTAGATTAAGTTCCTAAGGTCGTTTTACCTTATCTGGCAACATTTTCATGCAATTGAGAACCTTAGGAAACAAACCATGTAAACACACGGTCTGACCACTCCCTTAATAATACTCGTAATTGGAAGGAGCCATCCATGTCCTACGATTGAACTGTCTGTGCATGACAAAATAAAGTGCTTGGAAAATTTAGGGACATGGTGCCCAGTCATACTTCTGATCATTCACCAAAGTAGAATTCAGGCATACAGAGTTCCGGAAAGAAGTTGAGGCTAAGAATTCAATCTTTCATTATCAGTAAATCAATTATACTTACAATCGGCGTGGATAATATTGTCGAGTCCTGATGTTCCCATGACAGATTTATATACGCATTCTCCATTAACCCTAAAAATCAAAATATCTTTAAGTGGATGCACGAAAACAATGAAACCCTGGTCCGTAATGAACGTCTTCGTTCTTTTGGCCGCAGAAAACCCTATTTGAGGTGTCATGTCCGTGCCTATGAACAATGATAAACAACATGACCTTCGAAAGAGAAGAAGTAGGTGTCCCACGATCAAGTGTCACCTGGCAAGGACGTCTTTGTCTACACATGGCATCAGACTACTAGTTTTAACGACAGAGAAGAGATACAAAACACATCATATTTAAAGCCAGTTAAACATGAAGACATATGAGGGGCACCTGGGGGGCTCAGGTGGTTAAGCCTCTGCCTTTGGCTTAGGTCATGATCTTGGGGTCCCCGGATTGAGTCCCACATCGGGCTCCCTGCTCAGCAGGGAGTCTGCTTCTCCTTCTCTCTCTGACCCTCCTCCCCACTTGTGCTCTCTCTGTCTCTCTCTATCTCAAAAAAAAATAAATAAATAAAAAACATGAAAAAACCCGCAATATTGGAAAGTTATTAGACTATTAGAAAATAATAAACATTTTCTGGTAACAGAGAGAAATAGCTCTCAAGGCACGCCTTAGCCATTCTCACAACACTGGCAAAGATTTCTTACCCCATATAAAAAGCAAAAAACATCCCCTCAAAAAGAACAAAGAAATATGGGTTTAATTTAATCAGAATCACAAACTTCCATTAAAAAAAAAAAACCCTAAGAAAACTAAACACCGAACAACATATATATATATATATATATATATATAAACACATTGCACACACACACAGACACACAAGCACACATGAATCACATATGTGATACGTGGAAAGTAAATGCATATTACATGCAACCATCATATATGTGTCCCATATATAGCAAGTGTCCATGTGTGTCTGTGACAAAAAAATGTGTATTTGGAAAAATAGGAACAATGCATACAGCACAAATAATTAAACAGGAAAGAGTCCGACTAAAATGAAGCCATGTGCTGAACAGATGTCACAAAAGAGGGGTCCCAGGAAGCCATGGTCCCCACTATGCGTCATTAGGGACATGCAAAATAAAAGCCACTTCCCGTTCGCCTGGAATGGATAAAACCACAGACCAAGTCAGCCCCGAGGTTTAGAAAGAACGGGTTGCCGTGGACGATCTGATGTCTTGCTGGCCATAATCCCAATGGCTCTGTCACTTGGGAAACAATTTGAAT
This sequence comes from Martes martes, assembly GCF_963455335.1. NCBI lineage: Eukaryota > Metazoa > Chordata > Mammalia > Carnivora > Mustelidae > Martes > Martes martes. Next base: position 2,926,038 of record NC_137897.1, on the reverse strand, counting down.
GTCCTGTCCTTAGAGATGCTGAGGTCACCCATAGACAACTACAATGCCACTGTGGCACACTCCCCAGGAGAACAGCAAATAATATGTCCACGCAAACACGTGGCAGAGCGATCCTTATCAAAGCCGTCCACAATACCCACAATGTGCAGACCTTATCCCGTGCCTGGAAAACGTGCCCGCTGTTTTGGACACAAAGTACTTTAACTCGGCAATGGCGAAAGGGACTAATTGTCCCGGAAGCTTTGTGCCTACATGGTTAAAGCCTTATGGGGGGTGAGAAAAGCAGGAGGAGACGCACTGTGTGTGATTCCACTGTGTGATGTTCTGGAACAGAGGAGAAAACCTTGTCAGGTGTTCTCCATGTGGCCACACGGGCAGATACTGGGAGAGAAGCAGACTTTCGGTGGTGATGGAAAGGTCCTGTATCTTGACTAACAGTGACAAATGGTTGTACACGTCTGTGAAAACTCACGCACTACGCCTTCACGTGCATGTCTGCCGTCACACGTGCATGACATTTCAGTAGACCTGATTGCAGAACGAGGAGCCCCATGTAAAGTCAGCGAAATGTAGACGGACACAAAAGTATAAAAATGACCCCAAAACATCATAGGGTATTCTTTAAAAAAAAATATGGAAAACTGACAGGTATACTTATTAGGATATGATGACTGCGTAATTTCATTATATGTATATATAAAGTCTAACCAACAGTATCATAGATTATACATAATCAATTGCATATCTATTGGGATAGGATATGTGTGTAATTTGATTATATGTATATATAACACATAATCAACCACACTGTAGAGTATACATAATCAATTATATAATTAATTATATATCAATTGTATATATCAACTATATATTAATTATATAATTAATTATATAATTGCATAGCATTACATATATTATTAATATTGTGTATTATATACAGCAGTTTTATCCATTACTAAGTTCAGAAAGCATTCCAGTACTATTAATGGAATGCTCACACTTCTGCTGGCATATATATATATATATATATATAAAATTATATATTACCATATATTTATTATATATATTATATATTTTTATATATTAGAATCATATTATAATAATTATATATCCTTATATATAATTAATTATATATCATAATTATTATATATTATTTATTATTACATATTATAATTGTAAAACACGTTTATAATTATCAAACATGTTCATTCATGATATTTGTACGTCAATTATATCAATTACATTTGTATATATACAAATATATATTTGTATTATATATTATATTATATATTGTATATCATGTATTATATATAATATTATTTATATATCATATCCTATATCATATATTATATGTTTATATGGTATATCACTATATATTATAATTGTATTGTATATTATATGTTATTTACTATGTATTATTATATATTATATAGCATTATATATTATCATTGTAAAACATGTTTATAATTATCTAACATGTTCATTTGTGATATTTGCATATCAATTATATCAATTCCATTTGTATATTTATAAACCCATCTCTCCAAACATGACCCTCGTATTTTACTTTCTCAGCGCTCATCCTTTTTGCTTTTTGTTCTTCAGCACCTGTGTCTGTGTGTGGAAACTAGAGAGAGGTTCTCACTCAGTTTCTTATAATGCACAATTTTTGATACATGTTCTGAACCCTTTTATCCTTGGAAGAATCACCCTCCCCTTTATGCCCTTTCCAATTTCTTCCTGATTCTTAACAGATGAACGCATCTCTCTCCTTATTCTCAGTCCTTTACTCGTTTGTGTTCCCCAGCCAGTACCTTGCTGGGTCTTTTGAAGCCTCGCAATATTTCCTTCACATCTCCCTGAAGTCCCCCCTTTGCAAAGTTCCTTCACTTTTCTTCGTACTGCCAACTTTTTGAACTATTAAGCCATCATCCGTTCCCAGTGCAGTTCTAACTGCATCGGAAGGACTGCAAACAGTAAAAATTAACAATTCCCTTTCCACGTGCCATGCAAACATAGGTTTTAACCTTACACACAGGGGATCTGTCTGCATGATTTTGTGCTTTGGGATGCCCTCTATTTCTTTTGAATAATTCCTCCTCCTTCCTTCCTTTCTTCATTCAGTTTAAAGCTCTCTCTATTGATCTGTGTGCCAACATGTGTCCTCTTTCTTCCTCCTTTGTTGGAAAATCCCAGTCCATCTTCAAAGACATCCTCCACATACCCTGTTCCTTGTGACCGTTCATAGAACACCCCTCAACCCCCACCATATGATCACGGGCCAATTTCTGGTGGTCTCTTTCCACCTAGACTTTACTCTTATGAGAGAATTTCATGCATGGTATTGTTACGAATTTAGAGATCTGTATCAGGCTCTATGTTACCATTGAAGGTAAAAACAAATAAATAAATAAATAAGTCTCATCTTCTCTTAGTCTTTCGAGTTCTTAATAAAATGTCTATCCTAGAGTGGGCTTTTTATAAATAGTAGTTGAAGTAGCAAAGGCTTTGGTGAATGTCACAATTCCATGATGTTCACAATTTGCTACTTGTGAGTTCTTCAGGATAGAGAATGATAGAGCCAGTGGCAGGAACCCTGTGGTCCCAAAAGCTCCATGAGGACCATCTCCTTAAAGCAAGAAGGCTGTGCTCAATTTATAAGGAACTGAGACAGTCACACTCTTCAATGCTGTGCAGATATTACATTGCAAACATGGAGGTCAGATGCCCTTCTGAGGATCAGGCACTAATAGGTGTGTTTGCTCTGTGTGATTTTTACTTACTTGACAAAAAAATTGAAGAGGATTTCCCTTCTTGGTATGTCCACGTCAATATTTCTCATATAACCCCTAAATGCGCTGTTTTCACTGATCTTCTCAACATTGCTAGCTGCCATGTACATGGTCCTCCATTGTCCTGAAAGCTAAAAGCAAAGTTCCTATCAATCAGCAACTTTACTCAATTTCTTTTTATTTTCTCCAACATCATCCCGTATGGTTATGCCTTGTCTTTTGCATCAGCACAGAGCTAACTTTTTGAACAACCCAGGATTTATAAACTACTGGACAAAGCCAAGTCGGCAACAAATCAACCCTTTGACATATTCCTAAAACAGCATATCCATTCTTACCCAATGCAAGACCTCAACCCCAACAGCTCATGGGATGTTGCATGTCCTCTTTTACAAGTACAGCAGAGATGTATAAAGGGCCAGTTACTAGACTCTAGGAGACACGTACAGTAGACACGTGTAAGGAGCCTATTAACAGAGGAGTTCTCAGTTTCCAGGTAGACGGCTAACCCTGATGCACGTCAATTGGATAGACATAAGAAAATCCCCCCAAACACGCACATACACATAAAGACCTCTTTGTCAGGTCTCCCAGGTCCTAGTACCTGTGTCAATGCATTAAGTAGCTGGGCGTTGCACACCGCAACAAGGACAAGAGACAACAGTAAAAGCTTCATGTCTCCAGCCCGTCTTGGTTCCTCCTCTGCAGAAGCTCTGAGTAGATTGCTGGTTGCTAAGATTCTGAATTTTGGTTGCTTTATATAGTATACATCTGTGGATGTGGCAATGTTTGTCTATTTGTCATTCTTTTCAAGAGAGCATTGTGTAACACGGACAACATCCTGGTTGGCGGTGATGTATCCCAAAGACCTGTGAGATCTGGGGCATGTTGCTCATTTCTTCCTCGACTCTGGAAAAGACCTTCAGAAGCTCGGTTGGCCTGTACCATTGTTTGGATCAAGCCTGCATATTTCATGTGATGTGGATACTCATTCACTCGTGGGGAAAAGAGATGTCCCCTTCCCTCTTTGTTGGATGCATTGCAAGGAGATCACCTTCCTGCCCCAGCACAACTGTTCCCTGTTTTTTGTGAAAAGCTGTAAGGATTTATGTGGGGGCTTTGCCATAAAACCAACTCATAAATGCAAATGCCAACGTGCAGGTTGGGAGACATCTGGTCTTCCTCTTTCCCAGCAAGCTGGGGGTGAAACCACTTTGAGGCTCTTCGCAGACAAAGCTGTACACAGTCCTGAGTGTGTCTGTCCCTCTGAGCTTATTATGAATATCAGATAATTATGTGTCTATGGAAAGCTCATAGGAGAGTATTTAGCTTGGAGAAATAAGATCTGAAGTTGTTATTAATATCTTGGAAGAAAACCAGTGAACCCGTCAATCAAATAAGAGTCTTTTAGGAAGCTGCTACCATCATCGGTTCATTCAACATTAAATGAAATTGCCACTCATCCTTACAGGCTAATAAAGTGAAACAAGAAAACGGGCATCTTGCGATTCTTTTGCTCACATTTGGCCAATTATGAAATAGAATAAGATAATATGATAAGACCAGGATAAATAAGGTCTAAAACACAGGCAGTGGCACTAATCCCTCATGAAAGGTTGGCTTGTGTCCTCTTCCAAACTCATGTGTTGACGCCCTACCAGCCAGACCCCCAGAATGGGATATACTTTGGAAATAGGGTCACTGGGACAATGTAGTTGGCTGTAGTTAGTTCAGAGCAGGTCATGGTGGGCTAGGGTGTGCCCTTAATCCAATATGGCTGGTGTCTTTCTAAAAAGGGGAAATTTGGATGCAGGTGCACACAGAAAAGGTAGGGGGATGCTGTCCCAAAGCAGCAACCTTCCACCGGCAAGAAGACAGAGATACACCAGACCCTCCTCTAGAGATGTCATGGAGACTACAGCCCTGCCCACAGCCCATCTCACACTTCTGGCCTCCTTATCTCCAAGATAGTACAACTCTCTTGCTCTAAGCCACCCATTTTGATTGATTGTTTGACGGGTTGATTGATTCCACAGTAGCCCTAAGAAACTCTTACACACTCGGGATTTGGTATCAACTGTGACTTGGGCCATGTAGCTAAGTTCCTTGCCGTGTCCTTCCCCCTCTGCCTGAGGCCACTGAACTGATGGAAAACCCTCTTTTCTCTGAGGCCAAGAACTCAGTAGGGCATGAGAGCTCTAGTTCTCATGCCAGCTGGTTGGAAGGTGTTGGGAGACCACGTCTACCAATGAAGAAGCACCTTCAGCCAAATAAAGGACAAGACAAACAATGGATTTTCCTTGTTTTTTTAGTTTTCCTCACATTTTTTTATTAACATGGGAAACGGTGACAGGTTAAAATTATTGACTTGGTTTATTCTTTTGGAGCAACCATGTGGTCTCCGTATTCTTGGGAGGACTTCCTTCTTCCAGAAATCAGTTTATGCTCTAGGCACAGGACAGTCTGTTCTCTCTTGATTTCACAAGTTCTTTTATTGATTCAAAATATACTTTGTGTTCTCTTATGAAACACAACAAAGATAACCAACAAGGGAATTCTCTGCCAGACGAGTATAGTTAATCACCCATAGGATGGACTCAAAAGACTCTCATTCCTTCAGACTGATTGTCTGTCATTTGGGCTTTGACATTTTATCACCTTTTGATGAAGGTATCTCAGACTCCTGCTTCATCAGCTGGCCTTTTGCTCTCTTTTAATTTCTAAAAGTGGCCAGGTTGGGTCATTGAATTGGATTCTTTCATCTGTCTCTTTCTGCTTTTGGATCCATTGTTACTTTTCTGTGTTTTGTCTTCCCCTCTGTGGGTTGTCCCATATCACTTTCTCTCTCGGCATGAAAAGGAAGTCAGTCATTTCTGTATCCAGCAATGTTCTGTCCAACTCTGTCCATTTTGAAATTGTGAGATGGATACTACTCTGTCTTCAGTCAACATGGAGATTGATTTTAATATTTGAATGAATGTTGTTCTCTGTGGTTCCCTTGAAATACATTTCACTTCCTTTCAACATGCCATTTGGGTCCTAATTATATAAATTTCCTAGTCTATTCACCCAGCGCACACTGAAGTACAGTAGGGTACATTGAAGGCTCAATTATTAATATTCGAAGGATTCCATATCTCCCTTCTGCAAAACCCTGGACTGTTTTAGACAACTGAGACAACTCTTCAAACCACAAGGCATACCCCACACCTTACCCTCCCATGTATTCTTTGTTTTCTAATTCTCACATTTCTTTTGATATCCATCAAGATTCTGGTCTTGCAGAGTCTTTGGTTATCCATTTCTTTGGATATCCATCATGAGTGTGGCAATCGTTTCAATATTCTAGTCTGTTTTAGGATTATCTTTCGGAGCCTACGTCTCTTCTGTTTGCCTTTTGCCTTTTCTTATCTAACACTTTCATGGGTAAAAGATTAAACAGACACCTGTCTACTCTGTCCTGAAACGCTGACACAGCATAACCCTTAGCCAAATCCATTAGCTTATTGGCCTCACTACACACAAAGGACAGGAAATGGTGAACATCTGAAAGACATCTTGATTTCTCTACATATCATCTCACTTTTCATACAAAAGTCTTGATGTGAATTCCTTGTGGATCCCCCACCAGCACCCAGGTGTTCAAAATCAGAAGGATGATCATTAGTCACATTTTGGAGATCTGAATTCAGTGCATTTAGGTGACTGGCTTGTCCCACTTTTCCTGGGAGTGTATTGCTGGTTTTCGCACGGGCAGTCTTACATCCTAGGAAAGCCCACAGTGCCGAGCCAATGAGGACAATCGATTGCCCTGAGAGTGGTGATTAGTCACTGGGAATTCCAAACCTTCCCACAGAGATCGTGGGTCACTTGATCTGTGGCATGGCTTTCTAAACTGTGTGCTCACGTAGTTCATGGCAGTAGCGAAAGAGCCATTTTTTTCGTGCCAAGTCGGCAAAGCACTGCGTTATTTCTCCAGCGTTCCTTACCAACCCTATCCTCGTCTACACACCTCCTGCAACTACAGATCCCCTCCTGAAAAACATATACGGGCACCTGAACAACTCTGAAAGTCGGCCAGCAATCCTTGAGTCTACATACCACTGTCACTGGACACCCGTTGTCAAACTTAAATGCTTCAAGATTAAACTTCTCCTCCCCCATTTTGCTACGTCTTCCTCACAGTCTCTGTCCTTAAACAGGAGTGTCAGCTCCAGCTGTGTTTTCATGTTATTCTCTTGTGCGGAAGCGCCAGTGCCCAAAAGTTCCTGGTGCATGTAGGAGGGGGTAGGCTTGACAGGTAAAATACAGGTTGCCTCGTTAAATTTGAAGTTCATGTGTACTGTGGACATACTTATGCTGGAAAGAGAAAGCTTTGTTGTTGATCTCAAATTCAAATGTAACTGCCCATGTGCATTTGTGTTCACTGATTCTGGCTCATGGGCATATGGAGGCTGACAAGTCCCGAGAGGTACAATCAGAAAGCTGGAGACACAGGAGGGCCAATGGTGTAAATCCCAGTCCAAGGGCACAGGACCTGTGTCCCCATTCGATGTCAGGAAGAAAGAGCAAATTTTCTGCCTTTCATAGATCTGGTCTGTATATCCGGTCTCAATCTGTACAGCATCGAGATCTAGTGGAACTGTAGATCTGGTCTTGGACATTATGTACATCTAGACCGTGTACATTCAAGAGTGTCATTTTCTTTTCATCCACCTAGAACTATTTTTTGCCTCTTTGCTGGGCAGTGTTGCCGCCGTGGAGAAAGCACATACTAGAGAAAATTCAAGCGATGAGTCACTACTTGCATTCCCACATTCCTCTCATTCACAGACGGGGTACATTTCAGATCTCCAAATGCGGACAGCAGTAGCCAAACACATCAGCCCCTTTGCTCATGCACTTTCCTCTCCAGAAATGCTCTCTTCTCTCTGCCTCTTGTAAGCCCACTTAGCCATAAGAAAATCCCACAAATCCATCCATGCAGAGATGGGAAAAAGAATTCGTAAACTTCCTGTGACACATCTGATGATCGTTCTAACTCCAGGAGACACACGTAGAAGGCAGCAATTATAAGAATGGGTGTTGGTAGGACTGGAATTGATCTCTCACACTTCCTGAAAATGTCAGAGGTGACAGGTTCCTGCCTGAATGAAAGGCACTACGGTGTCTTCCATACTTTGGTGCATTTGCTTTAATTTGACTAGCTTCCATTTGTTTCTCAGTTCTTTATTTTAGTTTTAGGGTGTGCATTTATTCTGCCAAATGATAGGTATTGGCTTTCTGGGATGATGTGGCACTCAGTGCTGCTCTTTGTTGCAATGTTTATTGTCTACGAACTGTGGATTTTTTCTTCTCCCTCGTTCCCCCCCAAGTAACGGTTCAGTATTATCTCGTCTCATGTTTGAAGAAAAATCCTATATCAGCACAAATAAATCCCAGTGGAAATGTGTGAAGGCTCCTTTTCAAAGCCTTCCTAGCAGGATATACAGGTGCCCTCAGGAATAACACCTTCCCAAATGGTAGCCATGTATCGGCAGTGTTAGGAGACAAGCCCATTATCTTTTGGAACAATGGGTGTCTCCAAGTTTTTAAAAATAACTATTACAAAGTCTAGTGGAGAGCAATGTAGTCATTTGCTCCCATGTATGCTGACACCCCCCCCCCCCAAAAAAGTGTATTTGCACAAATGCTCATAGCAAGTATTTGCTGTGCCATCAGTAGGTACAATATACAGAACTTACAATTTATCATCCTAATCATTTTTTTTAAAGATTTATTTATTTATTTGACAGACAGAGATCACAAGTAGGCAGAGAGGCAGGCAGAGAGGGGAGTGGGGAAAGCAGGCTCCCTGCTCAGCAGAGACCCTGACGCAGGGCTTGATCCCAGGACCCTGAGATCATGACCCAAGCCAAAGGCAGAGGCTTAACCCACTGAGCAACCCAGATTTCCCCCATCCTAATCATTTTTAAGCATACAGTTCAGTAATGAGAAGTACACTCCCATTGTTAAGCAACTACCTCCACAATTTTTGTCATCTTGCAAAACTGAAACTCTGTCCCCATTGAACACCAACTGCCCATTACCCTCCCCCAACCCCTCACACCCACAATTCTTTCACTCACTGAATTTGCCTGCTTCAGGAAATTTCCTCATTGATGTGGAAGCGTATGGGATTCATCCTTCTGTGTCTGGCTGATCCCATTGAGCACAATTACAAGTGTTCTAGCAGGTGTCAGAATAGTCTTCCTTTTTGATGGCTGAGTAATATTCCATTGGATGTATTCACATCTTGTTAACCCATTCATCCATTGAAGGATACCTTTTGGCTGTTGTGAATGAAAGTACTATGAACAAAATGAAATGTGAAGAAGCCAAGGAACAGGAATATGATAGAGAAGAAAGGGGGAGAAAACAGGTGTTGTTTAAAGTGGAACATGTAGTTTATGATCTACTAGAAAAAGAGGGAGTCTCAAAGCCAACAGGTCATAACTTTCCAATACTGAAGGGAGACATTATGCTAGAGACTCAGGAAGCACTACCCAGCCCTAGAAGGACAAACAAAAAGAAATCCACACAAAACCTACCTGAGCAAAATCCCCAAACCAGACACTAAGTGTGCAAAACAGTAGAGTGCTTTGAGTGAAGGAATTAATAGGATGAACCGCTAAATTCTCTACAGACACAGTGAAAACCATGGTCTAGTAAAGTGTTCCACTGTTGAACTATGCTACCAAATTGAAAGAGAAATAAAGATCTTTTCAGGCAGCCCAAAACCAAGAGAATCTGTCATATGTGTGCCAGTACTTAGAGAAATGGAGGCACAGAGTGTATCTCAGATCAAAGTTTGCAGGTGGATGGAGGTGCCTGGGTGGCTCAGTCAGTTCAGCGTCCAACTCTTGGTTTCAGCTTAGGTCATGATCTCGAGGTGATCTGATTGAGGCCTCTGTTGGGCTCCATGCTCAGTACACAGCCTGCTTGTCCCTCTCCCTCGGCTCTTCCCTCCCCACCTCCACTCACAGGCTCTCTCTCTCTCTCAAAAAAAAAAAATAAATAAATAAATAAATAAATAAAATCTTTCAAAATAGAGGGATTAATAATAGTCCATATATCCCAGCTCACTGGAAAGGACCATAAAAGGTGGGAAATAATCAGTTGAAAAATGGTAGAACACAGATAATCGCTGAAATGCATATATATGCATATTTAAAACCCTATTAAATTTTATTTCTTATAGCATATAATGTACCTACATTTCAGCTAACTATCCATCATCCATCCATCCATCCATCATATCTATCTACGTATCCACCCACCCATTCATCCATCCATGATCTATCTATCCATCCATCATATCTATCTACCTATCTCTCCATCATCAACCCATCCATCCATCCATCCATCCATCCATCCATCCATCCATCCATCCATTCACCATATCTATCTACCTATCTCTTCATCCATCAATCCATCCATCCATCTCCTTATCTATCCATCCATCCATCCATCCATCCATCCATCCATTCACCATATCTATCTACCTATCTCTTCATCCATCAATCCATCCATCCATCTCCTTATCTATCCATCCATCCATCTATCCATTCATCCCTAGGTATGTCTATCTACCTATCATCTATCTTGCCATCCATTATATCTATCAAGCCATTCAGCTATCATCTATCATCCATCCCTCCATCCATCCATCCATCATTTATATCTGTCTGTCTGTCTATCCATCCATTCATCCACCCACCCACCCGTCCATCCATCTATGTGTGTATATATATTCACAGTAATAAAATTCGTTAGAATGTAATACTGTCTCCATGTAAGATACAGAGAGAATCAGACTGGATGAAAACTATCCAATACATGTTATTTACCAGATATACAGCTTAGATATAAAAAGGCAGAAAGTCTGGGAAAGCATATGCCATGACAATCATAAAAATATTATGGCGCACAATTCTCTGGCTTTCTCAGTGTTCCTATAAAAACAGACAAACAAAAACAAGAGCCCTAGCCCCCTGGGACACTGAAATATATATGATGTAAAATTAGGAAGTGTTTGCACTTCTCCTAGAAATATTTTCATATACTATAAGCTTAGATATGTAGCTACTTCTTTCTGTAAGAAAAAGAGTAAGTGATGTAACCCAATAGGACAATATCATTTCTCTTACCAACCCCAGTGTCAACAATTACAACACAGGCTTATCTCTAGATTAAGCTCTGAGGCTCTCGAAGCCCTGGAGCTCACTTGGGGTTATTTACACATCAAGGAGGAGCAATCCCATGACCTTGTAGCCAGGTGATAAAACTGTCAGGGTTTCTCATAATCCTGGAGAGATTCCATGTACAGCCAAAGGGCTGTCCTAAAAGGACGTCTCACAGCCGTCTTCTCCCCCTGTGTATGTAGAGAAAACTATTTTTCCCTACTTCCCAGGCTATAGGGTGTTAGGCTACTCACTTTGTACAATTGACCTGTCTCTCATTGCATCCACACCAGATAAGGGCTGGGGGCAAAAGGTGAGGACACACTTATTATGTGCTGTAAGATTTTCAATAAGAAATCCATCTCTAAGTCGTAACACCATGTGTTCACTTCAGCATACAACTGACCAAGAAACCCCAAAATACTAAGTGTCAGTACGCTCCCATGGTTATAGCAGTATTGGACAAAATAAAGAAAAATGCAAAAGGGGAAAAAAAAGGAACACTAGAAAAAAGTAAAAGATGAAAAACATCACAAAGGGGTTACAATTCTAAAAGTAAATGTGATCAACACTAACTCCTAAAGTCACCATAGCGCACACTGACAGTTGCATGTGTCCACAATTAGAATGGGGAAGTTTCCCACACTTGTTTCAGCACAGAGACAACTTAACTAACATATCACTAGAAATAGAGAAAATCTGGAAAACAAAATCCATCAAATCGACTGAATTAATATGTCTAAAACACTGCGCAGGACCATGCAAGCGCTCTCGTGCTTCGAACGGCAAACCCGAACTTTTCACCTGTTTCAACCGAAGGGACATCTGAAGAAGTGTGAACGAGTAAAGTCATACAGATTATTATGCGGTTGAGTGTTGTGTCATAGCCGAGGAGGAAATTAGAAAATGTTCATACACTTGGAATTTAGAAACGTGTGTTTTAAAAAATGCATTCAAGAAAAACGACATGGATATTTGAAAATATTTTGAACTTAATAAAAAGCTGCAAATTAAACCCTGGTCTAAATGCCTCATACTTTTCTTTTTAGATTCCTTAGCCGCCCTTTGGAGCAGGTGGACTAATTACTTCCAAAGTGACAGGTGAAGAAACAATGCATAGAAACTTTAGGTCCCTTGATCAAACACAGCTGTTACGTTGGGGAAAGACACACATAAAGCCATCATAAAAAATAATAATTTGGGGACATTCCTAAGCCACTTTAGCAATAATTGGTTGTAATTTCCTAGGGCTTTGCTTTATATCTGTGAAATCAACACGCAGGAGTATTGTGGAACCACTTTGGAAATCCTGGCCTTTGTCCTAGAGTTAAAGCCGCCCATGCATTTTGACTGGGGAAATCCCATGGTTCGACTTAAACTTTAACAAAAGTTTATAAATGATTTCTTGGCAGTTGCTGGGTAGGGGCACCAGGGAGACCACTCTGGGGTCTTGTGGACACATCAATGGAAGTGAGGGTTTTAAAACAGCTGAGCGGTCATGACGCTCCTCACCACTGGTGTCTGGTTTCTGCAAACACTTTCAAGTACACCCTTCACGATCTGCTTACGTTTGCGTATAACTCATTAGCAATGACGACTAGTCAAGGAGCATCACATGATTTGGAAGTTTGGAAACTTCTCCTACACAGTCACTAAACCTGGGTATGCTTGGGGCACAGGATGTGGAACTCATGTTTGGACATTTCATGAGGGACCTTGTTATCAACAACTTGACTAGTGTATCGAACACCCAGTGTTGGGCATGGCTTGCATGACTCAATCTTTATTTTGATCTCACGGCCATGCGAGTTGTGCATGTCTTCTCACTGTAGGGCACACGAGGAGGACTAACCCTTTATGTAGCCTGTGTCCATTCTCATAGCAGAGGGAAAGAACAGGAGTCAGCTGTTACCCCCATAACCTTGTTTAATATTTCCTCTCAGGGGTGGTACTAGGTATGCCTGCAGTAGAACGTCTCCTAAGGCAACAACTTAACACTACCCGTTGCATTTAGCCATGGGAGGAACTTGAAATGTGGGTACACCCTAGTGAATCATGGGGCAACTTTTCTTTATATTTTGGCTCACCTGGGCTCCTTTTGTAAGCCTCATAGGCATTGGAGTGCATTCAAGAGAGTTTTGAAAAGGAGAAACACGAGTCCATGGGTTAACGCTCTTGAAAAATTTTGCAAGAAAAAAGCTGAAAACATGGCCTATTTGGACAGAAACATATTCTAAGCAACTTTTTTTTTAAAGTTAGGAATATGTCAAAATAAATTAGTAGCACTACAGAAACACATAATTCAGGAGAGTGAAATAATCAAGTATAGTAGGAACATATTTTGTAAAGCACATCCTTATTTTTGCAAACCCCAAATCCTAAAATCAACAGTAAATGGTACGTGGTGACATTTAAGCTAAAATCTCAAGTTGAGCAGAAGTCAACTAGGTAAATGTCACTGGTGCAAAGCTAATGGGTTGTGTGGAAGGAGGCACGGCAAAAGGGTTGACCAGTTGTACATATAACACATTACTCTGGTAACAATATAGTGGCTTCAATGAGATTGTTGACTTCAAACCGATAAGCAGATTTTTGTCCTGTGGAACTTAGAAAGAGTGCATAATATCCCATTTCAATGACAAACATCCCATCTATCTACAAAATGTATATTCAGCCCCCATTTGGTTGCCCTGATCCCAGTAAGAGTAAAACAACATTTGGTGTTATTTGACCATTTGCATAACGAACCTTTCTGCCTAGCAAGACGCGAACGTGTGAATTGAAATTATCTTTGAAAACAAGACTCTGGGCCTGAGTTTCTTTGTCAAAAAAAAAAAAAAAAGAAAAAGAAGAAGTACTTCCAACCTCATAAAAGTGCTGTTTTCTGTTGGGCATTAGGATCAAGCAGGCACGTCTTGCCATGGCTCCGTGGGCCCTAATATCAAACTTCCACACAGTTGGAAAAATCCTTTGAATATCTCCATGCTTTGTGTACATATACACGAATGTAAGGGTCCGTCATGTGGACAGTTATGTCTGTAATTCTGGGGAGCAGACCACCGGAGTCGGAACAACAGTCCGTATACACAACATGGAGAAAGTTTGCCCCCCTTGCTAATTCCCTGAGTTCTCCCTGCAACCTCTAGATTAGAACAAATATGAAAATCTTCATTGCAAGGACCTCACCTGACCACAGAATTCACAGTAAGACGCAATTTCTTTAAATCTCACTGCCGAGGCGAGATGTTGTACCCAACAGAGTTGGCTTCCCCAACTTCATTCAATAAAACCTCCTCCACTTTTAAGACTTCTTTACAAACACACCAAATGCTACTTTGGGCTTATTCTTACGGTTTCCCTTAAAAAAATTTTTTTAAGCCCCCTTTTTTATTGTGATTCAAATAGCTTCTCAAATCCTGTCTCTTTGAGAAGTCAAAAATGGACAAATTTCTATTTCCCTCTTTCATTTTATTGGAAATTGCATTTTTTTGGTGATTGTCTTCGTTGCAACAAATACTCTTGAATATTGTGCATACATCTTTTTTTTTTTTTAACGAAACTCTCTACGTGTATGAAAATTTCCCATAAACCATTCCATATAAAATGTAGCTCCATAAAAGAGTGTTTATTTTTACTTTACTTCCATGGGTGTTTATGGGTATAAAAAGAACAAAATGACGAGTTCTCACTTGAAATGAATTTCTATGTACTGCTGGCAAAGAGGACAGTATTATATAGAAATTCAATAAACTTGTCCAAATCATCACTATCTTAAATATTAAATTCCAGGAATCCGGGACGGTGTTCAGGTTTCTCTGTATAGCAGACATTCTTATAATTTAAAGGTTAGTGCCATATGTAAAATATAAATACATTCGAATTGTAAGTCTGGTTTAAACATTTTGTCGGCATTCCACTTGTAGATGTAGTGAGAGACGACAACGGCCAAGACCATTGTTTCAGACGAGGGAGCGATTAGTTGAACACGGTTGTTTATTTTCTGAAAGGGAGAAAGAAAAGAAATAATTATTAAAATAAACATCCCAGAGATTTCTCTTCATACTTGACATAAAACAGACCACAAAAAGAATTTCCAGACTTCTCCATAATATGTTCATGGCAAGGTTTGGCCCAGCCAAAGTGCAAAGGACGTAGAGACACACCTCTTGAAAAGGCATAACTGTTGTAGACTGCACAATACTTTTCAGGGCACTTCTGTGTGAAGACGTCGCCTGGACACAAGGATTCCCAACAAACCAAGCATCATGACCACCAACCACAGACAAATCTCGAGATGTGCATTATTAGTATTTGCAAAATTCCAGAGTCTTCCCAGGGACAGCTTGTTCCCCAGCATCTTCTGCCTTGGGAGGTCCAACGGGGGTCCACCCCCTCATTCCTCAGCCGTCCTTCACTTCCCCCTCTCTGCCTACACCATATGTCATCCTTCATCAAATGTTGCAGGACCCCCACATCCCATCCACCGTGGTGGAGCCCTTCAGTGACAGCCCGGGACCCGTCTTCTGTTCCTCTGCAAACCATTCCCAGCAGACCGTTCTGATGCACTTTTTTTTTAATTGTGCATGGGCCTTTCTGTCTGGTTGTTCAAGTCTCGTTAGCCAACGTCAGCAGCTCTCTGTGCGTCCTATGACGTGGCAGTCCCTCCACACCTGACATGACGGAAGAGGGTCATCTAAGCCTTCCCAACAGTCTGCCCCCATGCCTACCAGTAGATAGAAGCCTCCCCCTACGTTGTTGTGTCTGGCTGCTTGCCACGTTTCTGTGTGCAGCCATGGTTTTCAGAACCTCCATTGACCCCCAACATGTCCCCAGGATATCCCTGCATTCTCACGGTGCGTCCACACAGGCTTGAGGCTCCGTACGCGGCCGTCTGGACATGGGAAACCTCTCCTTCCCTGGGTCCCACAAGAGGACGACTCCTGTGGGCTTCTCGAGGGGGTCTCAGGTGAATTGGTAGGTTACCAAGAATGAACAAGTCATAATTAATTTGCTCTCCCGTCATATGTTTTAAACCTTATCCTGGCTATTCATCCTGAATTCTATTGTTTGCCGTTCTTCCCATAGCACCTGTTTTACCCCGGTTAAATTTAGCAATGATGTCCCAAGCCCCAGGCTTCTCCCTAGGAAAAGCACAAAGCCTTAAACAATGATTGTGAAAATCCCACACATTCTTTATTGATTTGTTTGAGTGATTTATTATTTCATATGTTTAGTGCTTCCCTCATCTGATGCTGGGTTTAATCTGTCCTCTCCTTTTCTACCTTCATAGAGAGAACATTGATTTTAATCCTTATAAAAAATCTAATATGCGCCTATAAAGCTGTAAATATCTAATGACCACGTCAGCTGCATCCCACACATTTTAAATAGGGTTTTTAATACGTCCTAGACTTTCTTCTGTGAACTGCCAAATGCGCAGGGATTCCCCAGATAATTGTTTTCACTGATTTTTTTAATTCTCTTCTGATCAGAGAATACACTTGATGGGATTTCAGTGTTTTAAAATGTCCCATTATTTATTTTGCAGGCCAGCCGATGGTCTGTCTTTGTGGATACTCAGGAGCCTGTGAAGGTAAGTGTCCTGTGTTCCACCGCCCTTGGGTGCATGAAGGTCAATCCCTACCACTGTGTGACACAGGCGCTCACGCCATGCCCACCCTTATTTACACTCTATCTCTTTGTTTGATCAATTATTCACTAGATTAGTGGTTATTTACACTCTGGGTACAGTTCTCTCTGCTCACAAGGACGTTTGCGTACTGAGTCTGTCCTTTAGGATTCACCCACTGTTGACTTCCAATGACGTTCTGTCGATTTTGAAATCTTTTTGAAATCAAACAGAAATCAGATTTCTGTTGTCTTGATGGTTGGACCCATTTATCATTAGGAAATGTTCTTTCTTATGCTAGTTCATAGATTCTTGAAATCGACTTTGCTCTTCACATAAGTGACTAAGCTCTCTTAGGAACCGGGCTTGTGCGGTGTATCAGAGCCATTCGTTAATTTTGAATGTGTGGCATTCCTATAATTAATACACATTTCTCATAATAGCACGATGGTGTATTTTCATGGTCACCCTGTCCCTGTGCCACATAGATGGGATTCACATGTCTAAGTCCTTTCTATTTCTAATTTATTGAGGTACAATCCATACTATGAACAGAGTACATTTACAACATACAGTTCAGTGAATTGGGGAAAATACGCACCTCAACATAACTCCAGGCTTTCCATGATCAAAGCAGAGAATGTCCCTATAACCCTAGAACATTCCCTCCTGCCCCTTTCTGGTCAAATGCTCCTTCTGTAACAAGCCCTAGGCAACCAACGCACCTCAACACAACCCCACTTCAACATAACCCCATGGTTTTCATGATCAAGGCAGAGAATGTCCCCTAACCCTAGAACATTCCCTCCTACCCTTTTCCAGTCAAATCCTCCTTCTGCAACAAGCCTGAGACAACCAACAGTATGTTCTTTGTTGCTGTAAATTTGATTGCACATTTTTGAAAATGTCAGATCTGGGGAAACAAGACAGTGTGTTCTCTTCCATCTTTGTCTTTTTGGCTCAGGGCACGGTTCTGAGAACGGAGCTGGGAATATCAGTGTATTCATAATTTCTGAGCATAAGTCCCTTCGTAATTGTATAGTAAGATATTTTTAAATCGATTTTATGCTTACAGTCAAAGTGAGAAGAAGGTACAGAAATTTTGAGTTCTGGGATGCCTGGGTGGCTCAGTCAGTTAAGCCTCTGCCTTCGGCTCAGGTCATGATCCCAGGGTCCCGGCATCAAGTCCCATGTCGGGCTCCCTGGTGAGCAGGAGGTCTGCTTCTCCCTCTGACCCTCCTCCCTCTCATGCTGTCTTTCCCTCTCAAATAATAAATAATAAAACCTTTGAAAAAGAAAGAGAGAAATTTCAGATTCCTACCGCTGCCCCCACAGGCGCACAGCCTCCCCATTATCAACATCCCCTACCCACCCAACAGTGCATTCATTACAATTGAGGAGCCTGCCCTGACCGATCTATCAGGACCACCCAGAGTGCACAGTTCACATCAGGACTCACTCTTGCTGTTGTCCACTCTGTGGGTTTGGACAGATGCTCAATGACACGCCTCCACTATTACCGTATCGAGCAAGTGGCTTCATGACCCTAAATCCTCTATGAACCCCTTCTTCCTCCCTCCTGCCCCTCAATTCTTGGCAAGAAGTCATCTTTTTATGGCCTCTGTGGTTTTGCCTTTTTCCAGAATGCAGAGACTTGGACTGCATGTAGCCTTTCTAGCATTTTTGTTTGTTCTTGCCAAAACTTGGAAGCAACCAACACATCCTTCAGTAAATGGATAAAAAATACTGTGGCCCATCCAGACAATGGAATATTATGGAGTACCACAGAGAAATGAGCTTTGAAGCCATGAAAAGACATGGAGAAAATGGAAATGTACAGTAGTAAATGTAAATTTTTTAAAGATTTATTTATTTTAGAGAGAGCACAAAGAGGAGTAGGTGTGGGCAGAGGGAGAGGGGGAGAGCAGACTCCCCCCACTGAACTCACAGCCCAACGTGGAGTTCCATCTTGGGACCTTGAGATCATGACCTGAGCTGAAATCAAGAGTTGGATGCTCAATCGACCGAGTCAACCAGGTGCCCCATGAAAGGTAAATTAAAAAAAAAAAAAATGTGTATGTACTCTTAGTCTGTTCAAATCAGGGGTAATTTGCATCTTTATCAGCATTCTCTGAATTAGAGTGTTACAATAACAGAACATGACAGATCTTTCACTCTTTCTATATATATATATATATTTATATAATTTTATTTCATATACATCTACTTATATAAATATAATTTTAATTTATGTAAATTCACACATATGTATTTTTCGTTTACCCCTGTCTCTCCATCTATCATCGACCTATTGTTTATCTACCTACATAATCTTTTTTTTAATCTACCTACATAATCTTTAAGTTATCTCCTATTCACCTGTCATACTTTGTTTTCTAACATCTCAGTCTTGTTTCTTCCAAGAGATACGTATTTCAAAATACCCATTGACATTGGGGGACATTACACCCAAAGACGTTAAGCTGTCTGTCCTCACCACCATTGCTTTCAGACTGTTGTTCAAGAGAATGAGAAGAGAATGACCTTTTTTTGAGAATGACCCAATACACCTTGTCCATCGCAAGGTCGGCAGTTCACTTCCACAAATGCCTGCAAGCCAGGACTTGACTCTAATGGCCACATCCAGTGCTCAGTTCTGTTTCAATTGTTTAAATGGTCCTTTCCCTCAAATTACCTTCACAATTTTCAGAATCCATCTCTGTCATCTAGATCTTGTCATTTTTCCAAATGCTGCAATCTCACACCACCGCTTTTGGCTAAACACATTTTTTCAGATCCTGTCTGTTTTCAGACCACCACCAACTCGAAACCAAAATGGCACCAATCACAACACAATTTGTCCCAGCACCAACGTGCCCCTTAACCCTCTCCTCCCTTTTCTCCACAGGTAGCCTTCAACAACCTGCATCTCATATAGCGATTTGCCCACCCCCTTACACCTCAAACCCACTTAAGAACGTTCTTCTTGGGGGTGCCCTGGTGACTCAGTCAGTTGGGCTTCTGACTTCTAATTTCAGCTCAGGTCATGAGCTCAGGGTTGTGAGATCGAACCCCATGTTGGGCCACATGTTGGGTGTGGAGTTGATTAAGATTCTCTGTCTTCCTCTGCCCTTTCCCCCCTACCCCCCCCCCCCGGCATGTGCATACTCCCTCCCTTAAAAATAAATAAATAAATAAATAAAATAATGGTCTTCTTTACCCGTCTCACAACTGTATTTTCTCCTGCCAAACTCACCAATGTGTGCCTTTGGCACATTCGTTGAAAATCTCGTTTTATCATGCTTGGTCACTCAGAAACTTCAGAGGTACTGTGCGTTATTTTGCAAGGCCTACAGCAACTCATATCTCCTTGCCTTTGCTTGCCTTTGCTTGTGTGTTTGTCCCTGTGCTCATATGCATGTCCTGGCGCCCACTGGCTTCTCAAGTGATTAGCAACTGTGTCAGTGAGATTTGCTATCTCAGGCTGTCTTGGCGAGAAGCACACTGAACCCTTGCCCAATGAATTAGGCGTCCTTCCCTGGTTACTGGGTGTCCTTCTCAATGAGTTGGGTCAACTGTAATCTCAGAAATATTTCCTTATACTTTATTCTCCCTTATGTAGCCCTCTCTACATGCATGCATCCAGCGCAAAAAATATATCAGTATTGTAATGAAATAAGTATTTTACCTGAGCATGTGCTTATAGTCCTTGAAGGCAGAAACCCCAGATCTGTTAGATTCCTTACTTGAGAGGCTAAGATAAGACATTATATGAATGTTCACATTTTATTGATCACTGAAATGGTAATGGCTGAATGAGTGACAGAGATAGGACTGTGCTGTATTTGTCAACTAGAACAAAACTACACTTAGAGCAGTCTGGAATCAAGCACATGGAGTAGGAAACATCTAATCAGCATGACAAAGCCCTGTTGGGTTCTATAGCACCTCAGTGAACCACATTGATACTTTGAGGGGCTCGCAAGGTGAATTTAATCCAGGTTGTTCATATGAAGGGGAAATTCACCCAGTGAATAAATCAACCCTGCAAACTATCTCTTCTTTTTTATTTATTGTGCTCTTAATTTATAGTGAAAACAATGTTGACCAATGTGTATGAGCAGCACCTTTTCAAATATCCTGGTACATTTGTCCGTTGAATCATAACTTCATTGGGTTTCATAATAAGGATCCTGCAGACTATGACCATGCTGCATAGCTCTGGGCGTTTTGGAGAGATAATTGTGGTGACAGGCTAAACGGAAAAGAAGCAGGAGGAAATTACACATAATAATGGGACCTAATGTCAGCGTGTGATTGCACTCTTCCCTGTAGAATATAACTCTTGAGAGTAAGGGTTTGAGCTCATACAAGCAGAAAAACGGTCAAGAGTTCTTACAGACCATCCATTTTATATATACTGCTTTCTGTACCACTTCAACATCTTCAGCAGAGAAGTTCCTTCCCTGAAAGAAGGAAACAGAGTCAAAATACAATAGCTCAAGGAACAGATGGAAAAAATACAGCAGAATATGGATCATAAGTGGGTGGAACTCAGTAACCAAGAACAACAGTCCCAGAATGGGAGATGAAATCAAGGAAAAGCAAAAAAGACCAGAAATTAAAGAAAATTAAGAAATTAAAGAAAAGCAAAAAAGCAAGGTTCTAGCTGGGGCAACTGTCCTTTGTCTGTGACTTCAGACCCTGCGGGTCAGTGAGGCAGAGGTGGACGAGGAAAATCCAGAGGGAATGAAGGAAGAGAAGAGAGAGACGGAAAGGAAAAGGAAAGAAAAACACAAAGAAATCTTGTTTAGAAAGTAAAGAAATCAGAATTCTCACCCGCTCTGGGAGAGGAACCAAAACCCTTTATCTGGTAAGCTCATTGCGAAGTAGGATTTGTTTTTTGTTTTTTTTTTTTTTAGATTTTATTTATTCATTTATTTATTTGACAGAGGAGAGACAACAAGAGAGGCAACACAAGCAGGGGGAGTGGGAGAGGGAGAAGCAGGCTTCCTGCCAAACAGGGAGCCCAATGAGGGACTTGATCTCAGGACTCTGAGCCAAAGGCAGACGCTTAACAAGAAACCCAGACACCCTTACGTACTTATTTCTATTCCAAAGCATCACTTTTAGTCATTCTTAATAGTAATTCTTAAGATTAACCCCAGTCATTATTTACTTTTCCTTTATTTTTTTCTGCAAACCTCAAACTGCTATAAAATATAAAATATGTGGAAAAAAAAAGCAAGAAACCAAACAAACAAGACAAAAGAATGTTATTCCAAGATAATTACTTGAGAGCAAAAGAAACTGACATAAATAGGTGTCTCAGATAAAAGGTAAAAAGGCTTAAATAAGGAAAGAAAAAAAAAATAGAAGCAATAGAAGCTCAAAGGAGAAAGTGTGTACAAAGATTAGAAACAGATTTTACTGTACGATTTGAAAGTGTCCAGTCATATCAAGAAACAGTAGTAGGACCTTCTGGACCTGGAGAGACCCAGCACTAATGACCTCTTCCAGAAAGTATCCCTTTTGCTGCCACTGAGACCCTGTGGCATTTCATGCGTCCTATTTTTTTAGTTTTTACTTTTTATTTAATTTATTCTTCCTCATGTGCCCTACTTTTTGGTTTAGCTGATGTTGCAAAGACAAAATTACAAAGGAAAGTGCTGTGGTTATAACGTGTCAGCTATTTAGGACTTTTAAATATGGGCTTTTGTTTCTTATCATTGCCTACATAGAACACCTGAGATTAAACATATGTTCTTTATGAAAGAAAAAATGAGACAGGATTTTTGCCTTTCCTTTCCTTTGAAGTTCTTAGGAAGCCAAGAGAAAGAAAAAAATTAAAAGAATGGACACCATGAGCCACACAGGATACAGCATGCCCAGTTGGCTACGGGCATTCAGATGCAGAGGAAGGAAGAAACATAAGCCATTATAAACTTCAGCCAGAATTCAGATTTCCCCCAAAGAGCTAAAACCACAGTTGCCAAATCACATGAAATTATATAGCAAGGTGATCTAGGAGCCAAGAGGGACATGAGTCACTCAGAACACTTGACTCAGTATCACCTTATACAAGATACCCCTTTGCCATTGAATACCCAGGCTGCGGGCTGACAAAGTTGCCCTCCATAACACTGGGCCATCGGATGACACCATTCCAAGGTGGGTGATGATTATAAAGGAAACAGCGGCGTGTTCACGGAAGGAAATCCATAGCAAAGACGTAAGAAAAATGCAGATGAGAAAAGCCCATGTAAGAAAGGGAATTGTACAGTTGATCCTTGAACAATACAAAGGTTGGGGCACCCACCACTGTGTAGTCAAAAATCCCTTCTCAAAATATCTTTGGATTCCCCCCAAAATTTAACTGCTAAGAGCTTACTGAAGACAGGAAGCCTTACGGATTACATGAACGATCAGCTAACACATAGTTTGTGTGTGATATGTTATATGTACTGTATTCTTAGAATGGAGTAAGCTGGAGAAATGAAAATGCTACTAAGAAACTCATAAAGAAGAGAAAATACATTTACAGGGTTGTACTGTGCTATTGAGAAAAACCTGTGTACAAATGTATCCGCACAGTTCAAACTCTATGAGGAAACAGAGCTCACTAGGCTGCTCTCCGCACACTCAAATAAAAATACACTTGGCGTGATCTTCCAATAATCAAATAACAGGACTGGTTTCAAAGGAAAACCTTAAGGACCCAGAAGAAGGGCAAACTGATCCGAGACAGGTCGGTACAGGCATGGAAGGTGCAGCTGAACACTACGGGAAACCAAGTATGTTGTATAAACACATCACAAATGAAGAACCGCCATACAGAAGACAGAGACGTGGGATAGAAACCCACAACATTAAATGGAAAATAACACAGACTTAAAAATAAGGCGGGAAATAAAAATCATCAAACTCTTTGTTCCGAGAGAAAAGAACAAAACAATTCTAAAATATCCACCGTGAAATTACCGAATTGCAACGCTAAAAAAAAAATTAAAAATAAATAAATAAATAAATAAATAAAATATTCAAATGTGCTTTCAAGAGAAAGATATCAAGTCTCATGAAGAGACATGAAATGGAATGCATTTCATAGGTGCCCAGAGTGACCTCATTAGCAGGTGAGGGCAAAAATATGTCTACAAAGTCCAAAGTCCTAAGACGAAGAAAGGATACCTATAACATTCCTTCCTTCACCAAGCCAAGTTGTCCGTCAACAAACTAAAATCTAAAATCAAGTGAAAGCTTAGTATAATAGTGCCAAGGGCAGTACCCTAAAGTCTTACGTATATATATATATACACACACATATGTATATATATACATGTGTGTAGATAAGTGGACATCAATATATGTGTGTGTGTTTATAGACATACACACACACACAACTCAAAGACCACATGTCCTCCTATGACCAGTTATGGGTGCACAACTCAGGGACCCCATGTGCCCTTCTATGACCAGCAGTAATAACCGGGCTATCCTAAGTAATCTTCATAGTCCACTTGCAAAAAAATAATAATAAGGGATAAATCTTGGATTTAAGAGTGCTTTTTAAATTTCTACATAGCTGCTTACAGACATTTTAATGATTATCTTTTCCCAAAATATTACCCTTAAATACAGGGTATATTCATGGAAAATCTGCAGAATTTAACATGTGGGAAATCTGGGTCGCCTAGGGCTTACTTATGATGTCGACGTCTTTACGGTATGGAAGTAAAAACATAACACTTTAAATTATTTTCATAATTGACTTCCTTTTAGAAGACTGGAAAGGAAAAATAATTCTGTAGAGCAACCTGATTTAAGTACCAGGACAGTTGGAATAAGAGAGGGAACCGGACAGCCTGCCATTTCCCGTCATACTACAACTAAAATCTTTCAAAATGAAGAAACCTGCATACCCAACTTACACTATAGGTAATGTATTCTGAAAGATTCTCACTTTCCTCCTAGAAGGAAACAGCATGATTCACAGTCTGTCGTTTGCCCTCCTACATGTACTCATAGAAATGCTAAGCATCCAAGACACTGGAGAGCAGCAGGCCTGACATCGGCCATACTAGAGTAACCCATAGTACCTTTGTCTGCTATCCCCATGTGCCTGCCTGGGTTCCTGAAGCCCGCTGAGGACTGGTATGAATTTTGGAGGTCATTGTTTCCATCAGGGTTGAGGTCACTTTTATTTGCCGTGAGGTTAAATTGTAGAGGGGCAATCCCGTGAGTGTGGCTCTGTGTAGCAACGGTAAAAAGTGCCCATTAATTCCTTCCCACCTGGTTTTTGCGCAATGTTCATTTTGGAATTCTGGTCAGACACACCCCCCACACCCCCTGCAACACACACAAGCACGCACAACTGAGCTCTGGTTTGAGTTAACACAGTCAGAGTACCAGGCATGAGAATGGAACTTTCCTCTCATACACAGATAATTGCCTACCGGTTGGAGTCAGCCCAAGCACCAACACTCCCACCCATACTGGACCTTTCTTTGTCCATACATGGATTTCTCATGGAATGATGGGTGGCTACCCCAAATTATCAACCCTACTGGGGCCTCCTTGTGAGGGCAATATGGCCAGTGGCCCCAAAGTAAAAATCATCGCAATGCTGGGATCTGCTCTCAAGGTAGATGTCACAAACGGCCAGGCCAGAGGGGCCTCCAGTGTGCCTGGGACTCAGATCTGAAGCTAGGAAGAGGAAACTGTGCCTCAGCAGGGCTCTCTGATAGTGGGGACCCCTCAACCCAGGACATTTTATGTCTTGGTCATCCTTCCGAGTCCGTAACAGCTTATGACATGAACAGAAATAAGGAGTGTGTGACACTGTTGCGGTGAATGAGCCTTGAAGCGGGACAACGTATGTACGCTCCCATTGGTAAATGCACCCAATGTGTTCACATCTGATGATATTTGCATGGGCACAGCACAAAGACGGGCTTTGCTGTGACTCCAAGAACCAAGAGGCAAATGTCTCATGACACACAGCTGGTCATATTCATGCTCATCCAGTCCCTTTATTTATTTATTTATTTATTTTCTACCCCTTTCCCTTGATTCTACGTTCCCTGTGTTTCAAAAACTCGCCTTGACGGTAACACAATAACGTGGAACAGAACAGAAACCCAATCACGGTTTTCCTCTTAACACAGTTCGAGTGAGAAGAAAATCGCCTTACAACGATGGTGATAGGATCCGGAAGCCTGTGTCAGGGAGATGGATGAAATCAGATGATTTCTGTGTGTGACTGTCACACATGGCTGTTGATTACGTTGACGGCAGCGGTGTGCACCTATCTCTTTGGTCTGAGGGGAGGACGTAGTGTCTGCTGAGTGAGGAGGAGTCATAAGGGAGCCGTATCATTTCATGACATTTGTTCCTGGGTGACTTGAGGGAAATGAAAGCCTGTTATCTTAAAATATCCATTTATAGTGTGGCCTCTACATGGTGTGTGGTATAGTAATAAGAATAGTAGTCTCCATACTGAATATACACTTAAAATACATCAACTATCTCTAATAGTATAGTTATTATATATTATTATTATTAATAATCATTAATATAATCATATTATTATATAGCAACCTATTTTAATAACATATGATATGATATAAAACGGTAAACATATTTATAATTTAATAAGGAATTGTCTATAAATGTTTGTGTCTTCCAGATCATCGTTTTATTAAAGATTTATTTATTTATTTTGGAGAGCGAGAACAAGCATGGGGGTGGGGGGGCGGAGATGCAGAGGGAGAGGGAGAGAGACATTCAAGTGGCCTGGCAGAGCCCACCATGGGACTTGAACTCATAACCCTGAGATCATGACCTGATCCGAAACCAAGAGTCGGATGCTTCATTGAAGGCAACCCCCAGACTCCCCTCTTCCAGTTCATATTATAATTAAAAGGATAAAGATGCTTGTAAAGATGCTTACCTCACTTGATGGGGAACAGCAGCTCTGCAAACGCTGGTTTTGCTTAGCTTCTACTTTAGGTTACAGAAAATTATCTCCAAAGGATGCCATAGATTTTTAAGACCCCAGAGGAAGCAGCAGGTAACAAGTGTCAAAGAATTAACCAGGTCTTTCAAAAAGAAAACAAACACCACCACCAACACCAACAAAAAACCATACATGATTTTCAACGTCAAAAGCGATACAAAGTTAATGTGTTTAAAGAGATACTTAAAGGACAGCTGGCATCGGATTACTGTCTTCTGTTTCTCATGTTTCTCCAAAATCTTTAGAAACTCTATAATCCTGTATTTCTGACCATGAGTTTTCTCCCTCCAAGGGTAGTGCTGTGTACAACATTCCCATCAGCACCCAGGTGGGACCCTGCCTTCAATGTCCCTACCTGGGTCCACAGTGTTGGAACCACCAGCCACGTTCTGTTTCCTTTCACCGAAAACACACGTAACATGAAAACAAAAACAAAAACAAAAACCTCAGTGTCACTACTTTGGAAGTGCCAAAGCGGTCAAACATGTGATGAGGTCAGGCTGACATATATGTATTTATATCAAAATGCAAGTGAGTGTAGATACTGACTGTCATTTCGTGGCGTGCATACTTTGGGAGAAGGAATTGCTTCTCAACAGCAACAACAAAAAAACCCAAACCAGGAAGGAAGTAGTAAAAATGATCATTCCTGCAGAATCAAGACTGCCCCACCATGGGCTCTCTCCCTGCAAAACAAAACAAGGAAAAATCCAAACCAAACCAAACCCAAGCCATCTGGGAATATGGGTTTTCACTGAACAAAGCTAAGAAGAAGTCCTTTAGTCGAAAAACCTGCTGATCACGAAAACCTCTCCGCTCCGACCCCGTACCTTGGAACACCAGCTCTTGGAGATAACGGGAGATAACCGCCACTGACTTATGAGCCGAGAAACAGGACAGACGACACTCAGAGGAAGATGCTTTTAGAATAAAATCAAAAGGGAGAATCAAAACTTTCCAGCTACAGAAAATGCTTCCCATGATACCTCAGACAGTAGAGAAAAACTAACACAGAGTAAGGACGTTAATGAAAGATCATTAATCAAGTGTTTCCTGATTACGAGTGCATGCAAAGAAAACCGATAAAATCAGCCCCTTACAGAAAGAAGCATTACTTATTGCCTGTTTTCCTGATTTGCCTGTTTTTCTTGTTTTTGTTTTTTTTGTTTTTTCTGGTTTATGGCTGATTAAATGTGTGTAAGATCTTGACATTCTGCACTTGATGTATTTTCCAACTGTTCTCCTGTTTTGGCATCCGCTCCTGTAAACTGGGGATAAATTGATCATTACTCATCCTTCGGATTTTTAAAATCAAAGACTTTGTTTCTAAACTTTCACTGTTGTTCCTTTTTCACATTATGCTGATTACTTTCGATAATCTTGTGCTGGCTGATGAATTTTTCATGACCCTCTGAACGTTTTGAAACATTGCAGAGCATTTTTATATTCTTTGATATAATGCTACAATAATCCCAATATAGCATGGCTTGGGGGACCTGAATGCTGTGTTTGCTTTTTGTCATTCAGAGACGCTACTTCTCTTTGATTTTGCTGGTTCGTTTTATGATCCCGTATTTGATTCGCTATAATCTGTAGCATCTGCACACTCCAGGGGAATTCTTTGCCTCCGGATGTGTTTGCTTTTGCTTCTGCTAAGAGCAAAGGTAAATATTGACCTAAGGCCAGTGTAGCGCCTGCCAAGAGCTGTGCCTCCTACAGGATTCTCGAGTCCTGCTCCCATATCGCGTTGGCAGGGCCCCAGCGTCAAGTTCCCAGTCCCCTCTCTACTGCTGACATTTAACTCCAATAAGCATATAAAACCTCCAAACCCTTGACTTTGTGCACTGCCTACATGTTTGGTGTTAACTCATTGGATTTTGTATTTATTTGTTGTTGCTGTTTTGGTTTAGCATTACTTGGGGTTCTTGGAATTTGATTTCTTTTTACAAAGTTCCCTTTCACTGTGGTAAGAACACTTAGCAAGATATCCACACTCTCAAATTTTTAAGTGTACAAGGAGGTATGGTTGACTAGACTGTTGTGTAGTAGATCTCCAGAACTTAACTGAACCCTCCTGCCCATTGATTTATGATTCGCCATTGTCCCCTTTCTCCCACCCTTGGCAACCACCATTCCCATCTTTGACACCATGAATTTGGACTATTTTAGATTCCACTTGGACCTGGGATCATGCAGGATTTCTGTCCTGGGTTTATTGAATTTAACATTATGTCCTCAAAGTTCATGCATTGTTGGTCCAGAGTGCAGAATTACCTTTTTTCTTTTTTCTTTTTTTAAAGGCTGAAGAGCATTCCATTGTGTGCATAAAACACATCGTCTTTATCTGTTCATCTGCCAGTACGCATTCAGGTTGTTGCCACGTCTTGCCTCTTGTGAGTAGTGTTACAATTCATATGGGGGTGCACATATCCCGTGAATATCTTGATCTCCGTTCCTTTGGATAAATATAATGCGATTTTCTTCTACTCGTTAGGAAATATAGGCATTGCTAAAGGGCATGCTTGGAGAAATGTATGCAAGGTCTATTTGTTCTGTGTTAGAGGCCTCTTCAGGGAATGGACTTTTGTAACCCCCGAGTCCTCCAACATGCCCCTCCATTTTGATTTTCTTTCAAGGCATAGATTGATGTCCAGACGCATGTACTTATTCCCTGCTCTTACTCTGCTTACAGAATGCCAGGGAAGCTCTTTGACATGACAGGCAAGGGGCTGTGTGATTTTTCCCTTCCGTGTACTTCTTAGACTTACCCATCCCCTCGTGCACACCAAATTCCAGCCATGTTGGATGACATAAAAAAACCTATCATGCACATTCTACATCAGCATGTCTTACTTAGGCTGGTGCTTCTGGGTGGCCATCTGCTCTATCTCTATCAGGCTTCACTCTAGGAGCATCAAACCCATTCCTTCTACCTTTTGGGCACACAGAAAAAAAAAAAAATCACATTAGTCATCCTCTCTGACAACTTGGTGCAGCCATACGATTGAGTTCTATGAAATGTGGATGAATATCTCTTTCCTACCTAATGAAGAAGACCTTTGTACACGTTCTTTCTCTTGCCTCATGTGTGAGGTGAAACTGTGGTCACTAGGTCTGGGTTCTGGATGTTGCTCCATACCCGTCTGGAAAATGAGTGCTATTTATTTAAGATGGGATTTCCTAAAGAATCTCCTTGTATGGTATCTTCTAGCTGCATTCATTCTGCTAGGCTTTACCTGAGGATCACTAAAACCACCACACTTTAGAAGCATCGGTCTGGTCCTAATGCGGGGAAGAGAAGAGACAGAACATTTGGACTGATCAGCCTCATTTGTATTGAGACAGCATTTACAAGGAGTGAGGAAGGGTCTCTTTTACATGAGACACAGCAGAGCTGAATTAGGTTCACTCCCATACACAACTAGTACTTCCTTTCAACTAAAAGGTGACAAGGTGGTAGATAAAACAGCTCTTTGGACATCTCTAGAATTGTCATAGTTTGCCCTTTCTATTAATCCTTAATAGTCAAAAGGATATCAGGGTGTATTTTCTGGAGAATATCTCTATAGAAAGGCTGTCTACCATGTCCACCATAACGATGGAAAAATTAGTGGATTTCATAAACTTACAGATTTATAATCAGTACAAGGGTGGTGTGTGATGTCCTCCTTTATTATTTTTATTTTTTAAAGAATTTATTGTTATTTATTTGACAGACAGATCACAAGTAGGCAGAGAGGCAGGCGGAGAGAGGGGGAAGCAGGCTCCCCGCTGAGCAGAGAGCCCGATGCGGGGCTGGATCCCAGGACCCTGGGATCATGACCCGAGCTGAAGGCAGAGGCTTTAACCCACTGAGCCACCCGGGTGCCCCAAAGACAAAAGAAATCCTCTTACTGTGTTAAGAATCTTTCCTGACCCATGTTGCATGGTCTGCATAGAAAGCGTTTTTAAAAGAAATAATAGATTCACTCCTTTATAGGCTCAGGTAATTCTTGCATTTTCTGAAGCTTGGAAACCACAGTCCCAGCAGAATATCTGACCCTTATACATGTATTAAGCCACGGCCCCCAACACCATCGTTATAATCAAACTTGTCATCAGTTTCATCATATATTGTAAATTATCGGCCAGATGAGTATTGAGGAAAGAATTCATTTATAGAAGTCATGCAGTTTGAAGTGGCGAGGTTCAGAGCCGATGGCCAAGAAAGAATTCTTAAGGCGTCTTCGGTGGCTTTGTTTTGTTTTGCTTTGCTTTTTAAAAGATTTTATTTATTTATTTGTCAGAGAGCGAGTGATCACAAGCGGGGGGAATGGCCGGCAGAGCAGGCAGAGGGAGAAGCGGGTTCTCCACTGAGCAGGGAGCCTGACACGGGGCTCCATCCCAGGACCCTGAGATCATGACCTGAGCCAACGGCAGACGCCCAATGGACTGAGCCCCCCAGGCAACCCAAAGAGACGGTTTTATTTTAAAGCATGGGGACAGAACCTGTGCACAGAAAGAGCTCCACTGGCGTTGCAAGGAGCGACTGATGACAGACTTTGTGGAGTTGGATAAGCTAAAGACAAAGGAAGTTTCCAAAAGGATGTTGATATGCTGAAAAAGACCCTGAAGATCCTGGAGACCTGGCTACTGTCCAGTCCACGTTGTTCGGCACTTATTAAGACCGTTGAGAGCTTCCTGAACCAGTGTTGTACTCAGCCAACCTCACGTGCTTGTCAATGCAAGGCGTGAGGACATTTGATTTCATCTACATTTCCTTCTGCCTCTGTCTCCCACATTACAAAGGGACAGATCGTTCGTTGAACTTAACAATTATGCTGTGCATCTTGACATGTTCTTTTGAAATGTCCCTTTTGGGTTAATTTCTTCACCGGGGCCATAGGGACCTCTTGACATGAGCCACTAGGCAGTAGGAAACTTAAAATCCTGGTCCTCTGCAGTCCTTACTGCAGAGCACTAAGTGGACTTAAAAATTACTCCAATTTCATTCTATTAAACATTTACTTAAAACTAAATTAATAGAGAAGGAAAGGAAACGATTCACCCTGTGTCCATCCAGACATAAAAAAATGGGGTGAATGTGGTACTTAATCCCGTGTCTTCTGATGCACATCCATTGCTTTGCCTCCTAAACCATCTTCCACAAGTCACATTTAAATCCGTCACCTCCAGCAGACGACATACAAATCCTCAATTACACGTTGTGTAAAAATTTATTTTCCAAGCACGGCACTCAGAGGATTCTCCGCAGGGGCGAGTTAATCTGCTTGGGAACGTCCCGTGGTCTGCCTCACTTCACATCGAGATGCTCCCGAGTTCACAGTCCCCAAAATTACTCACCTCATCTCCACAGCCTAAGCTGATGGAAAAAATGAGCTTTTGTCACTTAACTTCCCTCCCAGCACTCCTGTAGAACGTTCAATCAGCAGTGATCAAAACCTGAGATTTAGTGCAACTCAAGAATGGTTTTATGTGCAAGCTTCCTTCTTAGGGAAACTTAACAGGAGTGCTTTATGATGTTAGAATCTATTAAAATCAGAAAACTACATTTCTTCTCTGGGTTGGACCGTACCTACTTATATTGCAGGAACTCAGACATTCCCACCAGTGGCAGGATCGAACCTTGAATGAGCATCCCGAGCTGTAACACTCTGGGGTCACAAAGGATTTCCCAAGATCTGTTTTCTTATAGATGTTCATTACTTGTAGACATTTTAATCATGTCCACATTAAAATCACAATGTCATAAAGGATAGTAGAGAGCCAGCTTTCCAAAAAAGTCAGCATTTCCGGAAATAGCTGTTTCTTTTTTCTTTGCATGGAAGGAAGGTTTGATGAACATGGATCAGTATTTCTTGAGTACTGTGTTGGTTTGCTAGGGTTCCCATAACAAAATGTCACAAATGGGATGGCTTCAACAACAGACATTTATTGTCTCCCATTCCTGGAGGCTGGGACTCTGAGATCCAGGTGGGGCAGAGACTGGTTCCTCCTGAGGCCTCTCTACTTGCTGTGTAGACCCTGTGATCTCCTCATGTCCTCACATGGGAGGACGTCGGAGGATCAGACATTGAATAATGTTCCTCTGTGCATTTCTGTGTCCTCATCCTCTCTTAGAAGGACACTAGTCACAAGGGACTAGGGTTCACCCCTAATGACCTCAATTTGCCTTTATTACTTCTTTAAAGAGCATATCTTCAAATACAGCCCCATTCAGAAGTATTGGGAGAGGATCAGGGCTTCAACCTATGCACCTTGGGTGACACAATTCAGCTCATTGCAAGTACCTACCTATATTGGTTGGTGTGCTAAGTACATTTAGAGGTTCCAAATATGACAGAGTAAACAGAAGACAAAGCAGATCCCTGATACAACCCACATTCCAGTGAGGAACATCAAAAGTCAACAAACCACATGCAGACCAGACAAATTACAGTGTCTTAGAACAGGACACCTGAGCTGAGCCCCAAAGGAAGGTCTGGGGGAACCATGATACTCCCAGCAGAGGAGTATCATAGACAAAGGAAAAATAATTTGAGAAAAAATGACAAAAGAAAAATAATTTGAAAAAAAAATGGGGGAAAAATCTTGGAGTTGGGAATGACAACTTCAAGGAATAAAAGACGTCTAGGAGATATGACGAGGTTAGAGACCAGGGAAGTACACTGTTACCACCATTTCGGGGTTATAAGGCATGCTATGAGTTTGGAATTTCTTTAAGTGTTATGGGAAGGCATTCGGGGTTTTCAGTAGAGGGTGTCATGCTTTGGTTTTTGTTTTGAAATCATCCTTAGGGCCACTGCATGGCAAGTGGAATGGTGGGTGCAGTGTGAGTGCTGATAGGTGAATATGGTAATCTCGGACTAACGTAGGATTTATGAGCTTGCTTTGTCATCAACTAGTTGGATGATAGGGTTATTGACTGATAGGAAAAACCCAAGGAAAGGACACTTTGTGGAAAGGCAGGGGGAAAAAAAAAATCAAGACTTCTGTTTTGAAAGATGATGTCAAGTTGATGATGTGTAAAAATTTATTGGTGACTTTGGACAACCTATGTAACTTCTTTCTACTTTAATTTCTTCCTTTGTAAGATGAGGTTGGATTGTTAAGAATTAAATAAGGTTATCCGTATTAAATACTTAGCATTGGTTGTAGCACATGAATGTTCAAAATATTATCTAGGCAAGTTTTGGCATGAAACAGTGGATTTGAAATTTCACAATATATCTGTGTTCAGAGTCCAACATTCTTGTATAATGCCATGCGAAGTTCACAATATTAAATAACATCCATTACCATCTTTATGCAATTGTTCTCAGAAATGGTACTACAATCAGTTTTTAATTCCTAATCAAGTGTGAACAGCATTAAAAACAGAAAAAGCGTATAATTTTTGGAAATGTACATGAAGATACTAACAATTTGAATGTAAGGCAATGATATGGAAATTCAAAATGGAAGCCAAAGTTGGAACTGGACCCTCTACTCCTTTTTTATTTTTTAATTGTAACATACTGAGTTTTTATTATTCCTGTTACTGAAATATACTTGGCATAGAACATGTAAAATTAAGTTGTACAACGATGTTGACTGCATAATTTTACCTATGGTAATATGATTACCATCATAAGGACAGTCAGCTCCTCCCCAATTTATAGGGTCTTAGCATTCCTTGCTTTGGAATTATGTGGTCTTCTCTTGCACTTTTCCCTAGTTTCTGGTGTTGAAAGACACATAAGCCCTTCATGCTCGGCTGACAGATGTTTTCAAAATGTTTAATTCTTCTAACACTTAAGATGTCAGCCTCAGCAAAACTATCCTAATATCCACCCAAACCTGTATTTTCGAGAAGCATGAAAAGCACCTTGGAACAGGAAACACCCACTGGGACTTCATTCATTCATTGATTCATTTATGTATCTGGCAGATATGAGTGAGCACCAACTCTATTGTTAATAAGTTAATAAAATAGTCATTGCAGTAAATCTGAGAATCCCAAAGCAGGTTCTACCTTTTCCACCTGTGCATAATCCTTTCTCAGTCCATAGGGTTGTAGAAGTCCTAAGGTGACAGACACCATATTCTCCACCTGGTACAGTGTCTAGTTTGCAAATACTACATGCATAGTGTGTGGTGAATTGAGGTGAATTGAGAGGGACTTTTTTTTTTTTTTTATAATTCTCTTTATGAATGTGTTTGAACCATCCCACCCTAACATCATCTCTACCAGGAAGATTTCATGAAAAATATTCACATGAAAAGAGTTGTACATCTGAACAATCTTTATTGGTCATTGGGAACCTACCATCATTTTCATTGAGTCGATTTTGGCAACATTCCATATAAAACACAACAGTCCACCCACCTTTCAACACCTGCGTCATTTTTTAAAAATGTTTATAGTGAACGAATATAAGAAATTGATTTTTTCCTAAATATGTCAGTAAGAATGAAATCTTAAAAACATACAGTTATTGGTTTCCAACTAATTCTCAGAACAATAAATCAGTTTTCCCTGATTCTACAATCACACTGGAAAGAGTGAGAACAATCTGAAAGTGTCTTATTTAAGGAATTTTAAAGCAGTGTACACAACACTTGTATTACCACAGTGCTAAATCGATGACCTTGGGCAAGTCCTTTTTCTTTTAAATGCCTCATTTTCCTAGAAAATAAGATGAGCTCAGTGGTTGCTTGCAGTACGATGAAACAACACTTCATGCAGAAGGGGAATAAACCTAATGGACCCAGTGAAATAGTATTTATTTCAGGAACCAAAAGCAGCTGAGCATGAACAGAATGTTCCTGCGTTAACATTTTATTATCTGCACACACCAGGTTGCTTCAGGGACCTGTCAATTACAGAAATCTGGAAGTTAATGAAACAATACTTGTGCAGGGCTGGTGATTCTCCAGTTTAATTATTACATTAAAATGTTCATTGGAGAAATAGTTAACCTACTTTGTTTAATAGGTCATTCTTTCAACACAGGTGGTTATTATTTGTATTTTCACTTTTACCAAGGGAGTTTATATAGACCAAGACTGTGTTGATAAGAACCATCCGTTGGGGGAGCATCTACGTAATAAGGAATGCTACAATGGAATAGACGTCAAGACTTTTTCTTTCAATAACTTGCCCAAGAGTCAAATCATCCATGGATTTTTTTTTTTTCTAAATGAACATGTTTTTTATCAAAATAAGTCTTAGAGTCTCGTCTCAGATAAAGAAGTCTGTATGCAGAATTTATGCATAGGTTTCTTACAAGACTGACTGATCCACGTGTCACGTTGTAATGTTTGGTGAAATTAAGTGGATGCTTGCCTCGTAACACAGTTGTTAATGACCTCATCCATTCTGGAAGATCAGCCTCATGGCTCTGTAATGATAACAGCGATAAGGCTGTGGATTTGTAAACTCAAGCGCATAGATAATGCATGGCATGACTTCAAGGACATAGCTCAGTCCTTAAGACATATATCTTATTGACAAGAATTTAAAATGCAAAATGATACATATATTAGCTAGATGATCACTCCTAATATCTGAAATAAGTTTATATACACATTTCCTACATGAGAAATTTGAGATAAGGTTCTTCTACTTCCAAGTCTGTTTACATGTGAACTCAAGTATCCTTTGACGTCTGCACATTGCTGTTGTTTGGTAAGATTGTTGTTTGGTAGGGTTGTTCATTACTGGCTTCACATTTTCCCCAAAACACAGTTACTCCTCTGTGTTCCAGAAGTCCTAGTCATTCATGAATACCAGCTCTCTAAATCCCACACGTACTACCACCTTCCTGCACATTAATGAAGTTGATGCTTCATTAATGCATGGGGACTAGGCGTGTGGTTGTGTGGTCCCATGCTTTCTTGAATGCATGTTCTGAATCTGTAAACAGTTCTATGTGTAATCTTTCCATTGTGTCGACTGCGTGATTTCTATCAAGTGGTCAAAGCACTGTTTAGTTACCTTTACCCTGGGGTAAGACAGCTGTAACAGGCAGAACTACCTTGCCCAAATTTTCTTTCTCTTAACTTACTCATTTTTTTTTAAATTTTATTTATTTATTTGACAGAGATCACAAGTAGGCAGAGAGGCAGGCAGAGAGAGGGGGGGAAGCAGGCTCCCCGCAGAGCAGAGAGCCTGATGTGGGGCTCGATCCCAGGACCCTGGGATCATGACCTGAGCTGAAGGCAGAGGCTTTAGCCCACTGAGCCACCCAGGCGCCCCAACCTACTCATTTTTTTAAAAAAGATTTTATTTATGTATCTGAGAGAGAGGGAGAACACGAGCAGGACAGGGAGGGGCAGAGGGAGAGGGAGAAGCAGACTCCTCACTGAGCAGGAAGCTCTGTGTGATGTGGGACTTGATCCCAGGACCCTGAGATCAGGACCTGAGCTGAAGGCAGACATTAAACCAACGGAACCACCCAGGGACCTCTTAATTACTCATTTCTGTGTGAAGACTATGCATGTGACTGTATAAAGGCATGTTGTTCAACCAAGTGTCTTATACCCAGAGTTATGTCGTGTGCATTGGGCACTGCGTATATATTTTTTTAAACTGAAGTGTCAGCAGTTTGAATGAACTTAGCAAATGTGCTTTAAATAAAATTTCTTGGTGTTTATAGGAAAGATGTGTCTAAACAAGCCACCTATAATTCGAAATGCCCAGTCTTTACTCCAGTGCATTTCTTACCAAACTGAATCCTTCATCTAGGTAATGCCTACCCAAGACATTCAGTCTCAAATTTGATGCATCTTTCTGGGGACAGCCTTGCTGAGTCTCTTTAATATTTTCCTTCTCTCATTTGCAGTATTTTATTTATCACTTTGTTCCCCCTCTCTACATGAGTATAACCCGCTAGACTAGTGAGTCGTTCTCAGACTCTAGGTAAGAATGTTGTGGAAAGCTTGTTAAAAGGCAGATTCCAGCCAAACAACCTGAATCAGAAGGTCTGGGGCAGAGTCCATACATTTTAATTCCTAATACGCCCCAGGTTTATTCATGTGCCAAACTGGAGACCCCAGTTGAATTAACATGCCACTATAATACAAAGAGGGTGGGTTGCATATATCCTACTACAATTTTCATTCCTAGAAATTATTACTGTGCTGAATGGAATTACTGGCTTATTCAGCAACACGAAAAGGGACGGCTTATTAACTATATGGACACAGACTAAAACTCGGTGGTAGGAGGTGCCTGGGTGGCTCAGTGGGTTAAGCCTCTGCCTTCAACTCAGGTCATGATCTCAAGGTCCTAGGATAGAGCCCTGCGTCAGGCTCTCTGCTCAACAGGGAGCCTGCTTCCTCCTCTCTCTGTGCCTGCCTCTCTGCCTACTTGTGATCTCTCTCTCTGTCAAATAAAAAAAAAAAAAACAAAAAAAAACTTAGTGATCGTTGACCCATGTATGGTTCTCTCTCACATTGTTATTTCCACGTTTGGCTTATGATACAATGGAAGCATTTACAATAAATTTGGGGACATGTTATTTTGTCATAATATGTCAAAAGGGAAGCCAAATACAAAAAAAAAAAAAAAGAAATATGCTAAAAAAATTACTCTGTCTTGATTCCATACCATCTTTTCTAAATGAGCCTTTCAAGTTATTAAAAAAAAGAACAAGATGGAAACTTTATGACTTTGATATTCCAGTTGTGATTCTGTAGGGCAAAGAAAGTCATTTCTGCATATCCTTGGGCAATCTTTTTCAAAAATAATTTCGTAACCTTTTTCTGAATCTAAGAATTTTGACATGACATATATATTGACTTGGGGCATGAGATTCAACAAAAAAAGAAAAGTTAGGATCTTCACCCATTTGGTAGGTTTCAAAGGCTATAAAAGCATAGGATGTATTTCCATATCTTATTTTTTATTACCTAGACTTTCTGATTTTTTTTCATTACTATTAAATTTTCTCCACTACAAATAGTTGGAGAAACACTTCTTGAAACCTACTGTTCAAGGATTTAAATCTTGAGAAATAATTGAACATTCCTGTAGTCCGAGTCGTGCATATTAAATGAATACACAACAGAAGCAGCAATGACCCAATTTTTGTGGTTTGGCATTTCCTAAGTGTGCCACTGTAGGAAAAAATTGACCTCTCATCACAGAAATCTCTTGGATCTGCCTTGAAGTAGTAAAAGTTGTTAGCCTGACCCTACAAACACAACACAAACACAGCATGCACGTCGCATCCTTTGACTCATCTGCTGATAACTACATGTGCTAAATTTATTTTAAATCAAAAGAAGTGTGGTCAAAGAAAGACTTGAATTAAATTCACTGAGCAGACAATGTCGGGGGCATGGGGTAGAGGTGGATATATCCCACCCAGGTTTTGTGTACATGGTTGACGTATATGGCGGCGCTCTGTTTTCTGTATGTAATTCCAGTACATTCAGTTAAACTGATTTCTTGGGCAGCTGTCAGTAGCAGATCACTGCCGGTCAAACATCAGTAATTACATGATAATGGGAGTTAGAACCTGGTTATATTGGTTTTCTGGAAATGCCATAACAAAGGACCACAGGCCAAGGGGCAAAACAACGGAAATATATGTTCTCACCATCTTAGAAGCTGGAAGTCTGCGATCCAGGTGGGGCCAGGGCTGGTTTCTCTTGAGGCCTCTCTCTCTTCATTTTTTAAATTTTAATTCCAATGTAGTTAACATACAGCGTGATATTAGTTTCAGGTGTACAATATAATGATTCTCACCCTCTCTCTCTTTTTTTTCTTTCTTTTATTAATTTTTTGGTTAACATATAATGTATTATTTGCCCCAGGGGTACAGGTCTGTGAATCATCAGGCTTACACATTTCACAGCACTCACCATAGCCCATACCCTCCCCAAAGTCCCAACCACCCTCTCCATAGCCCCCTCCAGCAACCCTCAGTTTGTTTTGTAAGGTTAAGAATCTCTTATGATTTGTCTCCATCCTGATTCTCACTCCCTCTTATAAGGACAACAATCCTGTTGGCATAGGGGCACCCAAATGATCTTATTTTATTGTACCTTAATCTCCTCTGTATAGGTTCCATCTCCAAACAGAGTCCCGTTCTGAGGTCCTCGGTGCTAGGCCTTCCACATGTGAATTTGTGTGGACACAGTTTAACCCACAACAGTGTAAAAACCCAACAATTCCTGGAGTTAATCATGCAAGGAAACTTGACCAAGGATCAAATCTTCAAGCCTCCATGAAAGTAGAAGAAAAGCTGAAGAAGTACTTGCTACACACAGTGTTCAACATAAAAAGGGGAAAAGAGAAAAGGGGCTGGTAGTGGAGGAGGCAGAGAGTAAGCTTTTGCATGAGTGCTCATCTGGAGGAGTGGATTTCACCAGGGGTGAGCTTCATGAGGGAGCCTCTCCGTGAGTAAGCTTCTCCACAAACGAGCACCTCCATCAGTGAGCATCTCCATGTGTGAGTGTCTCTATGAGTGTAGCTTTTCTATGAGTGAGACACTATGAGTAAGCATCTGCATGATTGAGCATCTCTATGAGTGAGCATGTCCACGAGGAAGCATATTTATGGGTGGGCATCTCCATGGATAACTTCTCCATACGTGGGCATCTCCAGGAGTGGTAATCTCCATGGGTAAGCTCCTCCATGAGTGACCACTTCTATGGGTGGGCATCTCTAGGAGTGAGTCTCTCCATGGATGGACTTCTCCATGAGTGAGCTTTTCCATGGGTGAGCATCTCCAACAGTGACCATCTGCATGGGTAAGCTTCTCCATGAGTGACCACTTCTTTGGGTGGGCATCTCTATGAGTGAGCCTATCTATGGTTGGTCTTCTCCATGAGTGAGCTTCTCCATGGGTGACCTTCTCCATGAGTGTACCTTTTCCATGCTTCTTTGGTGATGGGGATTTAATGTTCCAAGATGACACTGGATTGAGGGTGTAGTTATGCCACAATAAAGTACCATATGGTGTTAAGCAATATTTACCAAATCATTCAGAAACTGTGCAAACCATTGGAAGTATAATGATAAGTAAGAGAAACTTCCTCACTTCAAAAAAGCTACTACGACTCAGTCAAATGGGATTTCCTCTCTTGGCGTGTCTCTCTCTGTATGACACATGCACATTTGCACACTCACTCACGCACATCTCATAATAGTGCTGGTTCTCTGGCTGAAAACATTTCAAACTCATGTCTTGCAAAACCTTTCCCTCCAACATGGGAGACTAAATTGGATAGCTCAGTAGGATGACTCCTTTCAAACAAGGCTATATTATAATGCTGTCAAAACTTATATAATTCCATAAATGATATCACAGAACAAAATGCAAGTGAGCCTGTCTGTACTAAATTAGAAAAGCTTAATATCTTTCTTCAATAGGAAAATAAACTTGATATGTCCCCTGATGTATAAAGCATTAACTGGCTTGTATATAAAATTATGTCTCAGGAAATGAAACTGGCTGAGAAGCTGTAAACAAAACAAAGTTAATTATAATATATCCAGGTTGTGAAGTGACCAGCAAGCTGTCACAATGAATTTCCTACTAAAAGACAAAGAGGATTGTGGATATGAAAAAGGTAATAAAAGATTGCAGAGTGTTTAACGTGGAAGAACTCTGTATGCACAATAAAAGACAGTTACATAAACACATAGTTACAAGATAACCTTCACATTTTAATGAAAGAAATTGGCAGTTTCCTGTAATTGTGCACATGCACATCGGGGCATCCCTCCTCCTAAATATTTAGCTGAGAGAAGTGAAACTATGTCCACAAGATATTTGCACCAGAATGTTCATATCAGGTTTATTTATAATGGCCCAATTGAGAGACGGTCTAGGGTTTCTTCAATTGGCGAGTGAATGAAAAAAAGAAAAAGGAGCTATATTTGTACAACGGACTACGACTTAGTAGCGAAAAGAAATGGGTTACTGATATACACAGTAATATCGACAGATCTTTCTAAAAACGGTGTGGAAAGAAGCTAGACACAAAAAATACAGACTGTATATTCCCATTTATATGAAATTTGACAAAAAGCAACATAAATCTACAGTGAGAAAAATCAGAATGCGCTTGCTTTTCTGGGTAGAGGTGTGTGAAGTGATTTGGAATTTCTTGAAGGAGCTCAGTGCGGGTGAATCCTGCGTCTTGGCAGGATTTGTTTTTTGTTTTCTGTTTTTTGGTCTTTTGTTTTGTTTGCTTGTTTGTTTGCTTGTTTGTAGTTTTTGAACACAGTGCTTTAATTATAAATCTTTTTTTTAATTTTTTTTAAGTTTTTTAATTACTTTTCAGTGTACTAGAATTCATTGTTTATGCACCACACCCAGTGTTCCATGCAATACGTGCCCTCCATAATACCCACCACCAGGCTCACACAACCTCCCAACCCCTGTCCCTTCAAAACTGTCAGACTGTTTCTCAGAGTCCATAGTCTCCCATGGTTCATTTCCCCCTCCGATTTCCCTCAACTCCCTTCTCCTCTCCATCTCCCCTTGTCCACCATGTTATTCCTTATGCTCCACAAGTAAGTGAAACCATATGATAATTCACTCTGTCTGCTTGACTTATTTCACTCAGCACAATCTCTTCCAGTCCCGTCCATGTTGCTACAAAAGTTGGGTATTCGTCCTTTCTGATGGAGGCATCATACTCCATAGTGTATATGGACCACATCTTCCTTATCCATTCGTCTGTTGAAGGGCATCTTGGTTCTTTCCACATTTCCACATCACTCGCTATGTCACTTTTTTTTTTTTTAAGATTTTACTTATTTGTCAGAGAGAGAGTACAAGTAGGGGGGAGCAGCACAGGCAGAGGGAGAAGCAGACTCCCCTCTGAGTAGGGAGCCCACTGCGGGACTCCATCCCAGGACCCTGGGATCATGACCTGAGCCAAAGGCAGGCGCTTAACCCACTGAGCCACCCAGGCATCCCTACTTATTTTTAAATATATACATGAAAAGACAGCTTGAATGGAAAAAGGAAAAAAAACAGATGGGTCGCTATATGATAAACCAATCAAAGTAAAACGTGCATTTTTGCAGATGTCATATGGGTTTGGTGCACTTGTCTTTCAACCCTCGCCTACATTTGAGGATTTTAATATTCCATCATGGAAAAATAAATTAATACCAATTACATCTTAGAAAAAGCTAACACGTGGCTCTTCAGTGCGTACAAGGCAATGGTAGAGAGCTTGCACGAACCACCTACAAATACAGAAACCAGTTCCCTGAATGAACTTTGGGATGGTAATTGCTGCTTTTAAGGGATTTCCAAAGAATGGATGTTGACGAGTCTGTTTTCTATGGATTTTTGCCACTTTACATGTATTTTCCTAGAGGAATTATTCTTTGCATCCTGATAACTACAAACAAATTTTATCTGTATTTAAGCGAGTTTTACAGGACGAGGCAGATTTGTGTCTCTTTGTTAGACCCAGATACGTAGATACATGAATTTACAAATTTCAGTCCTACAGTGAACCAAGCCATAACTCCTATTTCCACTATTTCATACCTAGGCATGAAAATATTACTACCATGCATGCCTGTTACCAGTCATTTATGTCTCAGGTTTTCTTTACAACTGGTCCTAGAGGGACACAGCTGGGTGGCTCAGGTAAGTATCTGACTTTTGATTTCAGCTCAGGTCGTGATGTCAGGGTCATGAAATTGAGCCCTGCATCCCGCTTTGTCTCGGGCTCTGTGCTCAGCGTGGGATTTTGCTTGGGATTCTTTCCCTCTGCCCCTCCTCCTGTCGTTGCTTTCTAAATAAAAAATAAATAAATAAGTGAAAATAAATAAATAAAACTTTTTTTTAAATGTACTAGAAATACCATGTCTTATTGAAACAATTTCCGCAATTAAATCCATTCATGCTCTAGCTTGTAGACGATACACTAGTGATAAGTGGACAGCATCCAATTAAAAAAATTGAATCGCATCTTTTGTTAA
This sequence comes from Martes martes, assembly GCF_963455335.1. NCBI lineage: Eukaryota > Metazoa > Chordata > Mammalia > Carnivora > Mustelidae > Martes > Martes martes. The sequence continues at coordinate 2,882,435 of NC_137897.1, read as the reverse complement.
TATAGTAATGAGCAATTTAGCCCATCTTTTTGCAAGAAGGGATCTAGCCTCTGTCTCAGAAGATTCATCAAAATAGCTCAGTTGGGTCTATTTCATTCACTATGCTGGAAATGCATTTATTTTTTTATTATTTTTTTTAAAAAGATTTAAAAAGGGAGGGAGAGCTTACTCACTACTGAGCAGAGAGCCTGATGAGGGCCTCAATCCCAGGACCCTGAGATCATGACCTGAGCTGAAGGCAGATGCTTCACCAACTGAGCCACAAGATGCCCCAATATGCTGGAAATTTAAAACTTTTTCTTGTTTTCTGGAGGGCCTATCTTTCATTTCTGGGGAAAGCATGAGTTTTCAGTGCATCTCCTACTGGCAAATGTTTGGACATATTTTATCCTAATGCTATAGATTACACTTTCCCTACATGCTTTAATGCTTTTACAGATGACTTCATTTTAGCTCCTTTGGGATTTTGGTGAAGAAGTCATGTTTCTTATGGCCCATAGTTAACCTGAAATTCTCTTCTTCCTCTTTCTACTTTGCTGGTTTTATTTATGTACTATTTATTCCATTTTCTTCTGCTAATTTGTAAATTCTCTCATTTTTTAGTATAAATTGATGATAATCCCCTTCCCCTCTGCAAGTCCATTTAAAAAAATACTGCTTAGGGCACCTGGGTGGCTCAATGGGTTAAGCCTCTGCCTTTGGCTCAGGTCGTGATCTCAGGGTCCTGGGATCGAGCCCCGCATGGGGCTCTCTGCTCAGCGGGGAGCCTGCTTCCCCCTCTCTCTCTGCCTGCCTCTCTGCCTACTTGTGATCTCTGTCAAATAAATATTTTTTAAAATTACTGTTTATGAATAAAATCCTGATTACTTATGACTTACAGTTGGATTTTCACTACAACCACCTGTACTTTATTTTCCATCCATAAAATTAGTTTTATTATCTTTAACTTTTTTCCCCAGCACTCCCTAAATATCCCCTCAGTTTTGGGCATTCAAGCCTGTCCATGATTTTCATTTCCTTACAGTACAGTTCCTGCTTTCAAAAATTCTTTTTTCGGGGCATCTGGGTGGCTCCGTGGGTTAAGCATCTGACTCTTGATTTTGGCTCAGATCTTGACTGGCTTCCATGGAAATGATTCTACAATCACCCTTTATGCTTTCATTTGGTAATTATGTCCAAAGTTCTTGTATCCTGGATTCTCTAGGCCATTTTCTTTGTCCCAGGAAAATAGACAAGCACATCTCGGGGTCATGGGATCGAGCCCCACATTGGGCTCTGTGCTCAGTGTGGAGCCTGATTGAGATTCTCTCTCCCTCTTCCTCTGCCCCTCCTACCCGCTCACGTGCTCTCCAAATAAATAAATAAATAAATAAAATCTTTAAAAACAAAAAAGAATTCTCTCGTGGTGGTTGCTTAACTCATTCCTTAGACTTTTTACATTTATGGGCTTATAGTCATCATTCTTCTTTATTACATTCTCTCTGTATTGAGACACGTTCACGTTGGTCCAGGTCATTAAACTGAGTGTCAACAATGAAATCTCTTTCAGGGGATTCAGCATTTTTAATTGCTGAGAAAAGAACGTCATGGCTGGACCTCCTCACATCCCATTGTCAACTGTGCATATTGTCTCCCTGTGTTCTCTCATAATCCTTGCCTTCATTCAGTCCTCGAGAATATTTTATTTCTGATACAGTGTCCATTTTCCCATGGACAATCCTATACTGACACTTTTCATTTAGAACATGGTAATTTGAGAAGGACATTCACTAAACACAAATCCTGAACATTTCAAGTTCAGTCTTTAAAGCTCACATCTGTCCTCAGTAGGGAGCACTGACTCTTGAGTCGGTCTTCCTTCTTTAGGAAGGAAGGAGTTCCTTGGAAGAAGCTAGAGCTCCTATCTTCCTCTGTACCCTTAAACCAGTAACTCTGGACTTCATTCACTATATTCTTTTCCCAAACTCTTGGTATCTGAGACTGCGGTAGGTTTTCCCTCAGAATCTATGACCAACCTCAAGAGTGAGTTTGGAGAAAAATAGCCAAGGGCCTTCATTATATCCTTATTTTCTGTAAATTTATACTTTATATTTAATATCCATTGAACATGGGTCCACCATGGGTTGGGCTGTGAACAAAATGGGCAGGAAACATTCCCAACCATCAATTTCAGTGTAATTCACCTATTATTTCGGGAACCAATTGCGTGTGTAGACTCAAACAGTGCCCCTGAGGGTACATTCAAGTATTTGTGTCCATAATTTTACTTCCTAAATTCCTGCAGAGAACTCTATAATGATATCTTGAAACATGGAAAATAGAAGAGGAAGATGTTCTTCCCCCTAAGGAAATATGTTAAAAAAAATTTGTTAGAATCCCATATGTCACTATCTCTGCGTCCAACACGGAAGCCACAGCTTGTCACCAGGGGCACTAATCTGAATTCGGATGCCACTTTTCATCGATGCAATCCGCAGCCCTTGTTGCAGTAGTTCTTAAAGTTGAAGGGCTGTCGTATCTGACCTGACACCACCCTGTAAGGGATGCTGACCTTGAATGAGTAAGAGTTCCCTTGTGTGCAAAATACAAATGAATAACAGCTTGAGTCTTGCAAATCCAGAAGACCAAATTCATTACTGACCATGCAACTCCTCCAGGATCTGCATGACCATCGGTTGAGAAATTAAATGAGTACATAGATGGATAAAACCTTAAACCACCAAAAAATAACTTTCAACAGCACAGAAGTTGCCGGTAATCCACCAGAGGTAATGCATAATTCCAGCGTGAGACATCTGATCATGGACATAATCAATTGAAACACTTTGCTTTCCTCACTCAGATTCTGAATACAGATGTATTCCTCTGGAAGGATTGACTAGGGAAGGGTCCGTCCATCCTTCCTTCCTTCCTTCCTTCCTCCCTTCCTTCCTCTCTCTCTTTCCTCTTTCTTTCTTTCTTTCTCTTTCTTTCTTTCTTTCTTTCTTTCTTTCTTTCTTTCTTTCTTTCTTTCTTTCCTTCTTTTCTTCTTTCCTTCTTTCTCTCCTTTTAAAGAGATCCAAATAATCTTGTAGCCTTTAACATGCCCAAACCTTTGACAGTTGGATTATTCCCAAGAATATTGTACAATTCAAATCTTGCAGCCTGAGTTTCTACAGAGCACTTGGATATTTTTAATAAACTCTTAAGTGTCTTGGATAGGAAAATGAGGAAACTTCTCTATTTCCATCTGCGCATGTGTATATACGTACAGATACACAACCAGTAAAGACCATCTGCAGAACACGAAGTAAGTCCTTTTGCAGTAGAAGGCAACGTTCGGTGTGGTAGTGAGAATTACAGTTAATGGGGACATAGTGTGAAACATGAGGGCATCATATCTCTACAGAAGATTCTCATCCAGAGAGAGGAATACACACACATACCACCATCACCACCACCACCACCACCACCACAACAACAACAATAGTAGCAGAAACTATAAGAAACAAGAGTACCAGGGGAATTGGAAATACTGAAGGACTGGATGCTACTCAAAAGTTAGGGCTAAAATTTCGTTCAAAACCATCATCGTAGAGATAGATCACTGTACTGTAGAATTCTTTAAACCTGTATTGAAAACCAGCCTTAAAAACCCTCTAGGCCTATGAAGTTGGTTATGATCTGGGATCTTTCAGACTTCCAGTCTTTTCAAACATCATAGCGGAGATGGTTAGCATTTGCTCCAACAATGGTTGTGGAAATCAATTTAGATTAATTGTATAAAACGTTCATTTGAGAACCTGACAGGCACCACACATTCAGTAAATGGAGACTCCGCAAGGAATGGAGACGTTCAATTTATATTCAGGAATGTTCCAAATTAACTGGAATATCAGAATTACTTTATACCCTAGGAGAGAGCAGAAGAGAATCTGAGTAATAAATGGATCTGTCCTTGAATCCTTAATATGGCTTTCATTGTCCTGCCTGTCTCTTGCAGGGATTAATCACAGAGTGAGACCATGTTTCCTGAAAAAGGGAACATTTCCACCTCGTTGCTACTGAAGACCCACAGCCCTCACCCTTGTCTTCAGTCAAGGTACTGAGCCAAGTACTGTGCTTCTAGAATCCTCTTTCTGGTTGGGACCTCAGAAATTTTCTGAGAACCCTTCTTAGAAATCATGTTCTGAAAGTCTACTTAGCAATGTATTCATGCAAGAACTCCAAGTGGGAATTTGAAGATGTTTTCAGGCAGCCTTAAGACTTATCATTCATCAAAAATCTGAGGCTGTGAAAGAAAACGGTTGCATCGTATTTTCTACCTAATTTTTTTATGTTGACATTTCGAGGTCTGTAGATGGATTCCATTCATGGTAAGTAGTATTTTTTTAAAAAGAAAAGAGAAGAAAAGGAAAGAAATAAAACAGGATTTGTGTCATTCAAGTTGTTTATCTATGCCAATATTTTTTTTTTAAGTCTAGACATTTCAAGAACTGCTCGATGTCTATTTTGTTTACTTCCAAAATGTCAGCCATCACTGACTAATTTGATTCTTTCCTTAGAGAAGACCTTTTTGATGGGATCGTCCTCAACAATGGAAGGATATTTTATGAGCTCTAACGAAGTTACTTGACTTCTGGGTTTTGCTTTAATTTAAATGGCATGACTGTGCCACTCCTGGGTGATTTTAATAATCAAAGTAATTTAATTCATCTAGACCAAGCTCCCCTTTGGTTAAACGGTTACAACCTGCTGTTAAATTCTGCTTTACAAAAATCTGTGGCTTAAAAAATGGTGAGAGAGGAACATCTCACCCAATGGTTGCCTACAATTATGGAATTTAGTCACTACTAAGATGTGTCTTCAAGAAACAAGTGTTCACTTTGGGGTCCTGTGACCCATTCAGAGACAGGTGTTTGCCTAACACCAAACAGTAGCAAATGAATTTTATTTTGTTTTGTTCTATTTTTCACAGTGCTTGCTGATTTGGTTCCCCTTGATTCTGTGTCCAGTACTTACCTATGGAATGTTGACATTGGATACAGGGATAGAGTAGAGTTTTTGCATATCACAGGTGCTTTATGATAAAAAAATATGTCTTCGCGTTTTGTAAATTCTTACAATGCCTATCCTGGTGATTAAAGAACATACAATGCAAAAAATTTCTGCTAAAACTGTCTGATTGTATAACTCACACCTCCAATAGACACAGCACCCATTTTTGCATAGGTGTGTTTTCGTTATTATGACTATCTCTGTGATAAACTAAATTTGTCACAGAATAGATGCCTTAAGGATGGAGGGCATTTAAAAGATTATAAAACAAGTGAGACAACGAATCTGTATATAAATTAATGTTCTCTATGGGACTATTATTTTAATGAAGAATGAATTATCTCAGTCACCAGTAATCTAAAAGCAGAAATTAATATCTGCTAACAGGAAATTTAATAGCAAATGATTGCTCTTTAACAAAACAATGCAACTGTTTTAATTGCTGTAGGAGGCGCTCGGATCTTCATGCGCTTCTCTGATATACTGAGCTAGGCTGTTAGTGCAGAAAGTGATTTCACTGAGCACTTTATTCTCCGGTGCTCTAACCATTGGTATGCCAATCTTAATAAACCATAATTGAGTAGTACAAGTGCCTTCGATGTGTCTGGATATTGTGTTCCGTAGGAGTGTCCTTGAAAATGGTCCCATCAGGATGATGGATACCTTTGTATTTTATGGGTATCATGATGACACCCTTGTGAGCTTTCAAAGAAATCTGCACCTAGTGCAAATGAGAAAAGGAAGCATGCTCTACTTCCAAATTTTTGTCTGTGTATTTTTCTTTCAAGCATCTTTTCCCTATAGCTTAATTTTTTATTGTGGTTTTAAGGAAAATGTTAACTGGACCCTCCTAACCTCATGCCCTTGTACAGCTCAGCAGTGTTAAGCATAATGATAGGCAACAGATCTCTGGAACGTTTTTGTCTTGCAGACCTGAAACTCTAGAGCCAGTAGATATTGATTTCCCTTCCCCACAGACCCCATCCTAGTCCTGGTAGATGTCTTTCTGCTTTCTGTTTCTATGATGTTGACCATATGCTTCATATGAGTGCAATTCCAGAGTAAGTGTCCTTTGGTGACCGAGTTATTCTGGCTACCGTCATGTCCTCATAGTTCACTCATGGTTCAGCATGGGGCAGGCTTGCCCTTTTTAAGGCTGCCAAATTTCTTGGACGGGACGCCAAAACCAAAGGTGACCACAAACAAAACTGGACAACCTTTGGAAACTCGTACATCAAAAAGAAACAATCAACGGAGTCAAGAGGCAACTTAATCACGTATCTAAAACCGGATATTGTCAAGAATGTATAAAGACTTCCCACAACTCAGCAACGAAATGGTTTTATTTGGAAAAAGGAATGGGCAGAAGTCTTGAACAGAGCCCTTTTTACTCCAGGAGACGTGCAATCGTCAGTTAGCATAAGAAAAGGTGCTTAAAATCCCTGATTTTTAAAGAAATGTGAATGAGAACCACAGTGAGACAGCCCCGGACGCCAAATGCAATGGCGACGATAAACCCCGAGAAAATAACTAATGTTCCTGAGCCTGCGGAATTGGAACCCTCATGCACTGTTGATGAAGATTGTAAAAATAGTGGGCTCATTGTAGAGAAAGGAGGTGGGGAGCTGCCTCAGACAATGAAAAATTGATTTATCATATGACCCGCAATCCTACTTGTGGGTGTATTTCTTCAAGAATTCAAGCAGAATCATGCACATGATGTGCCCAGACGTGTTTACTGTACTAATATTTACAGTACCCCAAGAAGTGGAAATAGCTCAAAAGCCCATCAGTAAATGAAAGGATAAAGATGAGCCATAGACTATTACACAGTCCTTTCCTTGGAAAGACGTTAGGGTTCGAAGCCAACAGCCAAGAAAGAATTTTTGAGACATATTTGGTGCAAAAAGGTGGTTTTATTAAAGCACAGGTACGGGACCCATGGGCCGAAAGAGCTGAAATGGGGTCATAAGGAGTGACCCATCATGTACTTCCAAGTTGGGAATGGGCTACAGAGAGCATAAGCCTCCCAGGTGTTTGGGAAACAAGGTTTTCAGGATCCTGAGGGGCGTAGCCATTGCTACGAAAATGTCATTTATTACTGTTTAGTAAAAACTCAATCATGAGACCCTTCAGGTGTATGTTGGTGGGTCATATGCTTGGGGGATGATTGCCAACATGTATCTTGGGGAGAGGGGAGCTAGAGATAAAAGAAATTTGCAAAGGAATTTGTGTGTGTTATAGTAGACTCACAAGATCCTGGGGGGTCGGGCTAAGATTGACTTTTGTCCTTAACAAAGCGTCCACATTCAGGCAGCTGAGTTCCTAGAGGAAGGTCACTCTGCTTGTTTCGAGGACTTGTCAATGGGCTGTAAGTAGTAAGGAAACTTAATAATTTTTCTCCTGCCTTTGTTTCCCACATCAATAAAACTTAATTTCCTCATAGATTTCTTTCCAAGGTTCAAGTCCAGCTGTTTAAGTAAAATGAATATTTTAAAAGGCACGCGTGACGAATGATGATTATACCTCTAAAACGGACAAGATTCTTGAAAAGCAGGAGTCACAAACCCACGAAAAACTGACTCAGGCTAGCCTAAGCAGTATGGAGAAAATGCCGATTAAACTCGAAGTCTGAAAACAAAAGGAAGGAATTAGGTGGAAAAGATAATTTACCGTATACAATAAAATTTTAATAGAAACTTTCCTATTAACGCCCTATGTGAACAGTTTAATTCATTCAGAGACGAGATCATCAAAAAGTCTTGAACCCTGTAAATTCATAAACCACCATTCACACTCCTGGATATGAACAGGAACCTCACGTGTATCGAGTCTCGGTCTCCTGAGAGTCACGACTAAGACCCACGTCTTCCGACGTGTGATTTTACTCTCTTTGTCTGCGGTCATGAAAAAGTCACCTTGGCATATCATGTCGGCGTTTGCTCATGTCCTGCTAGTCCTCCCGGGGGACAGGACACTCTCTGTCCCATCAGAGATGTTAATTAAGGCGGTCATCATGCAGAAATATGACATCTGGGATATGCATAATGAGGGAACTCCCCAGGTGACCAGCAGCATTCGTTCTTCTTGGGAATACAAAAGTCCCCCCGCCCCCCCATTTTAATTGCTTCCCATTAATTCTTATCTTTGCTTCACAAGCATCACTTAAAACACCAAACTAGTGAGTATCAAATTTCATAAATTAACAAAGTGAAATACGAGCATAGAAAAAGAATTTGCTTTCCATAATGCAAATAAACTCTTTAATGCTCTGAATATCCATTGTTAATTATTTTCAACTGTCTAATCAATAAGAACCTTTGAACCTCTAATTTTCAATTAGAAGTAACACAAATTTACTGCAATAACAGAACTCATTTCAAAATACCCCATCTAATCGTGTAATGGTTACGTGCAATATCAAATTTAATGTAAGTTGGCATTCAGAGGCAAAAGGGTTGAAAATAGCATTTTATTAGCATTGTACTATGTAAGTGTAAAATGTTTCAACATTCTGGCAGAGTACCTAATTTATATTTAATCCCATTTAAAATATTTCTCTGAATAAATTAGACTAAGGCAGCTATTCAAATTAGGTCTTAAAATGATAAACAGAATTGGACAACTTGGGCAGAGAACAGCTGTACTGTATTTGGCCACATGTTATTATACTCACGTACGCAATCAATATGGACTCAATTACTAGAAATAATGGAAATTGTAATACTTCACTCCAGTAGTTTAATTTGCTTGCATGATTTATTACGCTTTATTAACCAAAAGGAGATTATACTCTTGTATGTGAAGGTGTTATTTTATTTTAGGATAGGGAAAGCTCAGGTGTAGACATGTGAAAAGAGTATTTATAGGTGCGGAAATAGTGCTCCTTCTAAGAATAAGCTGGGAAAGGACTAAGCAGTTTTGAGAACACAGAATCATTTGGACAATCCACATTAGGAAGTTTATGCCACGGTAAGGAGTCGGAACAGCTTAACGCTTACACGAGAAACATCCATGGCCATGTGCAAGGCAGGTCATGTCTTGGACTTCTGTGCGCTTAGCTCTTGCTGGGGTCAGAATGCATTCCAACAATCTCCCCTTGCTTGTAAAATCTTACGCTGCTATAATCGCTTCCAGGTAAAGCCATGCATGGCTTTAAGACTCCATTAACAGAAATGCAGAACGTGGTCGGCTAACACCAACAAGAACGGCAATCCCGCTAATATTCTACTTCTACCCATGGCTAACTCTTCATTTCGGGTGTATTAGTTTGATAGAAGACAAGCATGACATAACCCTATTTTCAAATACTTCTTGATGGTTACACAATATCAAAAGGAGTGTCCAATAATTAATGTCTAAGAAGTAGAGTGACTCTCTACATTCCGGGCATAAAAAGAAGTGACAATTGACCCTAGAACCACGTAGGAGTTGGAGACCAACCCTCTATGTAGTCAAAAATCCACAGACAACTTTAGACTCCCATGAAAGTTAACTGCTAACAGCCCACTGTTGACTGGGAAGCCTTCCCAATAACATAAATGGTTGGTTCATGCATATTCTGTATGTTCTATGTACCATGTGTTATATCCTTACATCCTTATAAAAAACTAAGTCACAGAAAAGAAAACATACTAACAAAATCATAAGAAAGAGAAAAAAAAAACAGGACTGTACTGTATGTATCCCCAAAATTCTGTGTATGAATGAACCCACATGCAAACCTGCGTTGTTGGAGAGTCAGCTGTATTGCATGGTGTAACAGCCCTAAATCGTAAGTAGAAGGACATTAGGATGGCAGGGGCCAAGAGCCTCAGAGTTACGCACTGACATTAGCCAGAGGGAATGAAAACATTAAGGATGGGAATTTTAGGGGCAGCTGAGTGGCTCAGTCAGTTAAACGTCCATTAAGTATCTGACTCTCAGGTCGTAACCTCAGGGTCCTGGCATGGAGCTGCATGCTTGGCTCCTTGCTCAGCAAGGAGTGTGCTTCTCCCTCTAAATAAATAAATCTAAAAGAAGAAGAAGAAGAGTCAGAAGGAGGAGGAGGCGGAGGAGGAAGGGGAGGGGAATGGGAATTCTAGGACAGGAATGGAAGCAACGTGAGCAGGAAGATCACAGTTAACAGCGGTAACCCGCAGGAGGCATGACTGCAGAAGATGAACACTCTGTACTCTGTCCCCATGAATAAGAAGAAGTCATCAGCTTAAAGCCAATGAAATCTGTCTCAAAGAAACGTGTGGTCAGCGTACAACTTTATTCCTCATTTCATACAAATTTAGTACCAATGCCCCAAATCATGGAGTCCTTCCTGTCTTCGTTTCTGTTGTCCGCTCCCTCCCCCCATTTAATCTACCAGCAGTTACGTTCCACCTGATTCTTCATCTCCAACTCAACCACTGTCTCAAAGTTGCACATGCGCAGAAACATCCAGATGAGTCTCCCTCTTTCTGGGTCTGTTACGGGTGACGTGTGTCCCCCTAAAACTCATATGTTGAAACCCTAGCCCCCAATGTGAGTATATGTGGAGACCGAGAAATAGTTGAAGTTGAACGAGGTCATGAGGACAGAAACTGCATCCTTACAATAAGACAGACACCAAAGTGCTCTCTCTCTTGTCTGTCTGTCTGTCTCTGAAGCTCCAAGGCAGGGCCATGTAGGACACACTGAGAAGGTGACCGTCCACGAGCCAGGAAACAAGCGTCCTCCCCAGGAACAAACCCTGCACACACCTGGATCTTGGCCTTCTAGCCTTTGGCACTGTGAGAGGATCCATGTGTGTTGTTGAAACCTCCCCATCTGGAGTCTTTGGTTAGGACAACCCCAACAGACTAATGGGGTCTCCTTCCCGTCCATTGCTGTGCACAAGTCAGACTGTCTTGTAACAATATCAGTTGGAGCATGCCATGCCTGTCATACTGTGTGATGGCTTCTTATTGCCGGCAGAGTCACTGTTTGATGACAGGTATCGTACCATCAAAGCCCCCAACAGAGCCTCTGAGGTTTTATAAGGTCTTCTCCACAACTCAATCCCCTCTGGACCTTTTGTGTTCTCCTGTCACGAGAGTTCATCCATGTTCGTCCCCAAGCTTCATGACACCATGGTTCCCTTGCTTGCAGACACCTGTATTAGAATTCTCCTACCACCTGAACAAAACAGAACCTCCTTTGTGTGTCTAGGTCTCTGTTCCTCTGAATTCCTCATATTGCTTGTGTCCATTGTATCACATGCACCAATTACGTGGACCCTTGTCCATATCCACTCCTTGTTTTGCTTTGGGACCTCAAAGAAGGAGAGCCCAACACACGGATGAGAGTTACAACACTTTCTGGGTATCAGCCTTCCGTGGTGATGATGGGAAAAAAGGGTACCAGGCAAGCAAAACCATGGAGCATGCCTTGCAAAGCTGCATGCTGCCATTTTGCATGTTGCTGCGCAAATGATCTCCAAGCAACATGTGGGTATGGGAGAGTCCTTGCAGGTGGGTCTTGATGCTGCCACACAGAAGAGGAACTACTTTGATGCTGAAATAGGTCGCCACATGGATAGCACAATCTTGAGGGCCATGAAGCCAAAGAGAACATGTCCCAATCATCCAGGTGCAGATCATTATCATCCATCTTGGTGGGGAAACTGTCTACTCTGCAGGGTCTCCTCATTGAGGAGAAATGGCTTGTTGGTGTTCCTGACAAGTTCCCTACCCAAATATCGATAAAGATGTGAAATCTGTCTCCCTCAATCCAACACAACACGTACAACATCAGCACAACATTAAAAACCAGGACTGATGGTCCAGAAGCCATAGCTACAGACTGTGTGGTAATTGGATGACAGACAATGAGATGCCCTGCCGTGGACTGCTCAGCCTCCCCCCTACAGACCATAGGATCCAGGAGAACAGACTCACGTCCGAATGCCTGAATTCGTAAGCTGACACCTGTGTTTGCCCTTATTCTGCACATACTAATGGGCCTCTGTTGACGTTCCTATGGCTGCTGTAAAAAATTCCCCCAAACTCGGTTGCATAAAAGAACAGAAATGTACTAAATTACACGTCTGGAGGTCATAAGTCCAGAGTGGATCTCACTAGACTAAAATGAAGGCGTCACAAGGGCTGAGCTCTTCCTCTCTCTGTCTCCTTGCTTCCTGCCGCTGGTATATACCTTCTTCTCCAGGATACCCGTAATTCCTTTGCTTGTGGTCCCTCTCCAGCCACCAAGTGTGTCTCTCCATTTCCTGCCTCCTTCCTTCCCAGATCAATCTTTGTGGTTTCTATAGATTCCACTTGTGCAATACAGGCCGATCTCCGCATCTCTAGAGCCTTAACTGAATCACGCCTGCACAGTCTGTTTTGATGCATAACATGTTAACATGGGTCCAGGGATTAGAATGTGGACCTCTTTGGAAAGGGAGAGGCATCTTCTGCAGTGCCCAAACCATGCTGTGTCAAGTGAAGGAAGGTTCATGGGGACAGAGGGCGTGGCATGATTTACGACTCTAGCTTCTAAGCTTTATATTCCTGGTCATTAGGAGACACTCAATACTTATGAAACAAATATCACAGTGGTTATAAGCCCTGAAACAACTTGATGTGGCAGAATTGATCTGTACCTGCTTCTTACAAAGAATTCTCTCAAGACAGAATAACAAAAAGGGGACACGTTGCAACGGGGAGACACTACAATACTATTTCCTGAAATGTCTAAATTTTTTTCCTTGCCTTTTTAAAGGGAAACCACACATAATTATTATTATTATTTTTTAATGTGATTGCAAGAGCTAAATAAGGTATCTGAAGTGACCGGTCCTGTTTGCAAATCACAGGCAGGGGAAGCATCAGTCACCAAGTATTAGAAACTTCTGAAGCCAGCAGGAAGATATCCTCCTGGAAAGGCTAGAAGTCTCAGTGCCTGGCTGTGTATCCTTGTTAGGACGTTAATTCTCCACGGGAAACCGCCATGTTCATTGGGATCGCTGCTTGGTCACAGAAATGGTCTGATTTTGGAAACATACATTATAACAATATGCTCTCAGGAATGTAGCCATCGTGTTAAGAGGTTTCTTCTCATTCTTACCTTGTTACTTTCTCATCTTTATAGTAACAGAATTTCACGACGGCGAAATGGAATGCCCAAAAGAAGCGTCCAACAGAGTTCATGATGGAAAAGACATTCCGTGGCTATTATTTCTGCACTGATAAAGTAAAATGATGTATGTAATGGGGTCAACATAGCACAGGAGGAGGAGTGTTTAAAATGTGTTTTCATTTTATGTACAGTCCTTTCTTTGCTCAAAAGATATTGTTCCCGTCAATGTACACAATTCTAAGGAAATAAAAAAAGACAAATCCATCTCAATTCTTGTGTTTTGGTTGATACTGATATTGGTGATTCCCTCCCCCCCCCCCCTTGTACTTTGGGTTCTGGTATAAACATTTTCAAATCTCCAGGTCTGTAGTAAAAGCGTTTCACTTGCTGGGTCTCAAAGTCATAGCCAAAGGTAAGAGTGAACAGGTTTAAAATAGCAGTTTGGATGAAGCCCATTTATAAAATGATGCCTGGAAATCAGGCTGAATCATAGTGATTTAGCCTGATTGAGGCTGAATCATAGTGAGTCTAGGATGAATACAGGAGCTGTCACTTCATTTGGAATTATTAATTTTTTTTAGATCTTATTAATTTATCTGAGAGCAAGAGAGCACAAGTTGGGGGGAAGGGAACATGGAGAAGTAGACTCCCCACTGATCAGGGACCCTGATATGGGACTTGATCCATGACTGTGAAATCATGACCCAAGCCAAAGGCAGGTGCTTCACTGACTGACCCACCCAGATGCCTCTCATTTGGAATTATTCTCATAAAGCAGTCATGAAACCTAAGAAGATTTAAGCAAAAGTTCCTTGATTGACTAATTTCTCAGAAATATTCTAAACATAAGGGTCACCAGAGTGTTCATTAAATGCTGGAGGTATCTGAAAATCTGTATAAACACACAGATAATGGTGCACATAATGTTTCATACACACAAATGAATACATAAAATACTTGTGAATAATCCACTATAGATAAAGACATTTATGGGGCACCTAAGGGGCTCAGTCAGTGAAACGTCTGCCTTCAACTCAGATGATGATCCCGGGGTCCTGGGTTCAAGTCCCACATCTAGCTCCCTGCTCAACAGGGGGTCTGCATCTCCCTCTGCCCCTCCCCTCACTTGTGTGCTCTCTCTCTCACTCAAATAAATAAATAGCTTCTTTAAGCAAACAAAAAAATCTTCCATTAAGGGGATCTGTGGAGCATCAGTCTCCTAACAGAAACCTTTTCAATGAAAAGGCACTTGTGGTAAACATTGGTTTGGAGGGTTCTTTACCTTGATGGGGTATGAGTAGGAATACAAACCATGGATGTCTTCAGAGTTTCGAGTGTGTGCTGGTCATTTCTTCCCAAGAGAAGAAGATAAATAAAGGAGCAACGGTGTTCCCCGTGGTCAGGACAAAGTACCAGGACTTCACAGTTTCTCAAACTCTAAACTGTCTTAGAACATTTGGGTTGCCTAATAGAGTACTCCAGACTGGGGGCAGGGGGTGGGGGAATGCTTATGAACAAAAGACATTTCTCCCAGTTCCAGAGGTGGGGAGTCCCAGAACAAGGTGCTGGCAGATTTGGTGTCTGGAGAGCACATCTCCTAGTCAGTAGACACCATCCTCTCTCTGTGTCCTCACACCATGAAAGGAGCCAGGGAGCTCTGTGGGGTCTCTTTTTTTCCCTGGGCCCTAATTCTGTTCCTGGGAGCCACACCCTCACAACCCCATCCCCTGCCAAAGGTCCCAGCTCCACATCATCACACTGCTGATGAATTTTGGAGGACACTTGCACACCATAGTATTGGGATCCAGAAATGCACAAAAGAACAACTTGCCGTAGATCAACTAAAAGCACACTCCAGTAGGTACAGAAATGGAAAGTGAATTTCTGAAAACTTCACATTTCTGATTCTCTCCAATTCTTTGTTTTCAAAGCATGGCAGTGCTAGGGGCCCCCAGCCCTATTTAGGCCAGCAGGAAAAGCAGGCACTCCCCTGTCTGCACTGATTTAATGGGCGGGAGACACTCCTCCCATAGGCAAGTCTACAGCACACACCTGATGTGTGTCAGCAAAGCCCTTTCTTCTCCACATTGAAAACCATCACAGTCCTGAAACGTTATCTCCATTCCCGTATCTCCATTCCCATTCCCAATGTGGGACACCACATTCCTATTCAGCAAACACCCAAGAATTTCCTGGTTCTTGTGAACAACACCAGCTGATAGAGTTCATCTATGAATCCGTCTATAAGGTGAGCCCCTAGCTGGTGGCTCATGGAAATAGCCCCAAGGTGATCTACTCCAAATATCAGGATCCTGGTTATCACCACCTACATCTAATGGTCTAGTAGAGAAATCAAGAGTTCAAGTCATACCTGCTTCCTGCTTGCAGCGGCCAACTCAGATGATAGAATTTGAGATTGAATCCATTATCTAACATGTTCTGAGTATTTCTAAATTCCCTGGAAAGAGGCAGACCTTTCCCATGGCTTAATCAATGAAGTGAAATTCTCCAGCCTCTTTTAATTTTTTTATTAAGTTTAATTAACCAACATATAGTACATCATTAGTTTTTGACGTGTTCAGTGATTCATTAGTTGCATAGAACACACAGTGCTCATCACCACACGTGCCCTCCTTAATGTCCATCACCCAGTTACCACATCCTCTCACCCCCCTCTCTTCTTTAACCCTTGCTTTGTTTCTTGGAGTCCACAGTCTCTCGTGGTTGATCTCTGCCTCTGATTTCCCCCCCTTCATTATTCCCTTCCTTCTCCTAATGTCCTCCATGTTCTTTCTTATGTTCCACAATCAATGAAACCATGTGATAACTGTCTTTCTCTGCTTGACTTATTTCACTCAGCATCATCTCCTCCAGTGCCATCCATGTTGCTACAAAAGTTGGGTATTCGTCCTTTCTGATGGAGGCATCATACTACATAGTGTATATGGACCACATCTGCCTTATCCATTCATCCGTTTAAGGCATCTTGGCTCCTTCCACAGTTTGGTGACTGTGAACTGTGGCTGCTATGAACATTGGGGTACAGATGTCCCTTTTCTTTTCACTACATCTGTATCTTTGGGGCAAATACCCGCTAGTAAAATTGCTGGGTCAGAGGGTACGTTTGTTTTTTCTTTTTCTTTTCTTTTCTTTCTTTCTTTCTTTCTTTCTTTCTTTCTTTCTTTTTTTTTTTTTTCCAATTTTGCAAAGAATTTTTTTCTTTTCCGGTAAGATAAAGGCACATACAATCACATAGAAAGGATGAACGGGGCAGGGGGATATTTGAGAAGAGTATATGAATACATTACAATCTTTGAGATACAATGTTCCAAAGGTATTAGTCACTAGTTTCTGACAGTTAATATGTAAGGGCAGGACAGCAAGATGGTGGCTTTGCACCCCACAAGGCAGAAGGTCTGTGCTCCCGGAGACGCTCCTTGCCCACTCACCCTGGTCTTCCAAGAATCCCTCTGTAAAATGGCCTACACACCCCTGGTTCATCTCTCCTCTTGTCTCCATCAGTGCTTTTGTGAGACGGCCAGAGAGAATTGGGATTCCTTCTTATCTCTCTCTGCCTCAGGAAGTAGAGGATGCATTTCTAAGGATCTTCTGCATCATGCTTGATGCCATCATGACTGCTCCCAGGACCTCCACTTGAGAACCTCTGGTTTAATAAATGGAGATATCTACAGTCGAGATAATTTTTAAAGTAACATTTGATCCAAACTTGAGAACCTCTGGTTTAATAAATGGAGATATCTACAGTCGAGATAATTTTTAAAGTAACATTTGATCCAAATTTGAGAACCTCTGGTTTAATAAATGGAAATATCTACAGTTGAGTTCATTTTTAAAGTAACATTTGATCCAAACATATATGATTTTATCCCAAAGATGATGGGAGACATCTCCTTGACTGAGCCAGGTAATTCCTTAAAAAGTGGTAAATAAACACAGTGTTCCCTTCCATTGGTATCGTTGTGCTTCAGGAAACATAGTCACAGAGCACGCTGAATGTATTAAATACATCAGCTGAGTGAGCCCTCTGAAATGGAATTGAAATATTAAACTGTGTTGTGTCTCATTTTGAGGTAATTGCTGCCAAAGTCATTGATGACTCCCTGTTCTTAGAATGCCGAGCGGCACACGTTCCTTATGCGAAACAGACTTTGACCAAAAGCGTTATTTAGCGCTCGTGATAAAAATGGAAACACCACCAATCGGAGCATATTAGCTAAGTAAGTAAATGGCTTCGCCTGGGGGACGGGATCATTAAACTGGGAATCGTGGAGCCAAACTCCACGACAAATGACGCAGAACTCTTCCGTGACTGTAAGGATGCTCGCCTGAGATGTATTCGTGAGCGGGTTAGCCCCACGGTGTGCGAAATGTCCTCGGGAAGCTTGCTCTCCTGGATAACCTTCTATAAGAGGATCTCATCCCATAGTGAATCTCACCGTCACAGCCGATTTCCAAAACGAACCTAAGCATCCTTACCATATTTTTAAAAAATCAGAGAAATTGCAGTAGTTTCCTGCAATTCAGAATATATACACAAGAGACCTTCCCCCGTTCACAAAAGTCACAAAAGTCCATTTGCTGTGAAAACTTGGCTTTACCCTACAAAAGATACGGGATACCCAATTCAACTTGAGTTTTAGATAGATAAACCTGAGATCCTTTTTCGTAGAAATATGTCTCTAAAAATTCTTGGGACCTAGTTCTATCAAAATATTATTCCTTGTAGGGGTGCCTGGGTGGCTCAGTGGGTTAAAGCCTCTGCCTTCAGCTCAGGTCGTGATCCGGGGGTCCTGGGATCGAGCCCCGCATCTGGCTCTCTGCTCAGCAGGGAGCCTGCTTCCCCCTCTCTCTCTGCCTGCCTCTCTGTCTACTTGTGATCTCTGTCTGTCAAATTAATAAATAAAATCTTTAAAAATATATATATTATTCCTTGTAGTCTGCAATGCAAATTTAACAGGGCATCCTCAGTCTTATGTGATGACCCCATTCCCAAAACAAATAAACAAAAAAACAAAACAAAACAACAAAAAAAAAACAAACAAACCCTAAAAACATTGCTTCACATCGAGCATTGGACTCTGGTCTGTGTTCTCTACAATGCCAGCTGTCTGTACTTTTCCTCTCCGTTCTGGGGAACCCTGGGTCATTTTCAAGGGGCTTAGCTGTCATCTGTAAATGACATTTCTCAAATATTTGCTGCAAGACTATCCCATTTTGATTCTTTAATGAGAATCTCCTCTGTGTGCATGCATTTACTGATATAAAACATAGATACGAGCACTTGACAAACGCAAGCAACGAACCCCAGATACGACTTTGTTGGGGACATTCTGTCCCTTCCGTATGAAAGTAATACTATTTTAAGATAGTGCATGTCCCCTGCAAAAAACTGCCATCCTTTTGTGCTTATATCTGTGTGCTGACACTGCAGAGTATGGAGGGAGCCTGGCTGGTTCAGCCAGTGGAGTGCACAACTCTTGATCTCCAGGTTGTGAGTTCAAGTCCCATGCTGGGCATAGACATTCCTTTATTTATTATTTTTTTTTAATAAAAAAAAAAAAAGATTGCAGGAATGTCCTTGTGCATGTGTTTCTGCTTTAAACGTACGGCTGTCATCCTGAGGGTGTGTCCTCAAAGGTAGAAAACCAGGATTTCCCATATTAGCCACTAAAGTGTAAGATGATACTTAGCTGCCGCTTGTAGGAATGAGTCAGACACGGCACATGGTTCATGAATGTCATTATTCCTCCGACAAAGCAGGCTTCTATTAATGGGAGATGCTGGGCTTTTGCGAGTGGAAACCTAAGAACTAGCATTCTGTGGAAAGGTCTTCGTTCGGGTCTCCCAGAAAACCATCCCGAGTCACGCCATATGTACTTTGAGAAATCCCCTGGGAAAGGCCATTTGGGGGAACAGTGTAGCCAATAATGGGTTCGTCTTCGTGTCCTTCACCACTTTGGGTCAACATCGAGTCCTTGTCCCTGGGGACCCGTCGGATCTATTGAGGGGAGGGGGTTTCCTGGAATGACCACCACCCAGGAGCGGAGAGGTGGGGTATCAGTCTGCGAATTCCCTGCTTGTCGGTGATGAAGGGCTGTGTGCTGAGCTTTGACTATGATGCTTCTGCCGTGCCCGTCCTGGGACCAGCCCTGCAACCTCCCCCAGGCCGGGAAGACAACAAGGAGGAAACAAAACTACCATGCCAGAAAGCTTCACCTGTAGGGTGCAGTGCCAGGTGCCGTGGGCTTGGCTTGCCCTCCAAGGCTGGTGCTTTTGTGGACTCTTTCCTTTTCATTCTATTCATCTCGCATCCCGCACAGGAAAGCAGTCAGAATCAGTTAAGTTTATGGGACCTGGGCTGTGACAGCCGCTGTCTCTGAAGTGGGGGTTACGTGTGTAAGACAAAGAGCTTCCCTTCCTGTTCCAGATTGCATTTTAGCAGAGAAGGTCAGAAAACCAGCAAAGACTGGTGCATGAAGTCACGATGGTCTGTTTTCGGAAATATATGATCTTGTATCCACTGTGTTTCCTAACACACCACAGTCAGAATCACACGTCTTTCACTTTACTCAGAACCTTTAAACAAACATGCCCTAAGTCCCATGTCCCTAAAAGTACCCTGGTTTATCTTCATGGAAAGTCCGACATTCATTTCCCCATTGGCGGCAGCTATTTCCAAGGACACGTTCCGTATCTCAAAAGCAACCGTTAAATAGGAAAAGAAAAAGGATGCAAAACCACCGCCACCTGCCACGCTCTCGATACCCTAGCAGAGAAGGACAGGGTTGTTTAAGTCACATCTTCAGATAAGAACCAAAGACACAGAGATAATTATGTTGTGAATTTGTGTAATACCTCACTTTATTATTAAACACCGTACGGGAAGGGGGATGAGGTCTAATTGCTGGAAAGCTATATGCTTTTGACAACATGTCATAATTGCAGAGCCCATGAATGAGTCCAGATGCGTGTTGGTAAGTAATGGCAGAAGTACCCAAACTCACTACTGTCAGCACAAGCCCTTGGATTTTTTACAGTTTTCTCTTTTACTTTCTCATCTGCATTCACGATACCAAAGTGTCCTGTTATTAAAACTCTAGCCAGAGGCTGAGCTGGGGATAGTCTTTTTTTTTAAATCTGTTGAAACCATTTTTTTTTTCTACTTCACCTTTAAAAAAAAAAGTCTCTGATTTAGAATGCCTACCTCCAAGTTTACTGTCTGCATTCATCTGTTGCTTTGAGCATGGAGCTCTTCATCTTTATGATAAAAACGTATCCTTTTATATTTGAGAGGACAAGTAAAGAAGGAACAGATTTTAGGAACTCAATGAAGCATTCCTGAAGAGACAACTTATTCCTAGAAGATATTTATAGGGAGTTAGATGCCCGTCGCTTTCCTAGAGAGAAAGAGGATGATTCAGCATTAATTTGCAGTGTTGTGAATGCAGAGACATCTAATATTTTAGAGAATTTGTGGGATACATATTTTTATTTCAGTGATGACACAGATACACAGCAAATGCATCAATAATAATAATGTAATTTGTAGGCATAATTGAGAGTAAAGAAGACGACATTCTCCCATGGACACTTTTTAGAAATGCACGTGCAGCTAGCTCAGTGCAGTAATATCTTGGGCTTCCTCATGGGTTAATCATCAGAATTTTATATAATCCCACACTGAGCACTGGACCACGACTTCTGTTTAGATGATCGGAACTGTCCTGACTTGGTAATGATGAGTGTGTAGATGAACGTATCTCTGTGTCTTTATTACCATCTTCATTGCACTTTGTTACATTGTTACTTGCCTCACAGGACTCTCATGCTCTGTGCACCTAGTTACATTGTTACTTGCCTCACAGGACTCTAGCTCTGTGTTTCCATGAGTTACAACGTTCTCTTACCAATGCATTGCATGGGTCTCTGTGTTCAAACAACCGTCCACAGCTTGCTACATATTTGCAAAGCGGCGGTATAAGTTATGTAGAATTTAATGCGAAGGAAATACTTCGTGTCCTTTGTGTAAATCCAGGGTTCGTCTCTGAAGTTTCAGTAACATCCGTGGACTAAACCATTGTTTGCTTATGGAAGGGACGTCTTAAAACGTGCATCCTAAGGTATTTGGGAAGAAGAAATGATGGAATAGGACCAGCACGTGGCTTGAGGCAAGCTTCGTCCTAATCAATCAGGAAATGCAAACACATCATTATTACTGTGTTGATGCTTGTCACAGAAGTGAGCAAGATTCATTTGGTGATCACAGATTCAGTCATCAAACCCTGGAGGTGTACGCAGTGGAAAACAAGAGCTTTTGGACTTTACACCAAGAGCCTTCCTCTTTATTTGTTCAAAATATGCCACAATAGGGGTGCCTGAGCATGGGGGCGCCTGGATGGCTCGCTCATTCATTTTAGCTTCAGACTCTTGATTTTGGCTCAGGTCGTGATCTCAGGGTCATGGGATCAGGCCCCACATTGAACGTGGCATCTGCCTGTCACTCTCCCTCTGCTCCTCCCTCCCGCTCACGTTTTCTCTCTGTAAAATGAATACATAAAATATTTTAAAAAGCAAACAACTATGCCAGGGTAGAGCAGTGTAGAATTTCTTTTACGATTATTTATATATTGTATTTATGTATATCTAAGATATATACATATATATCTTAGCTTGAATTGAGGGTGTGTGTGTGTATGTATATATATATATATATATATATATATATATATATATATATATCTTAGCTTGAATTGAGGGTTTCCTGTTTGCATGCTTGGAAATAATGTCCTATCGTCAAAGGACACACATTGTCGAACGTGAAATACCAAAGTCATCAGGGTCTCTTTCCCCTGCAATAACTTTGAGGCTCCATTGCCTTGAAACTGTATCCGGAGTATCCTCACCAGGAACTTCTGCCCACTCCCTGGCCTTCTGGAACCCAGAATATCACCTCCAGTGACTCTGTCCCTGCCTTGGATGGCATGATCGATAGCCTCGGTGAAACTTGTACTCCCAGTGCTGATGATTTCGTGTATGGTGACGTGGATGGATGATTACTCAGTTGCCTCTTCTCCATCGGGATACAGGGAAAGTAATTGCCATGCTGAAAAGATTGTTATGAGGAATGCATAGCATAATAGAGATAAATGACTTAAGTATCTGAAGCACATAACAAATATTCAATAGCCATTACTACAGGGAGTACAAATTCGCAAATGGCATTATGTGTAGAAGAAAAAAAAAAAAACAAAACACATCATTTTGACTTAAAAGTCAGGATGAATGGGACCTAAAGCAGCTGGCTTCTCTGGAAACACCCTCAGCCCAGGAGAGGCTCTGACTCAAGGAACATAAGGAAAAAAGAAATATTCAGGGACCGCTGCATGTTTTTTCTGCATTCATTCCAGCCCACAGAGTATCACACGCCTAGTGAACGTGAACATTGCATTTGTAGGACGCCGTGTGGCAAGGCTGTATTTGAGTGGAAATTTTGAACAAGAAGGATCCAATCTTATGGAAGTTTGAAGAAAGAGGCTCCCCAGGAGAGAGGAGGAGAGAGGGGGATGGGTGTTTTCCCAGAGCAGAAGGAGGAACAAGGAACAGTCTGGTTGGTGGGACGATGGGGAGGGGGTGATGTAATGTTGTGCCGACGGGCCACATCACGGCAGAACTCTGCACACTCTCCTGAACACTGTGTTGGACACTTGGAGGGTTTCAGTCCTGAGAGATGGATGACGGACATGGTATAGAAGACAGTCCTCTCATATATGCTTTACAAATATAGCCCCGTGGAGAACACAGGAAGACAGGGGTCCAACTGGACCAACAACCCAGAAAGAGGTGACAGCAGGAAGCCCAATGTGGGACTCAATCCTGGGACCCTGAGATCATGACCTCAAGTCAGCCACCCAGGTGTCCCCTAGATTTTTTTTAATTTAATTTATTTTTTTAAAACAATTGAGTTTACAAGATGGGAATTCAGAGTTCAGAGCATGTAAGCATGGAATACGTCCTCTTGACATCAGGGAAATGAAGAGATTCATTTGACCATGTAGCCTTGGCCATTGGCTTGATTTGTCCAAGAAACAGCAGGTGTGAGGATGGCAACTATGGGAGTGTGGAGTTCTCCAGATGGAGATGGTCTTGGAACATCTAGCTAGTCTGAGTGTCATTACTCAAAAGAAGGGTCCATACTCATGCCTGGGACTCTCTGGTTGTTGGACTCATAACCAGGAAGAAAGGACCTAGAGGAGGGTGATGTGTGTCAGATGCCCCTGAGAAGCCTGGAACCAACCCCACAGAACATCACTGGGTCTGGTCTGATGGGAACAGATGGACAATGAGGAACAAGAGATCAACAAGGATGTGGGCAAGATCTGTCCTAGATCACACATTGGATTATGCTAAAGAACTCTAGAAATGTCTGCTCTATCAGAAAATTAAACAGCCACAGAGGTATTGGTGGCGTATTATGAAGCCGTTAATTAAAACCAGACAATTCTAATCACAACATGGGGAAAATGTGTTTTTCATCCTGGTAAAAATTTCTTGGAAAACAGTAGGCTGGGGTGCTTGGGTGGCTCAGTGGGTTAAAGCCTCTGCCTTCGGCTCAGGTCATGATCTCGGAGTCCTGAGATCGAGCCCCGCATCGGGCTCTCTGCTCGGTGGGGAGCCTGCTTCCCTTCCTCTCTCTGCCTGCTTCTCTGCCTCCTTGTGGTCTCTGTCAAATAAATAAATAAAATCTTAAAAACAAAAAAACAGTAGGTTTATGCTGTAGCAATGCGATGTACCAGGTGACACAGAGGGAGATCTCAATTATTCATGAAAATGCTTATAACATATCGGAAGAAAATATAAGAAAATATGAAAATAATTGCTTCTAAGCAGTAGGCAAAAAAGGATGTTTTCTTCTTTGTTTCTGCATTCCTGTACTTTTCACAACCATACTGTATTTCACTATACATTTCAGAGTAAAAACCATGAATTCCTCACCCCCATAGTCCTTGAAATATGCTTGCGCATTTATGAAAAAAATCATTTCAACCCATAGCTCGCACATGTCAGAATGAAGATAGCTGATGCATTGTTAAAAATGGAAAGAAAACAAAACAAAACAAAACAAAACAAAACCACAAACCCAAGACCAAAATGAAAAGGGAAAGGTCACTCTGTCCTTGGGTGCTCACAGAGTCAATTCAGGTCCTTGGAGATTTTGAAAGAACCACGGTAGACACCGGGAAGTTCCTGACTCAGAATCCGCTTTCTGTGGGACAAAGTGGCGTTCTCTATGCATAGGCTTTTCCCATGACCTCACGCTACTGAATATTTCTCTATGGTCATTTGGGAATTACCCCCAAAGCAGTATCAGGAATATCAGAAGAATTAGGTGAAACTCATTTTCCTCGGGCTGGCTGTCTGCTTTATTTAGAATAGCAAAATTAAGAAATTATATTACTTATTAATATATTTGTCTTACCCTTAAAATGGGTGGGTTTGGTTTTTCTTTTTTTTAACTGAGTACCTTTTTTCTATTTTCTTTCTTTTTTTTTTTTTTAACTGAGTATCTTTTAAGTTCTCTTAAGTTGAGGTAACTCTGTGTTTCATTTAACTTGGTCATCATCAGCGAATGATTCACAACCATTGGACTCCTTCTATACACACAGACTCAGTGACGTGCAAATTACCGGGGGGACACCTTATGTCTATGCATACTCTCACCTGTGCATGTGGGGTTCAAGCACGAAATCAGTAAAATGCATGAAAAACAACCAGTGGGGGGGGGAAGCTTAAAGAGTATGTTTCTAAATGTCCACTTCCCACCTGGACATAAGCAATTACCGTAATTACACAATTTTCTTTTCACACATTATATTCTTCCCTGGATACCCTTAGCTAGGAAATAGGGCTATGCTTCACGGGTTTCTCCCCGTTGACTGAAATTCCTATTTGCGATCAAAAAAAAAAATGTAGGAAATTAATAGGGGCTTTTGGGAATCAGAAAAGCTTTTGGAGAAAAAAGTGCTTATAGAATCATACAGTAATTTTTTCCCCCCAAAGATCTAGGATTCTATTAATAACATGTGTTAGGTGGGTTTCAGATCATTTACCAAGCACAGCGAAGAAATCGTATTTTATAAATATAATGAAACTAATTTAATACAGCGAGGGTGAGGGAAGTAACCCACCCGGGCGGGGGTGTTGCTGGGGGGTTGGAGACAAACATCGTCACTTAGAGATCTGTAAGATATTTGCATCTTTCCTTTTGATTCCTTCCTCAGAAGCCAAAAGACATAAAGATCTCATAAGCACCATGTAGGTTGTAATGGTGGCTTTGCCGGGGGGAAAGGAGAAATGTCCACAGCCCAGAACTCAGCTTGGTGGACGCAGGAGAAGCTCCCACTCTGGCCGAGATAGGGAGCAAACCCATGAGTGGAGGGAACCCAGACATTGAAATGGTCATCCCAGTACTCACTGGTTTCCGATAGTCTCACCATCCCTGGATGATGAAGAAGGGGGTCTGGGGAGCCTCCTCCCAAGTGGGGTGGGGGGGCAGGTGAGGGACGTGTTCATCTGCTGCCCTGTGGGAGTCCATTCCCAGTAGACGTGCAGATCAGGACAGCACGGTGTACCCCCTACACCAGGCAGTTTTATTAGTCAGTCATGCCTCGATTAACGTGGGAAGGGAGAGAGGGAGGACGGAGGGATGGATGGTTTTGATGACCGAGGCCGCTGTCCTCTGCACCATGGCAGGCAGAGTCTGCCTGCTGCATTCCCTGCCAAGTTCAGCAGCCAGCAGTTTGCAGGTGCTCATCACCATGCCTCCGGGGTCTCTATGTGGGCACTAGCCCCAGGGGGCGGCTGCTCTTGGAGGGATTGCTCTGTTTGCTCTAAATGACCTCCCCGAGGGCATTCACCCGCTCCGTCCAGGACACGGTTGTGCACCTCAGTCAACCTTACTGCTGGGAATGTCTTGCAACTTAGCAGGAAACCCAGGTAGGGAGGATGAGGTCATCACACTTTGAACTCTGCCTGTGTCCCTCCCTGACCCCCGGACGAGTCAGAACAGGATAGAGGTCACCCATGACACTCTATCGTTTTACTTATGTTTTATTATTTTTATATTTTTAAAGATTTTATTTGAGGGAAGGACAGAGGCAGAGGGAGAAGCAGGCTCCCCGCTGAGCAGGGAGCCCGATGTGGGACTCGATCCCAGGACCCTGGGACCATGACCTGAGCCGAAGGCAGATGCTTAACCCACTGAGCCACCCAGGTGCCCCTAAAATCCCATCTGTTAAACTTATATTTTACTAATATGTTTATTGTCTATTGACACATTACAATTTATGTTATGGCATTTAAACTATGCTGCAATTTATGGATTATTATAAATAATGTATACACATATCTATTAAATTAATTATGCTTATGATACATAAAATGTATATTTAAACTATATGTAAATACATAATTATATTTATTAAATATATTTCTATAGTATAAACTATAAAATATATTTATGTAATTATATATTATCTATTTATGTGATTATACATGTTTCTGTATTATATAAGCTATAATATATATTTATGAAATTATATAATATATATTTATGTGATTATATATGTTTTCGTACCATCTAAACTATAATATACATTTCTGTAATTATATAATATATATTTATGTGATTACATATGTTTCCGTACCATCTACACTATAATATACATTTCTGCAATCATATAATATATACTTATGTGATTACATATGTTTCCGTACCATCTAAACTATAATATTTATTTCTGTAATTATATGATATATATTTATGTGATTATATATGTTTCAGTAGTACATAAACTATAACATATATTTATGTAATTATATAATATATTATACATTCATGTGATTATATATGTTTCTGTACTATATAAACTACAATATATATTTATGTAATTATGTAATATATTATACATTTATGTGATTAAATATGCTTCCATAGTATATAAACTATAAAATATATTTATGTAATTATATATTATATATTTATGTAATTATATGTTTCTGTAGTATATAAACTATAATATGTATTTATGTAATTATATAATGTATTATACAATTATATTTATGTGGTCATCTGTTTCCATAGTATACAAACTATAATATGTATTTATGTAATTATATAATATATTATACATTTATGTGATTATATATGTTTCTGTAGTATATAGACTATAACATATATTTAAGCAATTTCACAAGCTCCTGTACATATATGTGCATTTGTATGTATACTTGTGCACATGGCAGAGATACAAAAGTATACATACATAAATATATAAAATAATATATATCACAAAATGTGTGAAGAGTAAAGAATTTCTTGATTTGATGTTACACATATTTCTTCAGTTAGTCTTCTAGTCTTTTCAGGCTCAAACTGCTATAGTCCCAAGTCTCGTTCTCTTTTAATTTTATTTTTAAATAACCTCTATACCCAACATGGGGCTCGAACTCACGATCCCGAGATCAAGAGTCAGACGCTCTTCTGACGGAACCAGGCACTCCCTAAATCCCAGATTTTAAGGAGAAGTCAGACATTATACCCAAGGAAATATTTATGCTTGTCTGGTTGTCCAGGGGGAAAGGTCTTCTCCCTACAAATAGCAAAACCCATATATGCGTTCCTACCAATCCAACCTGCCCCAATAAGAGTTCTTTATTCTTATAGCTTTAGGCTTCAGTAAAGGCTATCAGAAATGGGTCGAGTTAAAATGTTTAAAAAAAAAAAAAAAGAAAGAAAGAAATGGGTCAAGTATCTCAGAAAAAAGTGCATCGTTTCATGTACAGTTTTGGTTTTGTGGAAGCAGGAAAAGAAAATTACACATTTAGAAAAAAAATCTTTTAAAAATATATGAGTTCATGCATGGTACACTAAAATGCATAATTCTTTAAGAAGACCCGTTGGAGATTGTGCAATTGAAAAAGGAACATTCTCTTGGCGCCAATGAAATGTCATGCTTACTTAAGATGATGAATCTTTAAGTACAGTTAATTTGTTAATGACACTTGGAAACGTTTTACTAGAAAAGGAGCATTATGACTTGGATGCGTTCCCATATTGGAACTCAGTGCAGCCAGGATAAGACAAGTCTTTTCTTTAAAAAAAAAAAAAAAAAAAAAAAAAAAAAAAAAAGTTATAATCCATGTGTTTTTTAATCTTAGAATTTAATATTGTTCAAGGCTGAATCTCATTGTCACAAAGAGGAAATGAAGAAGGGCAGAAGACAAGTTCTTTTAAAAAGTACTTTATGGATTTGCCAGCCTCAAATAGTAAATGTGCATGGTGAAAAAAAATTGAAAAATGTAGGAGCGGATAATGGAAGCAAACAGTTCACACCTAACACACACCGTAGAGTCCTTCCCTTGCTAATGGTGCAGTGAAATCTCTTTTATACTTTTCTGGGAATGTGTACATGGTCTACTACGATCATATGTAACACCATGGATGATGTGTCCTGAGTTATAGTTGCTTGCCCCGTGTTGATCTCTGTCATCCATTGGCCTATTCATCTACCTGTGTTTATCCATCTCATTTATGATTTATGTATCTCTCTATTATCTGTCTATCATCTTATCATCTATAGCTATATTTATGTATATCTACTTACTGTCTATCATCTGTCATTTATCTGTCTATGATCCATCCGTCCCACCTATCCATCCATCCATCCATCATATCCATCTGTCTATCCATCCATCAACCATCCATCCATCCATCCAAACAGTCTGTCTATCCATCCATCAACCATCCATCCATCCATCCACCCACCCACCCACCTATCCATCTGTCCTCCTTTTCTTTCTTTCTATCTATCTATCATCTATCATCCATCATCTATCTATATCTACATCATCTTTTATCTTGTTATGATCTATCCACCTGTCTATCTATCATATCTATCATCCATCTATCATCTCTCTATCATCTACCTGTCCATCCACCCACCCAACTATCCATCTGTCTTTCTATTCTTTCTACCCATCTATCATCTTTTATCTATCTATGATCTATTGATCTATCCATCATATCTCCCTGCTATTTATCTTTCTACCTATCATCTATCTATCCATCCACCTACCCAACTCTCTACCTGTCTCTCTATTCTTTTTACCCATCTATCATCTTTTTTCTATTTATGATCTATCCACCCATCTATCTGTCTATCCATCCATCCACCCATTCATCTATCCATCTTATCCATCTATCTATCTATATATCCATCCATCCATCCACCTACCTATCCATCCGTTCCCTTTTTCTATCTATCTATCTATCTATCTATCATCTATCTATCTATCTATCATCTATCTTTCTATCTATCATCATTTATCTATTTATGATCTATCAACCCATCTAGCTATCATATCTATCATCTATCTGTCCATCCACCCACCCAACTATCCATCTGTCTCTCTATTCTTTGTATCCATGTATCATCTTTTATCTATCTATGATCTATCCACCCATCCATCATACCTGTCTGTCTATCTATCCATCCACCCATCCATCCACCTGCCCACCTACCCATCTCTCTCTATCACATCTATCTATCCACCCCTACCCATTTCTCTATCATCTAATTACACTCTATTAATCAAAATATCCTTCATCATATCTCATAGCTTTTTTATTTTTACAAGCACACAACTTTGACAGTCAGAACTTATCACTTACCCAATAACAGACTTCATTCCTTCTTGTCTAAAGTATTTCCACATGTTCTTGTTATGTTGTATTCCTGAAATACAAGGTTTCTCTCACCATAGCCCCTTGGCTAGAACCATTCAGTAGTTTTCTATTATTCCAAAACAAAAATTTATTCTTATGTGGATCCGTACTATTTTTCCAAATTCACATTTTGTTAATTACTGAAGGTTATACAACTTGGGTGTAGAATTTCTAATAATAGCTATCTCATTAGTGGGGCACAGTGTTCTAAACACTGTTGGTGGCACTTTGGGGAGTCATCTATCTTTTTTGTTATTGATCTTCTATTGTTTTAGTCCTTGTAATGACAGGTCAGTGTCTGAGGTGGCTGTTGTCATCCAACCATGAGCTTCTGGATGCCAACAAGTTCATTGTTTCTACCAGTATTTTGGAGAAATATCATCTTTGGTTGTCTGTGTGGAGATGAGAGGGGGACCAGTTTGGGAAGCACTGATTTAGGAACAAGGTTTTTTTGTTTTTTTTTTTCTGATTGAATCATCACCAGGAACACAATAATGCTTCTAATATTATAAGAGAACCTTTATTTCTTATGCAAGGCTTCCACACTGATAGAAGAGATCCATGGTGTGGGAACCCAGGCTTCTTCTCTTTTGCTGTTCCTCCTCCCACACACCTTGACCTTACCTGCTTCCATATTCTGAGATGCTAACTTCACTGTGTTTGTTCTGCGAAAGAATCAAAAGGCCGAAAGAATCGGCCTGTGCCCTGCGTGTTTGCACACACATCCAGTCAATGGTATCGTGGGACCTTCTTCCTTCCTCTGTTGCTTGTACCTTCCTGGGCAGACACGACCCACATTTAGCTGCAAGGAAACCTGAACAGTAGAGTCCTCCCCGCAGTCCCAGATGCAGCTCAAGACACAGAAGGGTTATTGTTGTATTCTGCTTTATTTCCTTCTGTTTTGTTTCCATAAAGAAGAAAGAGTTAAAGGGATCCATTTGTAGGTCTGCCATATCTGCCAGCGACCCAGGACAGAACGGGAGATAGTAGATGCGAAGGTTTTGCAAATGAATCAAACAAAGATTTAAGAGGTTGGATTGTTGCAAACTCTCGGTTCGCGTTCTCTCTGGTAAGGATAAGACAAAAACGTGTTTTTACGAGAAAGTAGAACTACTCCCCACCTTTTTTTTTTTTTAATTAAGAGAATACTTCTATATGAAATGGAATTAATTACAAAGCAAAGTCATAGACACTTTGTGTCTCTGTCTCTAATCTTAATAATAATAATAATAATAATCTTAATAATCTCTTAATCTTAATCTTAATAGGTCTCCCTGTGACTTCTTCAAAGGGTAACCATAGCAATACAGCAAACTATAACCATGTTTTGCAGTGGGAAAGTCTACTGCCTCCATTCTCTTACAGAAGATTGATCCGAGTTACTTATTTTGAATTAATGAGTCGAAGATTATAGAGTTCTTGAAATATAAGAAAGCCTTGCTTTGTTCTAAACCTTTAAAGTCTCATTCCGTTTCGACATTTCACTGGTAAAAGTATTAAAAATTAAGCCCATTTAATATAGTCTGCTACTCGATCTCCTTATATGAAGTAAAGTGTGTAAGAAGTCATAGGGAGCTAACTACCCACATATAGGGTCGAGAGTCAAGGATCCCTTTGGAAAGAAATATCCAGATTATCTCTTGAGCAAAAAATACCTTTGAACATACACGTTTTCCATATAATTTAAAGGCGCTTGCTGACCAATCCATATCTTGCCATAAAACCAGGCAGAACAGGGTTTCAAGTCTATAGGGGCCCACCTTCTAAATTTCAGCAAGCTCATAGACAACAGCGTCCTACCATGATGCCCTCACAGCTCATCAAGAAGACTCAATAAACTAAAATTCTTTTTCGCTCTGTAATCATTTTCCTTGCAAGAATTTCATCCCTTTTTGAGATTCCTGACCTTGTCTCTCTCTCAAGCTCACTCTTAATTTTATTAACCAATAGTGCTTGATGATGAAGCATAAATATTTATTTTAGCTCTATTATGTACCTCCCCCCCACAACTCAAATTCCACACATCCAGGGGGCCAGACACAAAGTCAGCTTCAATCAGGTGAGGACATATAAATGATCAAAGTACTTTCAGTAGGTAACAATCCTCACCTTTTTTTAAAAAGATTTATTTATTTTAGAGAGAGTGTGCAAGGGGGAGAAGGCAGAGGGGCAGAGGGACAGGGAGAGACAAACTTAAGCATGCTCTGCAGTGAGCTCAGAGACTGACACAGGGCTCGGTCCCATGATCCTGAGACCATGAGCTGAGCTGAAATCTTGACTGACTGAGCCCACCCAGAGGAGCCCACTTTTTTTTTTTCATGTAAAATATCGTGAAAATAGGAAAAAGTCAACCTGAAAAGGCTACCCACTGTATGACTCCAAGTCTAGCACATTCTGAAAATGGTAGAACTGTGGAGATAATTCAACGACCACCAGATAGTTCAGGGCAGAGGGAGGGATGACGAGGCAGAACATATAGGATTTTTATAACAGGGAAAGTACTCTTTATGGTACTGTGATAGTTATAAAACGATACTGTAATCTTTATTATGATACTATAATATCCCATCACACTCTACGGATACTTACTATATACACTTAATGATACATTTCATTCTACTGATGATACTTTCTGATACATTTCATTCTGCCTTCATCCCTCCCACAGTGCCTACAACACCAAGCCTACACCTTGATGTAGAAGTATGGATTCTTGGTGGTGGTGATGTGTTCACGCAGATTTATCGGTTCTACCAAATGCTTCATCTGCTTGGGTTGCAGATAATGGGGGAAAAGCTGTGCATGAGTGCGGGACAGGGGTAGGTGAGAAATCTCTGTACCTTCCTCTCCATTTCACTGTAAACCTACAATTAGGTCTTTAGAAAAACTAAATTTGTTGCAACATAGAGAGAGAACATGTCAGGCGGCCCTGGCAGGTATCCACGTGTTCTCCCTACCAGAGTGAACTACACATGGGGCCAGTGTCACTTTAATATGGAGAGGGAGACACAGAGAGACCTCGGGGTGAATGATGCTTTACCATAGGACCATTTGCATGGTTGCCATCCATTGCACCTGCCGAGAGCTGTCTGTTTATCTGTTTTCCTCTCGTACTTGCTGTCCGCCTAAGACGTTGCATTTCTCCTACTGGCCTGTCTAGCTTCTTGCAGACAGCACAAAGCCCGTATGCAGGGATTTCATCCCACCTTGCACGACATACGATGATGACAAGCCTAATGAGCAAAAGACACACACACTGATGTGCGTGTGTGCACACGTGTGCATGGATAGACGTGCATACGTGTACCTTGTGTGTGGATCCGTGTGCACTGTTCTACACCTTGAAACATCCACTCTGAGAGGTGGGAAGACTTCTGTCTGCCAGGTTTTGACTTTACACAGGCTTTGCTCTGGACTGCCCTGACCCAGAGAAGCCACAGGTACAAAAGACGGAAGAAATAGGTATCCGATAATCATCACGAATGAGTTCAGAGTCTGAAATGAAACAGCTAGAGGTTAACTGCCTGACGGGAACGACGAGATGTCACTCCTACCCCAGAGCATCCAATAACTGAATATAAACAAAGATGATGTTTTTTACGAGCATCTTCAGGATTTTTTTTTTTTTTCTGTTGACGAAACTTCTTTGAGCAAAATGACTTTCGGGGAAGTAATGTCTAAATGACATTGTCAATATCACCACAAAATTATACAATTAAATTTGCCTTGCCAACGAGTTCATGCAATTTACCTACCGCATAATCTCTGCTTCATAAATTATATGCCTCCCTTCTCTCTTCTGAGGTTCATGGCAACATAACCAAACATAAAATACAATTTTAAGCTGGTCCACATACTTCATCAGCTTTTGAATTATGCTATGTGTTGTATAGTCTACCTTTTTCTAAAATGAATGTGTCAAAAAATGGAGTAAAGTACTCTTCATAGCACAGGGTCAACTTAAATTAGAAAAATACGTCATATGCATTCTTTCATAGAAAAACCACAAATATATACATTCATTGCATAACCTTAAGTATAGGAAATAAATTTCTTATCACTCCTCAATTTTATAGCTATGGAATTAAAATCCAGAAAAAAAATAAAAAAAAAATTGCTCGTTAAGGGTGAAACAGCTATTCAACGTCAGGGCCAGACATGAAGCTGAAATGATTGGTCCATGTATACTATTTTTCATGAACTAGCTATTTAAATGTTAAGATGTTATCTCTGTGAATTTAGTGTTTGCTATATAAGACTGGATTTATAAATCCTGAAATTTAATCTATGAGTCCTCTAGAATTAGTTTTTAAAATTTAGACAATTACAGAAAATCTTAGAATTTCTATTACAAACCAGTATTACAGTTCATGTAACATGGGCTGTGTTTTAGTGTGATCATACTAAAATAACCTTAATAATTACATTCACAGAGTAGGAGATAGACAGGGGTCCTTTTAATCAGTAAAAATGTATCTCCATAATCTTGAGAATAATTCTAAAATGAGGGTACTTTAAAAAAAATAAGGAAATCATAGCTGGAAAGCAAACATAGCACATAATATTTTCAAGGTACAAATGGCCAAACCTCTGTACCATATTAAAAAGTATATATTTATCAACACACTTGTATTTCAAGTTACAGTAGCAAGGGCCAGTGGGACCCAATGGTGTCTTATCAGCAAGAATCATATACACTGTGTGACAAAATAACGCAGGGCTTTATGGAACACACAGACAATATTTATCTCCAAATTCAAAAGAAGCAGCCATCATTAGATTGGAAATCAGAGATTTTGAGGCAAGCGATCCTGAGAGCAGGAGGATTTTCATGACAGGTGATAAGAAGGCATAATGCTTGTAAAGAGAGGTCACCATCAAGAGATCACAGTGCAAAAGATACATAATATCAGTAAAACCTCCACTTGACACATTTGTTAATATTTTGAAGAATTATAAAGATACCTTACTACATGTATATAATAAATAGATTACATGTATATACATTCCTTCCTGTCATTAACATAATTATATATTGTATATTTCATTATATGGTTTATGCAATTTATAGTTATTAATTTTATATAATATATATAATTTTTATAGAGGATCATAAAAAAATTCCCTTTCCATAAGGTCATAATCCAAAATACTGGCTAACTGACTAATACTAATACTAATACTAATACTAATACTAATACTAATAATACTGACTAACCCTAACCCAAACACAAGTTACAGCATCGTGCCTCGTGGGTATTGGGGGTTATCATATAATAATGGTCCATAAAAACAATTCGAGGAAGCCTTGGGGGCTCATAGTGACACATTAATGTGCAAGTAATGGATACCATTATTATAAGTCTATTCCTCTCTTCATTAATTGGTTTGAAATTAATTCCATTAAGAGAATCCCTAGATCAAATAATTATACTGGCAGTTTTATTTTTTAAAAATTTAGGCAGATGGGCTATTTTATCATTTCAGCCAAATGTGTTAAGGTAGGTCTTTTATTTTAATCTTTATGGAAGAATAATGGACATACAGTATCATATTAGTTTCAGGTATACACCATCGTGTCTTAATATTTATATACAGGGGACCCCTGGGTGGCTCAGTTGGTTGGGCGTCTGCCTTCAGCTCAGGTCATGATCTCAGGGTCCTGGGATCAAACCCACATCGGGCTCCTTGTTCAGCAGGGAGCCTGCTTCTCCCCTGACTACCATTCCCCCTGCTTGTGCTTGTTCTCTGATTCTCTCTCTCTCTCTCTTCCTCACTCTCTCTGTGTCAAATAAATACATAAAATCTTTAAAAAAAAAAAACAAAAGGGAAAGGGACCCTCTTGCACTGTTGGTGGAAATGGAAACTGGTGCAGCCACCGTGGAAAACAGTATGGAAATTCCTCAAACAATTAAAAATAGAGCCATGCTACATTCTAGCCATTTTGCTTATAGGTAGTCATCTGGAGAAAACAAAAACACTGGTTCAAAATGTGCACCTCTTAAAAAGGTTCATTGCAACTAGTGTTTCTTTGCTCTTGGTGACCCCAAGTGCAGATGCAAAATTATGTTCTTGGAAACACGCTTTTACTGACATATGAGGGAGCGAGTAGGATTAACAATACTCAGTCCCCAAAAAGGTCCTGTAAATTCACAGGAAGAGGGGAGAGCATAGACAAATGGGGCTACGCAGTTTTCATCTTTTCACAACGTCCTATGTTTTGCAAGTCGGTGACTGTCCTTCAACTGATGTCATTCACAACACGCATGAGAGTTTGCACTCAGTGTGGGTTGAGAAGCTAGCAGGCCAACTACCAGTTGTTCTTACTATTGTAAGATACTTCTGCTGAGTCTTCAGGGTCAGAGTGAAAATGCCATTTCTTTAGTCATTCTTGCAGCATGAACAAAGATCTTTTTTCCAAGCGCATGGGGTGCCCCCTGAAAACCGCGACTGTTCGTATGATGTCGGCTGTTGGAAATAGTAGTCACATGGACAAGGTATTTCTGAATTTGCCTTGAATTGAGGGTCTTAGCATTTTTAGAGTTCAAAAAAAAGTCAGTATTATTGTTGGAACTGGATCAGTATTTTTTAGTTTTTTTTTTTTTTTTTTAATCTAGGAGGAGACAAAGTTCTTGTATATAAGACACTCAAGTTTATGCTCTTAGGTTGAAAACTTGTAGACTACTAGCTTCTGTCTTGTGCACATCAAGCACTCAAGAAGGCATAGACCCTTCATGGACGTCTACTTTCCTCTTTCCACGTCATGGATGCTAAGAAACAGTCACTTCCTGCCTCTAGTTACCATATTGAGATGATGGAATACGTCAGCTTTTCCTCCCCAGGGTAGTTCCGAAGTCCCACCAACAACTCTCTTGGGAGATACTCAGATTGCCATTGGGTGTGTTGGGAATACACACCACATGTTTCTGTTTGGGGTACGATGGCTAATTTCATGTTTCACTTTGACTGGGCCACGAGGCACCTAGTAGTAAGGTTAAGCTTCATTCTGGGTGCATCTGTTAGAGTGTTTCTAGATGGGATGGACCTTTGAATCAGGTTTGAGTAAAGCAGATGGCCCTTCTCAATGCAGGCGAACCTGGTCCAATCCACTGAGGTTCTGAATGGAACAAAGATGGAGGGAGAATTCATTCTCTCTCTCTCTACCTGACTTTCTTCAAGCTGGTCATTCGTCTTCTGTTGCCTTTGCACTTGGACTTGGACTGCAAGACAACCATCAGAACTTCTGGTTCTCTAGCTTTCCAACCACACATCTTGAGACTTCTAAGTCTCCATAATCACATAAGTCAGTTCCTTACGATAGAGATAGAGAGACAGATAGATAGATATACGACTAAATAGACAGATAGATAATGATGGATGATGGATAGATAGGTAAGTAGGTAGATACATAAATATATAGATATAGATATAAGGATAGGTGGATAGATGATGATCGATAGATCAATAGACATAAATAATAGATGATAGACATCTCTATATTTACCTATTTATATCTCTCTATGTCTGTCTATCTATCTATTGACCTACCTCCTCTGTTGGTTCTCTTTCTTTGGAAAACTCTGACCAATGTGACAAATACAGGGAAAACTCTAGGATCAAAGTCTCTTAAACTAAAAAATGAAATTGAGAGTCACATACAGTCATTAATATTTTGGAAGTCCACAGGCCCATTGTGGTTGACCCAACGGTTGTGGGGTCTCTTCTGATGTTTCGTGGGCAGGGCCCCAATATGCTGGGCATTTTGATATGACACGGGAGAGTTCTGTATGAAGAATTGTCCCTTACCTCACGACCTTCAGATATCCTTCCAGACACACACGTAAATGAGAACACCTACTGATAACGATTCAGTGTGGACACGAAATCCATTCTACATGTGAATACTATATTTTGCATCATTCTAATACCCACTGAGTTGTCAAGGTAGACATTTCACTGTACACATTTAGGAAAAATGATACTTTGTTTAAAGTGGTTTACTAGGGAAACATTTCTTTCAAGAGCAAATGATACCAAATGCTACATAGGTTGCAAGTGAATTCTATTTAAAGTAGCGATGCTTCCCTAACACTAAAACACTAAGGGAACTAATAGTGGTTTTCTTGTTAACCATTCAGAACTAATTTGAATCCTGGAACCTAGGGGAAACACTGTGTGTACTTTAAATATGATCGTTCTCGGTGTGTAAACGTGAACATTTGGTCGTGACTCTCATTTCATTTTTCCTTAGCGTGGGAAAACATGCAGGCAGATATCACCTTCACCCAAAAGCAGAGTTCAGCAAAAGATGCTTGAAAATAATGAGATTTTTTCCCCCTTCATTTTTGTTTTATTTATTTTCTATATGCTCCAAACACCACATGTTTCCATTCCCCATTATTTGCATTAAGTTCTTCTATTTTAGAAATCTAAAGAGCATACACAGTCTGTCCCTCTTGATGATTATATGGTGTCCCGTCCTACAAAAAAGAAAAAAAAAAAAAGAGAGAGAGAATAATGTAATTGAAGGCACTGAAACCTCCACAGTTTATTCCTTCCTTAAAACTTTACTGCAGGTCAGGTAAGAAGCAGAATCAGACAAGTTTTGAACATGTGGCAAGAACTTGACCCAAGAGATGAATATACTATATCCTTTCATGCAATTTGAGGAAAGCTATTATCTGAAAAAGGTAGCTTTAAAGCAATCTATGATTTATGGGTTGCTGCAAATAGATCTTTAAAAAAAAAAAATGGAATATTGTTTGAAACAGCTGTTCTGACCAGATGTGGCAAGGGTCAAAATAGTTCCAGATCCTTCATCACTGTATGTACCCATCTTGAGTAAATTGCTAGCAATGGCACTGAAAGCAAAATTGTCTTCCCGTCGTAGGAGAATATCCCGGCGAAAGGTGAACCGGTGAAAAGCTTATCACAGAGAAATGGCCAAGCCCGGCCTTCCCCGGGAATATAAGAGAGAAGAGAGCAGGGAAGCCTCCAAGCAGAACGGCGTCCTATTCTCTGCATTCCCGGGGCTCACCGTCTTGTGAATGCAGCACTGCCACACAGAGACCTTTTCCACACTAGCGCACAAAAACCTTCAGTTCTACGCTCCGGAGTGGGTGGGGCGGCTTTCTGCACGGGCTTCATTTCCAGAAACTGAGAAGACACCCTCCTTTGTAAGACCCTCGAGAACTCTCCCAAGTAATAGGACATGACAAAACTTGCCGGAGATGACCAGGTATCGGGATGACTGACCCCTTTTCCCGTACACTTAGGAAGTCTCTGAGGGTAACAGAAGGTGTTAGAGAAACCATCAGCTAGCACGTCGGCATAAAGAAATGTCAGAAGAGCACTGGGGGCATGAACTACTCCATAGGGACAGGTAGAAAGCATCCAACACCCACACTCAACACCCAAGAACCCAACACCCAAGGGAATCCAAGTGCTGTGGTAGTGCATGGGGAAAATATTTTCTGCCCTATGACACGATTGGGTCTATTACCATCCTGCCTACAGTATTTCCATTTTATAAATTCTGATAAGCCACAATGGGAAGATAAGAGGACAATACATTTACAGTACTTGGAAATCTCAAAATTATTGCCTTCAACATGAATTTTAATGACAGGTTGAGCACATTTAAATCCTTTGTGTCCTGTACCTTGGATAGACAGTTCTCCAGATTGCAAATAATCAATAAAACATTCCATATTTCTAAGCTTAGATACTGCTATTTTTTCCCATGGTTACTGATTATTTAGTGATTAAGGGAAAAGTGGTATCCATAAAATATAGATGATTTTGTAGAAAACCTATTATTTTATAGCAATTAGTTACAGAATACTAGCTCAGTGCAGGACGGTGTTGTAATCCCGGTGATTTAGTGTCCGATAAAACCATCAAAAGCTTGTGCTAGCTCTCATGCATATGGCGGCAACTGAGACATTAGGTATCAAAGGACAGGTCAAGAGTGTGTAAATATATCGCACTCACCATCAAGCACGAAAAGCCTAATTGATCCTTGTCTGTGCAAACCTTGCATTCAAGACAAGAGTTCAATTTGGGACAAAGATAATATTGATAACATAAAAAAGCACGAGGATCTTTTATGTCAAAAGCTCACGGAGAACCCTTTGGCATTTTTTAATGGAAAAGTTTTCCAATTTTTTGTTCTTGCCAACCACCTGGACACCTTCTGCTTCTTTGCCTGTGTATAGCAATATAGAGAGTTTTTTTTTTAATTGTAGTAGTATGCACATCTAATGTCAAATTTACCATTTTACCCATTTTAAGGAGGCGTTTTGTACATTCACAGTGTTGTGCAAACATCACCTCTGTCTTGTTCCCAAACTTCTTCAATATCCTGAAAAGAAACTCCCTACCTAGTAGCACTAAATCCCTATCCCTTCTCCCACTGATCCTGGAGCCACACATCACTAATTTCTGCCTCTAGGAATTTACCTATTCTGGACATTTCCCACCCATGGAATCATATATGATGTGGCCTTTTGTGTACCTAGTGTAATGTTGCCTTCTTGTTTTTTGTCTTTAAACAGAATTGTGCCCATATATTTAATTCAAAGCATAATAGTTTAAAGTTATATAGATGCCTTACACATTATTTTACTCAATTATGCCTTGATGACATATAAACTTGATCCCTAGGGATGTCTGTGAGTGTGTCCAAGAGTGTGCGGCCAGTAGCTTCTCACTGCCAGGGAGAACTCAAAACACTTGAATTTCCGTTCAGAATTTACATTTTCCACCATCGATATTTGGAGAAATAGAGAAAACGTTGAGAGTTATGTGCCATGAATCTTCTTTGTTGGGGCAGTCATAGCGGGGTTAGGGGCGTGGGGGATGAAAATCAGTGAGAAGCTCTGTTTGCCAATCCGTGCCTTAGGGTCCAAAATGAATGTTTATGCCCATCACCAGTGCTTAGAGAATCTTGGTGATTCCATGACGCCATGGAAATGAACACCAGATGGAAACAGTTGCACACAGTGTTATGGAATCCACAGTTCTTTTCTGTTTTAAATGAATTTTTATGGTGACATATAACGTGCATTAACAGTGCCCAAAATACAAATATAGACATTGATGGTTTATTATGCCAAGTAAAGACCATCTTCACTTCCTCTAAAAGCAAGAAATAAGATGTGAGGAGCCCTGCTGCCTTTGAACGTGACCCCCTCCAACATCCGTGCGTGCCGTATTCCCTCACAAAAATAACACTATGCTGCATGTAACGGCTGTTCCTTTCCACTATGGTGGACCTTTGGGTCATGCCCATGTTGAGGATTGAAAAATGCACCTGCCAGTGGATATATTCTATACAGTTCTTGGTCTATATCATTCACTTGGTTCAGTTTGTTATATACCCAAGGCATGGAAATCCTGGTTCCTCTGTTCTAGGAGGTAATGCCAAATAGTTTTTCAAAAGTTGGGCACCAGTTGACCTTGTACTGTCCACACTGTGGAAGTTTTCTTTTCGCCCACGTCCCCAACAGCATTTGCTTTGTCTACTTGCTTCTCTTTTGCTCCAGAAGGTGTATTGATACACCTCGCTGGTGTCATAATTGCTATTTTCCTGTGCACAACGGAGTTGACCACCATTTTGTGTGTTTATAGGTTATGCAAATTCTCTCTCTTGCAAAGTTTTTGAGGGAGAACCATGTTGCTTTGCTATTCGTGTGTCTTTTTCCTTCTAAGTCTCTAGGTGCTCTCTACAAGTCCTTTGTGGTTACATGTGTGACAGATGCCTTACCCTATCGCATGGCTCTGATCCCCATGCCTCATGATGTTCCACACCAGTGATGAGCAGCTGTAAACAGCAATGCCCCTAATTTATCAATATTTCTCTTATATTTGGCCCTTGGTTGAGTCTTGCTTAAAATCTCCCTTTACCCTGTGCTCGTAAAAATACCCTGTAATATTAATTTATAAACGAGCACTCTGCAGTATAACTTTCCGGGTTGATGGAAATGTTCTGATGTTTGCTGCCCAATAAATAGTGTCTAGCTACAGATGGCAATGAGCAATTCGATGTATGACTAAGAAACTGAATTTACATTTTAGTTTATTTTAATTAATTTATCTTTGGCTTGGCGTCTGTGGCTTGTGGTGTCTTATTGGAGAGCACAGTTATAGATGGCTTACGATTCCACATTTCTCATCAAATCCTTGACATCGTTGGCTGCTCATGTATCCATATACGAAGGGTCTATGTCTGGCCTCTCCATTCCGTTCCACTGGTCTAGATTTGGATCCCAGTGTACACTTTTAACAACTCTTATTTTAGGATATCTTTATATCCAATAAAGCAATGATTCTCTTGCACAAAGCTCCTAAAACTTGGAATTTCTCGAGGGAGAAGGCAATAAAATTCATGATGAGCCCCCTTTCGCCATACCTTAGTTTAGGCTAATGAGGCAACCCTTGGCACAGGGTGGTGGGGTGAGGGGGTGGGCAAGGTTGCTTCAGGATGAGGGTTTGGTTGCCCTAAAGACCACCCACCCAGCTGAGGGTTGGAACACCCTGCCTCACCCCACCACTATCGCCACCTCAGCTTCCTTGGAGGAAGAGAAGTGGTTCAGATTAAAATCAGTGGCTGATGGCCAATGACATCACCAATTAGACCTACCTCCATAAAACCCCATAAATAATAGAGTCCAGAGAGCTTCCCATTAGTCAAGTCATGGGGATGCTGGCACAGTAGTATACCTGAGGAGGAGGGCCCCTAAGAGTTGGGACTGGTTTCTGAAGCAACCTTGTATGACTCAGTCCTTGCCTTGTAGGGTCTGTCCTAACCCCAAGAGTCTGTTACCACCGGGCAGAATTGGTCGTTGGTGTTGAAAACGTCCCTACATGCCCACATTCGCCCCATCAAGAAAAAACTTTGATAGTTTTTGTTATTTGCAGCTAAATATAAATGTTAGCTTTAACTGGTTACATTTCCTAGTAATTTGATGGCTTCTTGGTCATTTTGGGGTGGCGATATATAGATATATATAGATATATATAGATATATATAGATATATAGATATAGATCAGTTGGTGGAAAATTCAAACCTATATAGTATATTGACAATTCAAATCCGTAAGTAAGATTAGAAACCTCCATTCATTGAGTTTTTTATTAATTTCTCTTGGGAGTGATTATTTTATTTGTTTTGTAATGTGTTCTTTTACCATATTTTAGTCATATTTGTTATAGGCGATTATTACTATGATGCTAATGTAAATGGCATTATTTTTACATTTTGTTTTCTCCTTTATTGCTTTGATTTCTTCCATTGATTTTGTACCTAACACCATTACTAAACTCACTTATTAATTATATTACTATACGCTTTTGGATTATATTTGTAGTACAAATATTGTACTTTATTGTCCTATCACATGCCCTTGTCTAACCAACCAGGAGATGACCACATGTCCTTTTTTGAACACTCAGCTTTCTCCTTATTCGAAAAGAAAGTTTTTTTAAAATTTTTTACTGTGAATTAGGAAGTATTTTAAAAATATGCATTATTGATCATTTTTTGAAATGATCATTCTGAAATGAAACTATTTTCCAAAATTCTGCTAATATACCTAGTTTATCATGAGCTGATAACAAATTTTAAATTATAATTTTTCCCTGTTCAGTTAAAATGGTGAATTGTTTTTATTATGAATAAAAACCCTGAATTAGAATTCCATATTAAGAGATGCTTCTTTGAAAATGTTTTGCATAGAATTTTGCCAGTTATGACAATGGAACATTGGGACCTCTAATTTTTATCTTTAATACTCTCGTTCAAAGGCTCTGGTATCTA
This sequence comes from Martes martes, assembly GCF_963455335.1. Taxonomy (NCBI): domain Eukaryota; kingdom Metazoa; phylum Chordata; class Mammalia; order Carnivora; family Mustelidae; genus Martes; species Martes martes. The sequence continues at coordinate 2,838,686 of NC_137897.1, read as the reverse complement.
AATTAGGCTGGATAATGAAAATATATTAGAAAATCTGCTCTTTTGCTGTTACCTAGCAGTATGGGCTAACGTGGATTATTTTACCCTGATATTTTATTATGAAAAATTTTTAACATCCAGTAAGCGGACACATTTCTACAGTAAATACCTAGATACCCCACCTGGTCTCTGCCATTAGCATTTTTACTGTGCTTTTTTTCTATCATCAGTCATCTGTGTATCTGCATAATCTATCATCTATCTGAATTTACCGATCTTCTGCCAATATATCTATCTCATATCTATCTACATTCATGTAATATATTTAATATAAAATTACATGTAGCATATAGAATGTGTAGCGTGAAGATAACCCCATATACAATACAGCAAATATATATTCATCTCAGACTATCTGTGGCCTCCCTCCTCATTTTCTTTATGACGACTTTCAATGATCACATTGTTTTCCAAGTTCGGTAAAGTCCAACCTGTTGACCTTTTTCCCTTACGGTTATATTTTCCTGGGACCTGTGACCATTGCTTTTCCCTATATAGAGATAATAGTTGTTTTATCTTTTGTGTTCAGATCTAAAATCCACCTCATTTTTTTTTTTTTTAATTTCTGTTTGCAGTGTGAGACAGGGGCTAAAGTCTATTATTTCCGTAAAGATAATAACTTATCTTGGCATAATTCATGGACCAAACACCACCCTCTGCCCAGGAGATTGCTTTGACACTCTAGACAAAATCCAGAAGGAAAACTAAAATAAGATAAAACAAGAGAGGGAGACAAACCATAGGAGACTCTTAGCTCTAGGGGACAAACTGAGGGTTGCCAGAGGGGAGGTTGGTGGGGGGATGGGGTCACTGGGTGATGGGCATTAAGGAGAATATGTGATGTGATGAGCACTGGGTGTGATATGCAACCGATAATCACTAAATTCTACACCTGAAACTAATATAGTATATGTTACCTAACTTGAATTTAAATTTTAAAAAGGTACGGGTCTGTTTCTGAGTTACGTATCTGTTCTGTTGATCGATTTACTGATCGATCCTTATGCTGGTACAATATTGCCTAATGACTTCTGCTCTATAGTAATTCTGAAAGTCAGTTAGCGTAAGTCCTGCATTTTTTTTTTCCTCTCAAGTCTCTTAAGGATATTCTAGGTCCCTTGACTTTAGATATAAATCTTAAAATCAGCTTGCCAACTTCTACCTGAAGCCTGTTGGGCTTGAACCAGAATTGCATTGAATCTATAGGTTAGTAAGGGGGAAATTGTCACAGTGTCCCTCTACACACCCCAGTTGGCCAAAACCATGACATGGCCATGTCCAACGTTACTGGCATACGCAAGAATTCACCTCGCCAGTAGGTCTAGTTAGAAGTGACATGATAGGGGCACCTGGGTGGCTCAGTTGGTTAAGCGACTGCCTTCGGCTCAGGTCATGATCCTGGGGTCCTGGGATCGAGTCCCATATCGGGATCCCTGCTTGGCAGGGAGTCTGCTTCTCCCTCTGACCCTTCCCCTTCTCATGCTCTCTGTCACTCTCTTTCTCTCTCTCTCTCTCAAATAAATAAGTAAAATCTTAAAAAAAAAAAAAAAAGAAGTGACATGATAGTTAATTGGATGTGTCAGCTTGTAGGCTGTTTTTGGATGAGATTCACATTTGTGTGGGTGGATGTTAAGGATAGCAGATGGCCCGTCATAACATGGGTGGGGCTCGTCTAATCAGTTGAAGGCATGCATACAACGAAAAGACTGGCCTCCCCAACTAAGAGGGAATTGTTCAACAGATGGTCTTTGAGCTTCATCCACACCATGGGCCCTTTAAAATAAGTCGCCTTCTGTAAATATACACGTATTATTAGTTCGTTTTCTCAGGAGAGTTCTCCCGAATCCAGATGGGCAGACAGAACCGCTTGATCATTGGCAAGTGATGTGACCACAATTACCCAATGAACCACTGTATGGGTTACTCTGAAACATGGTCACTCCCCTCAGCTCTTTACAGTATCCCCCTTTTTAAAAGTTTTAATCTGGAAACGATGGCTTAAAATGTGAACATGTGATGTGTACGTTCAACTCCGTTGTCCTACCAATCTTTGTACTGAATTCCCTTTTAGTCACATGAGCTTTCCCAATGTGATCCCCTATTTATGGTTTTTGAGTGATACACTCTCATTCTTGAGGGAAAGGACCCACAGGGTACCTGAATTCTGTTCCTCTTTTATCCGTTTACAAGCTTGACCTTCGCAAAGGTCTCACTGCTGTTAGTACATGTGTCAACGTCCTACATACCATCAGTTTGTCAATTCAATGATCTTCAAATTATACACTCATGAATTATGTCCTGTGGTCATGCAAAGGAGCCTTCTGAGTGTGAGTGGCATCCCAGAGGGAATTTTTTTTTTTTTGCTTTAGTCTTTGCATGCATTATTAAATATGCCAACAGCAGAGTACATTTAAAATTCTTTCTGCTGGTTTTGAAAAATTTCATCAATTATGGAATAAGCCATATTGAGTAGGTAAAATGTCTAAAGTATCTTATTGCTTCAGTTGAGGGATATCGATCGCGTGTCAAGATCTGAAGCGTTGGGTTGCCTTGGAGCCGGTGAGTTTAACAGAATATTCAGGACAATTGAATGCGATTTCTCATACAGGGATGAAACACTAAGCTCAAACCAGTGAAGGGCATCCAAAAAAAAAAAATGGGGGGGGGGTAGAGCATTGACTTCTCCGTTAGAAATTCCAAGTATGAAGCTGGTTCTCCAATCTTGTCAAATATACATACAGGAGCCTTTCAAATTGCTTCTGCGCTCCCGTTTCTGTCTTCATCACTAACTCAGGCTCTTCCCTCGGGAGCAGTGGAATGTTGTTCAAAACCCGCTCAAGGAGAAGCAATTCCCACGCCAATAGATCCTCATTCTCCAGTTTCTCCGCAAAATTCTTGGGCTTCTGTTGGACCACCCTTGCCATATGTTGAGCCCCAATGTCTTGGAAAAAGGGTCAGCTCTAGCCCGAGGTCAGAAGCCGTGGACATCAAAGGAAAGTCACGTCATTTTGGCTCCAAGTTGAGATGCTGACTAAGGAAAGCTGATCGCTATTGATTTTACCTAACAAAAATCCATGCGATTACAGCTAAATATTGTTGAAGTGTGTATATGTGTAAAATTACATACGGCATGTCTAGTAGGCATCAAAAGTAGGAAAATTAACCTTGTTATGTCTAAAATAAACACTGAGCAGTCAGTGCACACGAGATTACTCCAGAAAACATAATCCCTTTTCCTGTCAATTAAGACAATGGATTCTTCATTGGGGAGGGTATGTGATATGGTGAGTGCTGTGAAGTGTGTAAACCTGGCGATTCACAGATCTGTACCTCTGGGGCTAATAATACATTATATGTCTATAAGAAATAAAAAATAAAATAGAAAAGAAAAAATAAAAATATTTTAAAAAAGGTTTTGTTAAAAAAAAAAAAAGACAATGGATTCTTGTCCATTATTCCTTACCTCTTGCTTATTATTTTTCTCTGTACTTAGATATCCTTGAACATGATATCCTGACATCTGCTGTGGCTTTATGTGTTGTATAAATTCACCTTCTTCTGTAGAATCCTATGCTAATTGCATTTCTTACTCAACATTACGTTATAAATCCAACATCACATAGTAGCAATTAAGTGATATTCACCAACATATAACATTTCCAGTATATGGAGGGAACAAGTTTATTTGTTGTCTTGTATCGGAACATCTGCATTGTTTTCAGTTTTATATTCTTAATTTTTTTTTTTTTCCTTAATCGGTGCTGGTGCAGGCCTCCCACTCTTCTTTATTCAGAAGTAGTCTGGTCCTAAGTACGATACTGAAGAGAACAGGTGCTGGGTCCCAGGGTACACCCATTTATATCCCCAAAGTGCTGTATTCCCATTGGCCCACAGCTCACAAACACCTGTTTGCATGGGACAGTTTAATTGTTCCAATACGCTGGTGCTGACTACTCTTTTTCTGATTCCTCACTTCCTATTGAAGATGACAAGCCTTTCATATCTTGTTTGGCCAGACTTTTTCTTTTTCTCTGAAATGTCTATTAATGCCTTCAGATTTGTTTCCTATTGATTTTTTCCTTTTTTTTTTTTTTAATGTACTTGATTCCTTTATGTGTTACGCGTATTGATATGTTCTTATGACTACTGCAAAATTCTGCCCCTAGATTTGGGTATTGGGGGATTTTGAACACCTTTATTGACTGGATATTATTGAATTTTTGTGATGTATGAGTGATTCCTCTGTATGAATCAGATATGTTCCAGGCGTCTTCATCACCTGCCCCATCAAAGGACTGAAAATACTACTCCAGCCTCTCTAATCACACCATTTGTCCCTTTTTCTCACTTTGAAACTTAAGGCAACAGCATTTTGCAAGAATTCCTTATAGAAACCAAATAACTGAAAAATATTGATTGGATCAAAAAGAAATGTTAATGTAGTTGTATGGCTTGATACAGTGCTTTTACTTTAGTCAAAACCATTTCTCTTTGCCCATCAGTAAATCAGTACATTTTCTCTTAAACATTTTCTCTGCTAAGCTTTAACAGGAAAAAAAAATCATCTAGTTTAAAATAAAAAATATATATATAAGAGTGGGGAAAGTTGGGTCAAGTAGAGAATGTGGCATATGATACTTTATATACACCAATATTTATATACATATATAATTTTGTTAAATATTTTAGAACCTTTACTACATTTTACATTTAATATGTATATATTTGTGCTCACATACATGTCTGTATATCTGTCTACTCATCCCTCCACTCATCACATCTAATAACTATCTATCTATCCATTATCCATCCCTATGTCTGTCTGTCCATCTATCTACTATCCATCAGTCCATTCTCCCATCATATCTGTCCATCCTTCCATCATATCTCACCATCCATCCATCCATCCATCCACACATCCATCCATCCATCCATCCATCCATCCATCATATCTATCTATCTATCTATCTATCTATCATCTATCTACCACTTATTAGTCATTTATCTATCATTTATCTATGGAAAGAATGGAAAGGTATAAAATAATAGTAACAGTTCTTTTCTCTAAATGGTAAGTTTTCTTTTCTCTGAGTTTTCTGTGTTTTTTTAGATTCTAAAATGAGTTTATCTAACTTTGAAGTGATAAATATTTAACTTCAAATGTAAATATTTACTCATATGAATAGTGTGATACTGGATTTTATTGAAGATCTCTGTAAACACTGGTCTGTGAAGAAGGTTGCTATCTTTTCTACAGTATCTGTTTCAAAGGAATTGTCTTCCTTGTGTGTTCATCCAAAGACTGGTACATCATCGATTTGCAATGTGGTTAGGGAAGGAAAATCAAGCCCTATGGGGACCTCTCCACAACGGACGTTTTTCACCCTGTTAAAGTTTGCTTATGCAGAAAAAGACCCTGATGCTAAACACACAGGTGGCCAAACAAGATTTATAACAAAATATTGAGAGAAAAGGTTTAGTTCTTTCCACAAAGTAAAATGATTCTTGGTCCTAGAAAGAAGGAAGGGCAAATGAGACAGGACATTTCAAAGTGTCAGTTCTACAATTGAGCTCTTGTGGATGTTGCTGCTATAGGCATCAGGATGCATGGACCCCTTCAAATCAGAATTTTTGGATCCTTTGGATAAATACCCACTGGGGCGATTGCTGGGTCATAGGGTAGCTCTATCTATAATTTTTGAGGAACCTCCTTACTCTTTTCCAGAGTGGCTGTGCTAGCTTGCATTCCCACCAACAGTGTAGGAGGGTTTCCCTTTCTCCGCACCCTTGCCAACACTTGTTTCCCGACTTGTTAATTTTTACCATTCTGGCAGGTGTGAGGTGGTATCTGCCTGTGCTTTTGATTTGTATTTCCATGGTGGTGAAGATGTTGAGCATCTTTCCCATGTGTCATGGGTCATTCTGGAGGTCTTCTTTGGAAAAAAAAAAAAAAATCTATTCATGACTTCTATGCTTTTCTTGACTGCATTGATTATTTGTTTTTTGGGGTGTTGAGGTTGGTAAGTTCTTTACAGATTTTGGATACTAACCTTGTATCAGGTATGTCATTTGGAAATACTTTCTCCTGTACCGTAGGCTGCCTTTTAGTCGTGTTGATTGTTTTCTTCAAAGTGTCAATTCTAAGCAGCTGATGTTTTTTTCCAGTTATAGAGCATAAGTGACTTTCCCTCATTTCATAATACTGATTCTAAAACAGTCCCAGCTTTATAGAATTTATATAAAAATGTCCAGATCTTTTAGAAGTAACTCTTAGACCTCACCAGACAGTAGTAACAATGAAATTGAGGGGTATAAAAATAGTACCAGTGACTATTATTTTTTCCTTGAAAGTTTTACTAATGTGTTCACCATTACTCTCCCCCCTGCCATACACAGCATTATCATCTCCACCATCACCAGCAACAAATATGAAAATTTGGCATTGGCCAAACGTTCCCTGAAACATAATCCATTCTCAGATGATAATATCCCATTTTTCATTAAAACAAAGGAGAACATGTCACAAAGTCAACTTAAATAGCATTTGTTTATATCGTAAACATTTGAAACTAAGAATGGACATGCATCTTGTTAATGTCTTGGAGAGTGCATTCATTTGACATAGTTAACAAACACGTTGCGTTTCGGAGAGACATTTGCTTGCGGGAAACAACTAAGTCATTGTCTGGGTATAATTAAAAGACATGTTAGCAAGTTTATTGATATGGGGCTGGACAGATCCATTTGAGGTGATGGATTACTTGCCATTGTACGTTTCATCGCCTTTAGCAGAACGAGGAAAGACTTCATAGAAGTGTGTCCATCGTGTGTGAGTCTCCTCCTACTTACAAGGAGAAGAGTGGCTTATTTTAATCAGGCCCTCTCTGTAGATGACCAAGTCCACCCTACAACAGGGATTTTGTCTACTTGATTCCCTTCCAACAAGGAGAGGCACAATATTTACCTCTGGTGCGTCCACGTTCTCGTCATTAGAACTACGATTTCATAAGATGTTGAGAAATACAGAACGTTCACTCAAGTATTACATAGTGTAACTCTTTTTGGAATTTCATTCTTCAGATCACTTACAATTTCTCCTCTGTCAGTTTTCTTTAAGCTTTATTAGTGCTTCTTCTGTTCTCAGACTCTCCACTTCAGTGTTTCTCACCAAATTAGTTTGCTTGGTTGCACACACGTTGCTGTCAAGCACCATTTCTTAACCTCAACTTATGACCATGTTATGGTCCATGTTATGGCCATGTTATGACCATGATCACTCTGTTCTGGGGCCGTCCTGACTATAGGGTATCAAACAGCATCTGTGGTTGCACTCTCAATCTCTTTGTCTTGACCTGAATGGTCACATTCCTTTGACAAATGCCCCCAATGGGAGCATTTGCCCCCCGTTGACGTCCATTCGTCTAGACTCTACCAAAGATGTGGAGGGAAGATGTAATCACTTCTTGTTGATTCTACCACCGAATTCTGTCTAGATACTCCCTTCCCCTCAGCTCCCTGACCACCACCATCCTCACCCAGGTAAGGATTAACCAACTGCAACTGTGAACCAAGTCCAGACAGCTGTATGTTTTTTGTAAATTGTCCTACTCATTCCTTGATGAATTCATTCTGGCTTCAATTAGGTTCCTCGCCAAATTTTCACTCATCCATCATGCCTTGGTATCTATGTGATTCTTGAGTAAACATTGTTTGACTGTCCTTTCAAAAACTTCCTCATAGATGTGACCAATAAACATCTGGGTCACAGTAATTTTCTTCTTAGTTGAAGGATATTGACACACAATGTTTCATTCATTTCAGGTCATAGTATTTTAGGTGATACCTTGAAGACATTAATTTACACATGTGCCTTTCCTTCTAGACCCGCATTTGCAGGAGGGCAGGTACACCTGATTCATTTGGAAAACCCAATTTGAATCAAGGGCCAGCCACCCATGGTGGGCACTGCTAGCGTTTAATGTGTTAATGAAAAACAAACCTATGACGCACCAGCTTGCATGTCCAGATAATATCCCAGTACCTGTCTTGTTGGAGTCCATGGTCTCATCGTGTGTGTGTGTATGTGTGTGTCACCAGAAAGCATCTTCACAGCTAATCATCTGCTTTCTGGCAAACACGTTCTGCAACTGCGAAAAAATGAGATGAGATTGTGGAGCAAAGTAAATATTTAATTAAGGAACAGCTAATCAGATTTGCCTTCGCTTTTTCAATTTATAGTTAAGCAACTTCATCTAAGAGCATTTCCATTAATATTTTAGAGTCCCTTCAGCATTTTTCATTTCAATTTTCTGCCTCATTATATTTTACTGACCGTCTTCTCACAATTGATTTTGACTCTGTTCTTGATGGAGATATATATGTATATAAAACCTTTAAATTTACTTAGAATTTGAAATCATACCATCATCAGCCTAGAATTGATTATTTTATTTAACCCGGGCCTCCCTCCACAGACAGCATTACAATTAAACCACTGTGAAACTATAGTTAATTTGGTTCCTCATAAATTTTCATTAAAACTTCAAATAAACATAGTCAAGCTCTCAGACACTACATATAATACATTCTTGCTAATTATGGAGGAGTAGATATTTCTAAGACAAGAGGAAACAATCCCAATTTCTCTATTTTTCAAAATTATAAAAAGGGGCAAATGTGTCGGGAACTTCAATTGCATATCTAAGTTTTCCAGATTTTTTTTTTCACATAAGGTGGCCTTAATATGAAAAGTATAAGCCCATTTTACCCTTGTTAGTTGCACTCTTTAAAAAGAAATGAATGAAAATCAGGCACACACTTTGGATAGCAAGCTAAAGCCAATATTCAAATGCAGTCCTAAAGTAGGATTTTTAAAGGCTCCTGGATATATACTGTAAGTAGTCTCTAGTTTTTTTAGAACTCTGCAGACTTTATTTTAACATAAAAAAATCCAGCTTATTCTGGGTACAATGAAGCTAGAGAGGTACACATAACGTTCATAATGGTGATTCCTTCTGGAGAATGATAGAAAGGAAGGGAGTGGTAGCAGAGGATCCCTGTCTCTGTGATCAATATATATCGATCTGCTATATCTAGATATCCTATATACACATTTATGATGACATGACATCTCTATGTAGGGACAATTGTATAATAGACACAAACTGAAGTTTGATGACAGCTTATTAACATGTAACAAATTTACAAGGTGTCTATGTGAGGGACTCCTGTGTTTCTCTGTCCTGTTCAGTAGAGGATTTGCGGATGTGTTTCAATGAGTCAAAAAGAACAACAACAAAAAAACAAAGAAACAAACAAGAATTGTGTTTCTGCTTTCTACATGTCTACCTTCCAGATGTGTGCAATTTACCAGTGGTGGCTTTTTCGCACAATGTTAAGTGTTAGTGATAAGCATAGGGGAAAAAAATAAATATTGAGATTTGGAGAAAGAGAGAGATGATGGATGAATGGATGGATAGATAGATGGATAGATAGATAAACCGATATAGGGATGGATGGATGATAGCTAGGTAGATGATATAAGGATGGATAGATAGATAGATATGGGGATGCACGGATGGATAGATAGATGGATAGGATAAATAAATAGAGGGATGGATGGGTGGATGGATGGATAGATAGATATAAGGATGGATGAATGGATGATAGATACATAGATGTGGATGGATGGATGGATAGATATAGGGTTAGATGATAGATAGGTAGGTAGATGATAGATATGGATGGATGGATAGATATGAGGAAGCATGGATGAGTGGATGGATGGATGTAGGAAAAGATGGTAGATACATGATACATAGATAGATATGGTGGATGGATGGATGGATGGATGGGTGGGTGGATATATGGATGGATAGATAGATAGATGATAGATAGATAGATATAGATGGGCAGATTAATAGACATAAATGGATGGATAGATAGACGTAGAGATGACTGGGTGGATAGATGGATGGATTGGATAGATAAATAGATCAGGGATGGATGGATGGATGGATGGATGGATAGATATGATGGATGGATGATAGATAGATAGATAAAATAAAACAAAGAAATGTGTGTACATTGGGGTTAAGCCTTCCATGAAAACTGAGGCACTCACAGGATGGAAATTTCTTGCAGGGGATGGGGCGCCTGAGTGGCTCAGTGGGTTAAAGCCTCTGCCTTCGGCTCGGGTCATGATCCCAGGGTCCTGGGATCGAGCCCTGCATCGGGCTCTCTGCTCAGCGGGGAGCCTGCTTCCTCCTCTCTCTCTGCCTGCCTCTCTGCCTACTTGTGATCTGTCTGTCAAATAAATAAATAAAAAAAAAAATTTAAAGTAATTTCTTGCAGGGGAAAAAAAATAAAGCTACTTCAGCCATTCTCCTTATGGAAATGATATAAAAATCAAGTGAAGTATAAGGTAAAAAAAATCAAGATACTTTACTATTCAAATCAAATTGGATCCAAAGCTTGATTATGCATCAGCACCCTACGATGACTCAGCCGGTTGTGAAGTCAAAAGCAACATGCAAAACCAAGTATATGTGTTATGGGGAAAAAAAAAAAAAATCTGAGGAAGCAATTTGCAGTGCAAAGCCCTGGTAAAATATTCTGATTGACACTGTTGTGTGGTGAGTGCAGTATGATGGCAGGCCTCCTGACTTCTGTCACCTTGGAGCTCATCTTTATTCATTCTCTCTCATCGTTGACCTAGAGTCCTGCATGGAAGGGCTGATAGTCATGCCTGCCCAATTCCTGGCTCTCGGACCTCAGCTCTTGGTACTTGGTGGCTATCTGGAGCTCAGTTTAATAGCATGAGTTCCTATGAGGCCACCTTTATCTTTTAGGCTGACCTAGTCAGGTTGGAGGCTGCATGCCCAGTTCCCCAACTTGGAATTGTAAATATTCTGCCTGGTGTTGTTTAGTCTTCCTATTTTGTGGTTTGCTGCATGCGGTGAGTCCCAGCTTTGGATTCTGCAGCGAGTAGACTGGTTAATCCTGCACCTGCTGGTACTGATGGGGGCCATGATGGGGACTTACAGCTACTTATGTACGAGTCCAGACATGAAAGGGACAGAGGAAGACAGCAAAGAGAATGGGAGGGAAGGGAAAGAAAGAATGGAACAGAAAAGTGTGAAAGAAAAAAAGAGCAAGAGAAAATGAGAAGTAATCAAAGAAGGACCACAAAGGGATCAAAAAAAAAAAAAAAAAAAGAAAAGAGAAACAAAACAATAAAGGGTAGGGTTCTATGAAGCAGGTATCCAACAGTGTTGAAAATGATTATCCTTAACACATTGTCCTCAACTGTCCTCAAAGTGTGATGTCTTAACGCTGTTTTGCTCTTTCTCATGAACATGCATAGTGGCCTGCTGGTTTCCCTCTGGCCTAGTCTGGTCACACTCAGGTGGCTGCCTTCAGGGAGAGGTTCAGCCAGGCCTGGGTTCTGCAGACGAAGATGGAGGTCTGAAGCTGGTCCCCATGGGGTGCCTCATCTTTATGTCCCACAGAGTGAGGTTCTGAAGAGGTTAGGATCCTATGCCCAGAGGGATAAAGTGAACTTACAGCCTAAGTCCAGGGCACACACAACACTCCAAAGCCACAATCCATTGGTCAAAGACACCTAGAAGGGCAGCCGTGATTCAAGGTAAAGGGAACAGGGGACCTTCCAGGACCTCATGGCCACTCAGCCTTTGGATGGGAAGCCTTGCTTCAGCTGTCTTTGGAATGAGTGCACCCCATGATAAAAAGAGCTCAAATATGTCTGGCTATATTAGCTCCCAATGGCTTCTCCAACAATACATAACAAATCAAGTGGTTTTAAAGAACAGAAACTTCCTGTCTCACAGTTGCAGATCCTATAAACCCAAAATCAAGGTGTTTAGGGCTGAGTTCCCTCCTGAGGCTCCAGGGGCAGATTCTTCCTCCTCATCCAGCTTCTGGGGCTCCAGACATCCTTTCAATCTCTCCCATCTCCACATCCATCTTTACGTGGCTTCTTCTCTGTGTCTGTATCTTCACATGACCATCTGTCATGTAAGAAAACCAGTCATGTTGAATTCAGGTTCCACGCTACTCCAGTAGGACCTCATCTTCACTAACAGCATCTTCAACGACCCTATTTCCAAATAATGTCAGATTCTGGGGGACTGCGGGTTACCCCCTCAGCATGTCCTAAGGAACAACAGAACTCAACCCTCAACACTGGCATATAGGACTCAGTGATGGCAATGTTTTCATTCCGGTTTCTATGTTTGACCATCCTCTTTGAGATTTACCTCCACTGTCTTTCTTCAGGGTTTTGTTTCCTTAGAGAATCTCATTCCATAAAGAGAGAGGAGGAAGGACATGATTGCTGGAAATCGAGGTACAAGTACCTGGACATTACAGAAGAGAAGACTTTTGAGATGCCCACTTTGAGTGAGACCGTCGACCAGGCATCTGGGCCAGTGTGACCATAGACAGAAATACTAGGAAAAATACACATCAAAATCTTAGAGGCACCCATGCCCTGATACTAATGTGGGGAACGACAGGGGGACAGAAGCAAGCTGAGGTCAAAGCACAAGCTGACACCCCACAATCCCCACCCTCACTCCCCAATGGGATGTGTGGGACCATCCTGAGGCACTCTCGGATGCCCTAAAGCTAAGGGAAGGAAAAACAACAACAACAAATGGTTAATTTATAGAGATTACAGTCCAGTGCAACTTGGGGCCTCCCTTAGTTTACAGAGGTCTTAGTGATTTACAAGAAAAAAAACATTCTTATCAATAACTTAACTTCCAGAAGGAAACTCCCAACTGTCCTACTGTTAAAGCTTTGCTAGAGAGAAAAACAACCTTTACTTGACAATGGCAAGTCCTCCGGTATCCTGTAGGTCTTGTTTAGCATATGAAAGTTCTTTTGAAAACCTCACTTTTCCTTACCTCCCCCAACTCCCAAATATACAAAGAACTATTCCTCACAGCCCCTGAGCAGTACCACTTTCTGCCCAGGGGTCCTGTCCCTGGGCTTTAATAAAACCACCATTTTGCAGCAAAGACATCTCAAGAATTCTTTCTTAGGCATCAGCTCCAGACTTCACTGAACCAACACCAACGCTCAAAAACTACAGCAGAGAAAACTCAGAAGACCAGCAGGGTCAGACAAGGGGTTGATGCTGGCTTGAGCTGTGAGAGAAATTGTTAAACTGTGAACAGAAGCACTGATATTCCCCCGTTGCTGCGTTAATGCTGCAAAGACAAAGACCAGGCACAGACCAAAGTGGGCATCCTCCTAGAACTCTCCCCAAGTTGGAACTCCAAGAGTTATACCCATAGCTTAAGCACCAATTGGAAATTTCTCAGCAAGCTCGATAACTACATAGTGTAAATACGAAGGGATGAGGTCCAAAACCAGTGACTATCTGTGATGATTGTGATTTATAAGAAGTGTATGTTTGGTCTTTTGCCCCATTTCTGCCTAAAACCCTGGGAATTTCCCTAGATGAGAAAGGTCAAAGTAACTTTTGTTGTGTGATGAGGTAATTGAAGAAAGCAACTATCTATGGGGACTGGTTGCCAGGGAAACCAGCCTCGTGATAGAAATTTCTGTACCACTCCAGGACCTCCCAGGAGGAGAGGCACTGGAGGTGAAATCAATCACTAGTGGCCAATGACTTCATCAATCATGCCCATCTGATGAAGCCTCCATAAAATCCCAAAAGGACAGGGTTCAGAGATCTCCGTGGTTGGAGAACCAAAATGCTTCCATCTGCCTCTGTTCTGGACCCTAAACTCTATGGGACAAATGCTCATTTGTTCAGGACTTTGCTCTATGTATCTCTTCATCTGACTGTTGGTTCATATCCTTTAGTATCTTTTGTGATAAGCTGGTAATCTTTTGAAAAAATGGGTTGCTGACCTCTGTGAGCCACTCTAGCAAATTAATCAAACGCAAGAAGAGAGGGTCATGGGAACTCCAAGTTATTTGACCAACTTCCAGTTGGTCAGAAGACTTATGACTGGCATCTGAAGGGGGTGGAGAGTAGACTTGTAGAACTGAACCCTCAACCTGTGGGATCTAATGCTTTCTCCAAATGGATATGTCAGAATTGAGTTGAATTGTATCCAACATGGCCCCAGAGAATTGCCAGTTGGTATGGAGATGCCTCCACACACATAAACTGTTAGAATCGGGTGCAGGAGCCCCAAAGACTATATCTTTCTGAATTCATAGATGGGAAGACTTGCGCAATGGCTGTGTTTCAAAAATCATGGTAAAACTGTAGGCATTAGGACACCCTTGCATTGTTGCATGGTTGATCAAAGATATCATAACATCCATGAGTATATTGAGACCAATTGTATGACTGAATGGGATTGCAAGTAAATGTGAAAAGAAGGACGTTTTACTCCTTTGCATTCAGGCTGTATTTCTCAATAAAATCTGCAAGAAAAAAAATAGTGGTTTGTTATAAAATACAAGGATGCTGTGGCAAGCGGTGTTGTCAAATGGCCAGCTGATTCCTGGCCCCTGGTGGTGCATACCCTGTGTAATTTAATCCCCTTGAATATGGGTGGGAATGTGGATATAATGGGATTTATTTCCCATGATTAGGACACTGAGCAATTGACTCTGAACTCATCAAAAGAGGAATTGTTCCTAGTGGCCCTGAACTACTTCCTCACCGGTGGCCTTAAAAGAGAGATAAGCAGGTGCACCCCTGTAGGACACCAGGAAGAAAGCAAATGGTCAAGTTGCAAACTGAGAGAAGGGTGACTTCTAGGCACTGGGCTTCCCTTTCTGCTACTGACAGATGAACAGGACCTTCCTTCCACAACCATCTGAAAACAAATACCCAGAACTTCCAGATGAACATGCAGCCCAGGCAACAACTGGATTTAATCTTGCTATCACACCCAAGCCATGAGATCATGAACATGTTTTCTGAAGCTCCTGGTGGAGTGGTATGTTACAAAGCATCGGAAAATAATGCGAACATCCATTAGGTCATGTTTTGATTGGACTGTAGGAATATTCCAGAAATGATAAAAATGTCTTGAAATGATACACTATCTTGTGAATGACTCAAAGCCCTCAAAGGGGAGCATCAGCCATTACATTGGGGAATGGAATTAAAACTTAGAAGATCCCCCAAATTGTATAGACCACAGCTATCCATATCTTATCCAATAATCTCTGTTGCACACCCACACTGCAATTACACCCTCTCGTTGGGTATAAGATTTGATGTTTTTCCATTTGAGGGTATATTACCACGATGTTCAAGATATTTTTATAGGGCACTCTCATGTAAAAGAAAATGTAAAAAGATTCACCACAGTCAGCAAGATGGCATGACTCCAATGTACACATCCAATCTCCAGGTCTCAACTGGGAGCCTCACCTCCAAAACATTCCCTATGTCTTTTGTCCATTTGCCTTTGTATCTGAACCACATGGTATTTATTAGTAATTGCCAGAAACACACTTCTGCAAAACAAAAATTATTTTTAATAGGTAAGGGCTCAGTTGGCATTGGCCCTGAAAAGAACAATTTCCTATCAGAAAACAAAATGCAACTGCCATGTGGTTTTATGCAGTGTCTTTACTGAAAAAAGTCCGCACCCAGCCCTGGCATTAAGTGAAAGATAAATGTCAAAAAAGAACACTTGATGTAATAATTTTTGGTTTTCTTTAGAATAATCAAGCATCATTTCACAAAGTCGTATCTGTAGCTGCTTTCCCTGGTGTGCTCTGCTGTTACAAGCCTGTTTTCTTTCCCGCAGGGGTCTCTCCATACCACTGACATCAGACAGATCACTGCACCGTACAGGACCAGGAGAGCAGGCTCAGAGCCATCTGTCACCGAACCTCTTCTCACAGGCTGCACGGGTGAGTTTATTGCACATGAAATACACCTCAGCCATGAGGAAAAGATTATGTGACCACATTTCTATCCAAAAGAAAATCCAAAACACAAAGTTACCAATAAAGAGAACATAAAATCTAATGGTGTTTTATTTCTCTGTATATCTGCAAAAGAAAATTGTTAGCTATAGAACCAATGGATATGTGATTAATACCTAGTAGGGTAGGGGGGTCTTCAAGTTGGAGATGTCATCATCTGATTATAAAAGCTGATGGAAGTCTACCTAACATGACATCCAATGTAGTCCTTGTCAAGACCTATCCGTATTACCCACAAAAGAGCTGATCCAAAAGTTGGTATTCAACAAAATACTGGCAACAAATGGTTTGTTGGTTTCATGCCACTGGGTCCGCCATGACTGTCTTTCTCTCATCAGTTCCCTTTCTTTGCCTCGTATTTGCAGACAACCAAAGCGTGTGGTCAATGAAACGATGTTTCTGTGATAACCCAAATGGCAAGGAAAAGTGTAGTTTGCTTCCTAAGAAAATCAGTTAAAGCAAATTTTATGTTTATCAGAATCCTAATGATGGTGGGGGACAATTTTTGATAGGGTTTTATTTATGATCGTATTTCACATTTTATCACATTCACCTTATAAGAGTAAATGGCAGTGACCCACCATTTATCTGCTATCCAAAAACTTAGCAGATGATTCTTTCATATCCTTTTAAGTTATTCAAATTAAATATATGGAAGGATTCTGCCCACAATGACTTTCGCATCAAGAATGGGTTATTTAGGGGGCACCTGGGTGGCTCAGTGGGTTAAAGCCTCTGCCTTCGGCCCAGGTCATGATCCCGGGGTCCTGGGATCGAGCCCCACATCGGGCTCTCTGTTCCACGGGGAGCCTGCTTCCTCCTCTCTCGCTCTGCCTTGTCTCTCTGCCTACTTGTGATCTCTGTCTATCAAATAAGTAAATAAAATCTTTAAAAAAAAGAAGAATGGGTTATTTATATGCAATGTATTTTCTAACTGACAATAGATATACAAGTTTACTTTGTAATGGCATCTGTGTCTTTCTGACTTAATTGCCTTGAGCTGGAAGAACATGGTCTTTAGAATGCAGTTCCAAAGTCATTTGTTAAAGGCAAATTCCTAAAATATTTCCACTTTTTGAAAGAAGAATGGGATCTTTGGATAAATGATAGGAAGCCTACCAGAAACATGCCTTCGGTTGGGCAGGCTGGTCTAATTATTCGTTGTGGCAAGAGTGAACGCAGACCATGGGGGCTGTGGGCCATCTCTGTGGGAAGGTGTTAGAACAAACCTGTGGTAAGGTTTGTATGTGGGTGGGTGATAGGGGGAGGTTCTAAGGATGAAGGGGCTGGTGTCTGGGTTGGACAGTGTTGGGAAGTGGGAATGTTCTTGTGGCTGAGAATCTCAGTAATTCTCATCTGTACGAAAGGCAGAAAAGGCTGTGCCTTGGTAAAGAAGCAGGAAAGGCATCAATGAGAGAATGGGAGCCGTTTTGGATGCTGTGATCGGGGCCGTGTTCCTAGTTTGTCTGTGCTCAGACATGATTGCCGAGGGGTCTTTGTCTTAAATCCTTGTGGTGACATGGTGGCCTCGTCCAATGTATGCGTATTTAGGGATATACTTTCTCTGTTTGAAAATGTACATGACATCATATCCATTTCTTCTCTGGTCTTTTAACATTTGGGTGACAGGTGTGTTCATGAGCTTAAATGAAACCCATGAAATGATCACATTACTGAAGGTCCCCTTTGTCATATAATGTCACTCCATCATGGTGGTGAAAATCCTCCTCTTTCCATAGCTTCTCTTTTCTTTTTCTTGCTTTTGGACCCAGTCAAGAGCACTGACACCACAAGGGGTGGGAAAGCTATGCACCAGAGGCAATCCACATCCTGAGTCCCCTGGTGAAACTGAGCCCGATTCTCTCTGACCTCCATACGAGACAAATAAGGTATAAACCTGTATCGTGTCAATTGTCTGAGATTGAAGATCATCTGTTTTTGCACTGACCCTACTCGTGAAGAGCTTGGTGTTCCCCATGCTTCTGAGAGGGGCCACTGGGAACCAGACACAGAAAATGATCAGGCATACCCCTGAGACTAATTTAACATTGGATGTTAACCATACTAGAATGACAATTGCAAACTTAAAAAAAAAAACACCTGACGGACCATGAGGTGTTGTCCAGATTCATCTCTGGGCAACTCCAAAATGTGACCAAATCGGTATTAGAACCTAGGTTTTGAGTAGCCAGGTGTCAAGGAATAACATTATACTTTAGGTCATGGGAACTAAATTTCATTTGTAGTCAGGATGTTTGATAGCTGTAATGGGCAGAATTATGTCCCCCAAAATTCCTATGTTGAAGTCTTCACCCCTAGGACCTCAGAATGGGGCCATATTTAAAGATGGGGTCTTTCAAGTGGGGATATATGTAAAATGAGCTCATGAGGGTCCCATAGGACTGGGGTCCTTATAAGAAAAGAGGATGAGGACACAGACAGGCACAGAGGGACGACCATGTGAGGACACGGGTCTACAAACCACAGAAAGAAGCCTGAGGAGAAACTGGTCCAGGGCCTGCCTGCATCTCTGACTCCCAGCCTCCAGGACCAGGAGGGAATGAACGTCTGCTGTTTAAGCCAGCCAGAACGTGGTCACTGTGAGGACCACCCCAACCAATAACAGCCCCATACCTTCTACTGGAAATCCGTGTGAATCCCTGCTAACAACTACCACCTGTAGATGGTCACAGTCTTGAGAAACTGTGTGATGTCCATAGTCGTCCCTGCGGATTGGTGTACATCTTCATTACGCCCAGAAGACACTTCCCATCGGACCCCCGGGCAACAGGGCTACCTCCTCAACCTCCCAGATGTTTAGGGTAGTAGGTTTCGAGGAAGAATATCATCATATTTTAGCTCATACAAGATAAATTCCACTTGTACTGAGGATGTTTGACATCCTATGTCATCCTGTGTCATGGCAGGTGCGTTGAAACATAGATACACATAATAGATCTACATACATACACATGTATGTATGCACGCACACAGGCATGTCCTCTCTTAGGCTCAACCCTTACTTTTCCTACCTTGTCTTTCCTTATGTGGGATGACTTTTTTTCCATGAGTTAAACTGTATTAATACATTAGAGTCTCACCTAGAGCAAATATCGATCATCCTAGAAAATGCCCGTTTTTTTTGTTTTTGTTTTTGTTTTTTTTTCCCCCCCGGTGCATTCAGTTGGGCTTTTTCTCACAGAAGCTGAGATCTGACATTCCTTCTGCATACTTGTCAGAAAGATAAGAAGAATATTGAAAACCAAGCTGTGTCTGCCAAGGAGTTGGCTGAGTGCACACGGGACAGTTAATTGAGCATCTTGAAAGCCCGTAGATCATGTGTCTGGGTCCACCTTCCTAGTGGAGCCCATGCCCAGTGAAAGTCCGTGAGAACAGCTCACAGCCCCCAGAAAAATCATGTGTTCAATGCCATGTAAATTGTGGAGAGCTCTAAAAGCTTCCTATGTAAATCGTCGATATGATTAGCAGAGCCACGGAATGAAGAGCACGGAAGACAAAATTTATTACAAAAGAAAGAAATTCAGTACCAACGCTGTGCTCGTAGAAATCTCTATAATCCAGCAAAGCACAGACTTCCAGAGACGGGTCATGACAGCCCGCTCACATCTCCAAAGAACTGATAACGCCTTTGGACGGTTGAATTGTATGATAATTTTATGCTCTTGTGTGTCAGTGCTCGGGTAATATTTTCCAAGCCTCCTTTTTATTATTCTTAAAATGGCTTTTTCTTTGAAATCATAATATTATACCATGTTAGGTCAGAAATGAAAATAAGGAAACATTCTGCAAGTAAAGTGCCTCTTTTGCCCATGTCTTTAGGAGGTAGTTCTGCTATTAAGCGTGGCAGATAGAGACAGAATGTGTGTTTCCAAAACCAGTATCATGTCTGGACATGTTTCAAGTCAACGAATTGCATTTCCTTGGCATGATTTCCACTGTCCTATAACCCGTATTATGTCACTGTGACCACGTTATAACGTCATGCATCCATTTTATTTTAACATGTATTTTTAAGGACCAATACAAGGTATTAGAGCTTTGTTTTGTTTTTTTAAAGACAACCAGATCAACATCCCATTGTTTTTTTGGACCTGTTTGTCAAACATCATGGATTATATGCTTCCTGTAAAAGCATAACATGTTGAGTGTTTGTTTCTGTAGAAAAACGCACACGCATTTGTATTAGTACCTGTATGTCTGGCAACTACTGCAGATTTTGCCAAAGCTTAGCAAAACGTGTCTCCTTTCTCTTGCTGAATTAATACATTTTCCAGTGGTCCATCTCCCACTGGTTGGCAGAAAACCCCACACATCTGGGATCTTTAACTTGATAAGTCAAGTGTCCTAGTGTCTTTCAGGTGAACCCTGTCTCTTTAGGGTGAGTCGATAAGCTTTCCTAGAGTTTGGCAAGTGCCCTCTCTGTGAAGCCACATGGCAGGTCAACCACTCTGCTGACCTGTGATAGGTAAGGGGGAGACCTCAAATTTTAAGTAGTGGTTGGGATGCCGTGTAGCCTTGCTGGTTTGTCGTGCCTCCTGCTCCGTGTTCCCTCCACTCAGATGAGTATGGACGCATCCCAGTGCTTCATCTGGACCCTCTTTCTACTTTCCTCTTCTGTCATTAAGCCGCTTATATAAGACTTACACTCTTTGTGGGAGGGCGGTTTGTCTCTGTCAGCCCTCTCCAGACCCATCACTATGCAGGAGACGAAGGAAAAGAAATGAGATTATTGAGAAGAAATTGATACATTGCAGACTATTTGTATCCCCAGATTAACTAAAGCATGTCAATTAGAGTGTGTTCTTCTCCTTTAGAAGAATATGTAATATATTTGGGAATTGGTGTTCTAAGCTCTAAAACATTTTTCAGAGAAATTCAATAGCTAATGCAAAGGTGATTTATCTTATGTAAAAGGCACAATGAAAGTCCAAAATATCAATAATTTTGTTAAGTACGAGGGAAATATGTTTGGGGAATTACTGAGACGTTAGGAGAGACAATCTCATCTTGTACTGTACATATATTTTCTCCCCACGAACCAAATGGGAAGTGAAGAATCATCCATCGTGGATAATCATTTCTAAGAACTTGTTTGATCCGTGTTCATGTAATGTTGCCGGGAATTACCAGGGTATTTTAAAACTTTAGGGATCTTAAAACACATTAGACTGGTTTTATTTTACTGGTTTATTGTCTCCTTTGGGTTCCTTTTTCCTGTGAATCACCGCAACTCAACAGCAACTGGCTTAATACTATCAGACAGATGTAATCTTCATTGCTTGGGAAAGGAAGAGTTGATTTCTCAGGCAGCTTGCGAAGATTTAAATATTTAGTAAAAACGGCATTCCACCCAGAGTTATCCAGGTTTCACTGTGCTTTGGCACACAATAAAATAGGAACAAATTCCTGCTAAATTCCTCATGAGTGATACGGAAATGATCAGGAAAATAAGAGACAGCAGGAAAGTGGATGTGCTGTAGCTACACACAGCTACAGCGGTGGGTCTTAACTACTGAACATGTAGCCCCCCCAAAAAACAAAAACAAAAACACAAACAAAAACACTTCAGAAGTCTCTCTAGCCCATGGTACCATTGTTTTAAATGTTGAACACAAACAAAACCAAATGACATCAGTAACAGTTTATACAAATCCCGCTACATAGAGCTAACTAATATCGCACACGGAAACCAAGAACATCCAATGCGGAGAGGATAGTGTCTTCAACAAACAATGTTGGAGAGTCTGGAGAAACATACAGGGAGCAAGGACATTGGACCCTTCCCTCACACCATTCACAAAAAACAAACTTGAAATGGACAGCCTTAAGCACAACGCCTGATACCATGAGACTCCTAGAAGAAAACGTTGCGAAGAAGCTTACTGATACAAGTCTTGGCAGTTATTTTTTTTTTAACATTTTATTTATTTATTTGAGAGAGAGAGCATGAGGGGAGGGTGGGGAGGAATCAAAGGGAGAAGCAGACTCCCTGCTGAGCAGGGAGCCCAATGTGGAACCTGATCTGGGGACCCCAGGGTCATGACCCGAGCTAAAGGCAGTTGCTTAACCAACAGAACCACCCAGGCACCCCTTGACAGTGATGTTTTGAGCATGACCACAAAAGCACAAACAACAAAAGCAAAAATCAACAAGTAGGATTATATCAAACTCAAACGCTTCCATACAGCAAAGAAACAATTAACAAAATGAGAAGTCAACCTACACAATGGAAGAAAAATTTGCAAGTCATTTCAGATAAGGAGTTCATATCCAAAATATGTAAAGAACTCTATGAACTCAATAGACATTTCTCCAAAGAAGACATCCTCATGGCCAATAGACATGAAATCAACATCACTCATCATCAAGGAAATGCAAAGCGGAACCATAGTAGAATGTCACCTCACACCTCACAAAATGGCTACCACCAGTAAGACAAGAGACAACAGGTGTTGGGGAGTATGTGTTGCAAAGAAAACTATGCTGTTGGTGGCAATGTAAATTGGTACAACCATGAGGGAAAACAATATGGAGGTTACTCAAAACATTAAATATAGATCTACTGTATCATTCAACCATTCCACTTCTGGGTATATACCCACAGGAAAGGAAAGCAGGATTTGATGAGATATCTGCAGTCCATGTTTATTGCAGCATTATTCATAATAGCCAAGATATAGACACAACCGAAATGCCCATCAACAGATGGATGAAAAAGATGTGGCACATATACACAACGAAATATTATTCAGACCTAAGAGACGAGGATATCATTCCATTTGTGAAAACATGCATGGAATTTGACTATACTATGCTATGGGAGCTAAGTGAAAGAAAGATAATTAGTGGATGATATCATTTGTACACGGAGTCCAAAAAAAAATTGGAATGATAGTTACCAGGAGGGGGCAGGGGATACGAGTAAGAGTACAAACATATAATGAATGTTAAATAAGCCACAGAGATCTAATGCACAGTATACTGAATGTAGACAATAGTATTGTACTGTAAGTATGCAGTGTGAAAAAACATCACTACATCAGCCATCATAGTACAATATAGAAGTGCATCAAAGTGAAGGCCATACACCTTAAACTGACATGATGTTACATGTCTAATTTATTTAATAATTTAAAAAATATATTGCATTCTATAACTTCATAAAATTAAATTTAGTGAATAAAATAAATTGTAAAAAATTCAGTGGGGCACCTGGGTGGCTCAGTGGGTTAAAGCCCTGCCTTCAGCTCAGGTCATGATGCCGGGGTCCTGGATTGAGTCCCGTGTCAGGCTCTCTGCTCATTGGGGAGCCTGCTTCCCCCTCTTTCCCTCTCTGCCTACTTGTGATCTTTCTCTCAAATAAATAAATAAAATCTTTTTTAAAAAATTGTAAAAAAATCAAGATACTGGTTACTTAAATTGAGGTGGGCAGATAGGTAAAGGAAATAGCATGTAGACTGACATAAGTTACCAGTTATATTCTTATTCTTCTCTTGACTTGCAAGCCCATAGGTAATCATTATATTTTTAAAAATGGTTGGATGGGGCGCCTGGGTGGCTCAGTGGTTTAAGCCTCTGCCTTCGGCTCAGGTCATGGTCTCAGGGTCCTGGGATCGAGCCCTGCATCGGGCTCTCTGCTCAGCAGGAGCCTGCTTCCCCCTCTCTCTGTCTGCCTCTCTGCCTAGCTCTGATTTCTCTCTGTCAAATAAATAAAATCTTTAAAAAAAAAAATGGTTGGATGGATGGATGGATGGATGGATAGTTGGGGTGGACGGACGGATAGATAGATAGTTGAATGGACAGATGGATGGATGGATGGATGGGTGGGTGGGTGGATAGGTAGTTGGATTGACAGATGGGTGGATGGATAGTTGAGGTGCACGGGTGGATAGATAGATAGTTGGATGGATAGATGAATGATGGATGGATGGATGAATGGGTGGGTGGGTGGGTGGATAGGTAGTTGGATGGACAGATGGATGGATGGATGCATAAATGGATGAATAGGTAGGTGGATGGATAGACAGTTAGATAGAAGACAGGTGGATAGGTGTAATTAAAAAAAAAAACAAAATAGACCAGTAATGCCAGTGAACTATGATTATCTCCTATCTTTGCAGCTGAGTTACTGAAAAACAAAGAAAACATCAGGGTAGAATTTGTGTGCCTGAGCGTGTTTCGTTCTAACCCGTGTGTTCAGATATCTAATACAAGTAAGGACTGAAACATATGTGCCCTTGGTGAAATGACTTCCTATGCTACTACTTCATTTTGCTGAGTGCTGCTGGCTGGAGTATAATATGGAACGCAGGGACTGTCCTTTGCCCCGGCCATTCCCTGAAGCCCCAGTTGGTTAAAGGATTTTAAATAGCTAATTCCCATCAACACCTTCATGTCATTGATTTTTTTCAGATGGCCTCTGAATGTAATTTTCTTAATCTGCCACAGTGAGCAATCACATTTAAACTCTAAATACCATGGTTCTGCGAAAAGAAATGGGGTTTTCTTTCTGAAAAGAGAGAGCAAAGAAGGAGGTTGAGTGAAGCACAAGGGTCAGGTTTCTGTTCATCTCCTGTCCTGCCCAGAATATCTGAATAGTCTTATCTTAGGGCTGGGGCTCTCTGCATGGGAATGAACTACAGTGGATGAATTCTTGGTGGCAACATACGGGCAACTGTACTTGACCATTGGGTGCCTTCATCCTCAGACAGTTGCTCAAAAGGAGCACTGTGATAGGGAGTCCATGTTCTATGTCTCATCTGAAGGAGCCAGAATATGCGCCTAGTGTTCTCCTCTTCATATCTCTTACAACTTCTCCACCTCCTCCATGGAAAAACATGGGTTTATTGTTCTATCTTCACCAAGACTGTGATATTTCAACTCTGGGTTTGGAGGTCATTACTTTTTTTTTTTTTTTTTGGCATTTATATGATCAAGAAAATTGAGGTGGGGTGGCAGGCAGGATTGTAATCCAATCCCCAGGGACCTACCTCTTTGTAGATTTCCCTCTTCTTAAGTGAGGGGACATTCTGAGGAATTGCCAAACTATCACTCTCATCATCAGATTATCTTACAAGTCCTGGTTGATGTTAAGAGAGAAAGAGAGTTTGTACTCCTTGGCCCTGACCTAATCAAGCTAGACCTTCAAAAGGACATCCTTCAAAGCCTGCAAGGAATTCTACAAGAGGGAGTTTCCCCACTGCTGCCTTTGAAGATGAACAAGATCATGCGAAAAGTAATGCAGAAAGCTGCTCGGAGGTGAGCGCAGCCCCGTGATGAAAGCCAGCAAGGAAATGGATTTGAGTCCTATGACCACAAGGAAGTAGATCTTCCCACAACCACGCAGGTTTGGAGAAGGACTCTTGAGCAAGAGCACAGATCAATGCCTGACTTTCAGTCTTATGAGCTCCAAGGAGAAGACATTCATGCTGTGCCAGATTGGACATTAACTGTATGTCATACTCAGGATAAACCTTACTGACAGTAAGGGGGGGAAATCATCTTTGTGACAGTCTTCCTGGTCACTACAAGATCAGTTTTTATTTTTTTCCAAACAGCAGTTTCCACATCAAAATACGACTACCCATTCTTTTCCAAAATCAAGATAATCTCCCCTGCCCTCTGGTGGAATTCCTCATTCACAAATGACACACGTTTCCTTTTTCAGATCCTAAATACTCTGTGACCATAAACTGATTGTATTAAAAAATTTATAATTAGCATACTGTACATTAGAAATCTAGAAACTTGATCCCACTGACAAGATTTTTAAACTTGAACTGTGCCAGAGATATATAACAAAAAATATTTTGCTATAGAGAAATAGAAAAATGTAAACTTTCTACTTCTGTAAGACTGTTTCACTTGCAACATCACAGATATTGAGATTATCTTTTAAAAGTTAATGATTTATTGTGTTTTTTCCAGACACTTACAACATAGGTATACTAGGGTACTGATATTTCTAGGATGATTCTTACAAATTAAATTAGTTTATTTTAATAATTAAATCCATAAGGGATGACGAGTAAGGTAAAAATGACCCATTCATGAATATTCACCACATTCCTGGTAACTCATATGAATATAAATCTTTAAAATTACATATGCATGCATTTCAAGGAGGATACATTACAGAGGACACACATTAGACTTTAGATCGCCATTTTCCCAATTTGAGAAAAACCAACCCATTTCTGTCAGTGGTGACAGATCCATTCAACTCACATTTATGTGCTCAAGAAATGTCCAAACCAGGCAATTATTGCAAACTGAAATTTTGAGGACTTCTAATTTTGTATTTTAGAATTGTCAAAGACGTGTAATTAGAAGGTCGGTGTATGTTCTTTTTAAAATGCCGCTAATGACTAGCTATATTGATGAAGATCCATAGCTCTTATTGTTGTGATTCAAAGATTTATTAATTTCTAAGAAGTGTTGCTTAAAAAGGTTGACCAGAATGTTGGGGAAGATGTAGAGATTTGGTAGAAAACTTTCTCTATTTTTGGGTTCCCTTGGGAATATTTCTTGGCTCTTCCTGGAGGAAGTATGTAAGAAAAGACATTCCATTGCTCTTTCTCTCTCACTTTGCCGAAATTCCAGGAAACACAAAAGAAATGACAGCCAGAACTGCTTCTAACTTATGATGAAAGAGAAACAAATTGACCCATGGCGCAGTCCCAAGGGGCAAAATGGTACAACTCAAATTTGGTGCCCATCCTGGGGTCAACAAACTGGCCAGCTACTGCAATAGCCACATGGGTGTGGGAAGCAGGGGTCCAACCAGGCAGGTTGGATGACATGCCAGTAGACGTCCCCTACAGGTGGCATATTCCAAGAGTGTACACCATTAAACCATTAAATACAGAATTTTCCAGATAGACTCCTTGGAGAAGATCTGATTCAAAATGGGTTCCCAAGGAGGGGGAGAAGGAAGCATTTTGCTATTCTAAAAACAAAGGTGGGATTCACCAAGGTGACATTCAGAGAGAGTTTGATGGAACAGAACACTATTGAGGAGTGACACCAATGGTGATTTCCTCTTCTACCCTTCCAGACATGTTTCCCAATATAAGTTACCCTTCTCCTCTCAGTCCTACAAATCATGAACATGAACTGAAGAAAAGATAATTTAGAGAATGCAAGATGTAATGAAGTGAATTCATGGCCATGGAGTGTCAGACATCTGGAGCAGCCCATTGAGTTGGACGAGCATAGGTCGAAAATGAAGTATCTCACCTGAGATACTGCTCTTCCTGGTCAAGGAGTCTTGCTTCAGTCTCTCCAAACTAGATCAGTTCTTTGTACTCTTGTATCCAGATACAGTTCATGGCAAATTCCCAAATCCTACAGTTGCAATTGCCCCATTCATTATAGCATAATAGCAACGACCGTATCTAGGCAGAGGGATTCATGGCATCTTAGAAAGGTCTGTGACGATGGTCCCACTCAAAGGGAACATGTGGAACATGGCAGAGGATGAATTTAACCCAGTGGGACCAAAAAAGATGTATGACACTGTCCAGCCCAGTCCCACCCCTGAAGACCTGATGGGAATTAGCTTATCTCAAAGGATGCCTTCTTTTAGAAAGGGAACGCCAAAAACCAGATGTGCCTTCACCTTCTACATAGTCCATTTCCTCCAATAAGCAGGCAAAACCATAGAAAAAGGTGCTTAGTGCAAGGAACTGCATTCACAAAAATAAATTCCCAGCCCTTTCACGGAGTGGGAGCTACAAACAAAACTTTGGTCATTGTGGAATGGTAAGTATATCATTTTGCACATGTGTTCGGAGCTTGAGGCTCATACTCAATGACATCAGCATTCTCTTTAAATTTGTCCTCCCATGAATCATGCTTTGGTTACTTTACAGTCAAATGTTGCTGATGTTGGGGACTGCTGTTGGTTTTGAATTGTATTACAAAACATGTTAAATGGTCGTTTTCAGATTGCTGACTTGTAAGAAAAGTAGTAATAGATCTATAGGGGAGAGATCTTTATAAATATCAGCATGTAAATGACTGACAAAATTAATGCTCAAGATGATGTCCGAGTCTACCCTTGGAATTTCCTTAGAAAGCAGTGCTCAGAGTTTCTCCTCTGCTGAAAGTCTCCAATACTCGGCCGGTAATTACATATCGATTCCACCTGTCAATGGCCATTCTGCCACGAGTCTTTTCCCGTGAAATGACAAATGTATCCAGTCAGAATTCATCCTGAAGCCATATCCGAAGGAAAACATCTTATTTACATAATGTCTGTGGGGAAAGAAAATTAGTCCAATTAGAAACTGAAAGGTGGAGATAATGTTGGAACAGGAATCCCATCAATACAAGGAATCTAATGTAATTATTTCACACACTTGTCTTAATAGGAGAATTTATGTCCTCTTTCTGAAGGAAAGGAAAGACCAGCATTTCAAGGGGGAAAGGGAAGGCTCGCTCCCACCATCTTTAATATGGCAAGGAGTTAATGGGACTGCAGGACAGAGCATGCCCACGTGCCTTTGCAAGAGAAAAATATAGACAGTACTATGTGTACATTACAGTCATTCTTACTTAAATTCTCCCACACTGTGTCTTGTATTCCTTGTGCTTCCTTTTTGTTTTTGCAAAAATAAATAAATAACATTTAAAAATAGTATCAACCATGACCTGTTTAATTTTCTTCATCATCATGACATGACCCTCTTTACTGTATTTTTATATTCCATTCACTTAATCATCTGTTTATCAAATGTATATTAATAGTCTATGGGGTGCCTGGGTGGCTCAGTGGGTTAAAGCCTCTGCCTTTGGCTCAGGTCATGATCCCGGGGTCCTGGGATCGAGCCCCGCATCGGGCTCTCTGCTCAGCGGGGAGCCTGCTTACTCCTCTCTCTCTGCGCACCCCTCTGCCTACTTGTGATCTCTGTCTGTCAAATAAATAAATAAATTCTTAAAAAAAAAAAAAAGAAAAAATAGTCTATGGTGGTTTTGGAAGAAGACGGAGTATGGAGTAAGAGTGGTGCTAGATACTAGGAAAATACTCATGGAAACATGTGACCCCTGTCCTCAGATATTTCAAATTCTAGTAGTTGGCTAAGCCTGTAAGTGATGCATGCCACCCATATTCCATACAAGCTCCAAGAGGACTGGGTGTAGAGTGCAATGAATATAGGGTCCGTGATGGCTAAGACCTTCCGGAGGAGACAGAGATGTTAAAAGAGATGACATTTGCACTGAAACTTTTTTGTTCTTTGTGTTACTTTGTATTTTGGTTCAAATCTAGTGAAATGATTCAAGGAAGGAGCAAGTAGATATGAGTAAATGCATTAATACCCTGTAGTATATTAATTCTTCCCTCTCCATCTTCCAAATTCATGATATGTGCCGCTCAGTTTTTGCTACGAGAATGGTCTTCCCCAAAGTTATGTAGAAATCCAGGTCACGATGCTTTTAACAGTCAGCATGGACCATCATAAGAAAAAAAACCACAGAGGGGGTGGCTTAACAGACAGACATTTATAGTCTCACAGTTCCCTTAGATCATGGATCAAGGAAGCCAGCATGATCTATACTGGAGAGAGCTCTCATTGTAACTTACACAGGTCCAGCCTGCTCTCTGATTCGGATGTCTCTTCTTACAAGGACATTAATCCAATTATGGGGGCTCTGCCCTCATGACTTCATCTAACCCTAAGGAGAGCCCAAAGACCCTTCTCCAAATACCATCACAACTTCAACATATGAATTTTGCAGGGACATACTTTAATCCATAGCAATGCTGAAGGCACTTCATCCTGAATCTATGAAACTGTTCACAAACTAAAAATGAGCCAACCTTGGATCACTGTAGTTATTTTTGGAGAAAAAAAAAGATAACTTTTAATAAAAAAATCTTTGGTTGATAAAATGAACGTAATGATTGAAGACATGTAAAAAATATCCAGGCTATATATTTACAGGCAAGGATATATTAGGTCAGTCTGAAAATACATTTAAAATTGAATTTGACCTAAGAAGATATTAACAAAGTCATTTACCATGATTAAGTAAGATTTATTCCCAGGATGCAAAGGTGGTTCAATATTTGCAAATCAATCAATGTGACACACCACATCAGTAGGAGAAAGGATAAAAATCCTGTGATCATTTCGATAGATACAGAAAAAGCATTTGACACAGTACAACATCTATTCATGATAGAAACCCTCCACAAAGTAAGTTTAGAGGCTATATAGCTCAATGTAATGAAGACCATCTATGAAAAACCCACAGCTAACATCATTATAAATGGGGAAAAACTGAGAGCTTTTGGTCTACAGTAAGGGACAAGACAAGAATGTCCACTCTTAACCACTTTTATTCAACATAGTACTGGAATTCCCAGCCACAGCAATCATACAACAAAGGGCATTAAAGGCATCCGGATTGGTAAGGAAGCTGTAAAACTTACAGTTATTGCAGACGACATGATTTACTATATAGAGAAAATCCTAAAGAATCCACCAAAAAACCACGGGAACTGAAAAATTCAGTAAGACTGTAGGATACAAAATCAATATAGAGAAACCCGTTGCATTTTGATACACCAATAATGAAGAAGCAGAAAGAGAAATCAAGAAGACAATCTCATTTGCAATTGAACCAAAAAGAATAACATTCTTAGGAATAAATCTAACCAAAGAGGTGAAAGCCCTGTACTCTGAAAACCATAAAACACTTGTGAAACACATTGAAGATGACACAAACAAATGGAAAGATACTCCCTTCTCATAGACTGGGAGAACGAATATTGCTAGAATGTCCATAAACCCAAAACAACCTACAGATTTAATGCAATTCCTGTCAAAATAACAACAGGACTTCTCACAGAACTAGAACAAACAATCATAAAATTTGTATGAAACCACAAAAAAAAAACAAAACCCAAGTAACAACAGCAATCTTGAAAAAGGAAAGCAAAGGTGAAGTCATCCCAAAACCAGACTTCAGGTTATATTACAAAGCTGTAGAGATCAATACAGTATGGTACTGGCACAAAACCCAACACATATATCAACAGAACAGAACAGAAAACCCAGAAACGAACTCACAGTTGTATGGTCAATTAATCTTTGACAAAGCAAGAAAGCATATCTAATGGGGAAAAGAGAGTCTTTTCAACAAACGGTGTTGGGAAAACTGGACAGTAACACGCAGAAAAATGAACTGGACCGCTTTCTTGGACCACTTTCTTACACCACACACAATAATTCAAAATTGATTAAATACCTAAATACAGGACCTGAAACCATAAAAAATCCTAAAAGAGAGATGGGCAGTCATTTCTCTGACATCAACCATAACAACATTTTTGTAGATATGTCTGCAGAGGCAAGAGGGAAAAAAAAAGCACAAATATACTCTTTGGACTACATCAAAATAAAAAGCTTCTGCCCGGGAAGGGAAACATTCTACAAACTAAAAGACAGTCTACAGAATGGGGGTAGATATGTGCAAATGACATATCCAATAAAGAGTTGCTATCCAAAACATATAAAGAGCTCATACAACTCAACACATGCAGAAACTAATCCAATTAAAAATGGGCAGAAGACATGAACAGACATTTCTCCAAAGAAGACATCCAGATGGCCAACAGACACAGGAAAAGACGCTCAACATAACTCATCATCGGGGAAATTCAGATCAAAACTGCAATGAGATGTCACATTACACCTGTCAGAATGGCTAAAATCGAAAACACAAGACACGACAAGTGTTGGCAAGGATGTGGAGAAAAAGGAACCCTCTTACACCGTTGGTGGGAATGCAAGCTGGTGCAGCCACTCTGGAAAACAGTATGGAGGTTCCTCAAAAAAGTTAAAAATAGAGCTACCCTACAACCCAGTAAGTCCACTACTGGGTTTTACAAAAACAACAACAACAACAAAAAAAACCCCATAATTCAAAGGGATACATGCACCCATATGTTTATATCTGCATTATTTATAATAGCCAAATTATGCATAAATAAAGAAGATATGGTATGTGTGTATGTATACACATACAGGTGGTGTATCTACACACACAATGAAATATTACTCGGCCACAAAAAAAAGAGTGAAATCTTGCCATTTGCAACAGTGTGGGTAGATCTAGAGAGTTCAATGCTTAATGCAATGAATCCTTCAAAGAAAGACAAATACTGTATCATCTCACTCATGTGTGGAATCTAAAAACAAAACAAGTGAACAAAGGAAAAGAAGAGATAAACCAAAAAACAGACACTTGAGCATGGACAACAAACTGGTGGTGACCACAGGGGAGGTGGGTGTGGGATGGATGAAACAGGCAAAAGGATTGAGAGTACCCTTTTCTGGACAAGCGCTGAGTGATATATGGAAATACAGAATCACTAGATTGCACACCTGAAACAAATGCAACACCGTTCGTTAATTATCCCGGAACTAAAATTTAAAAACATTAATTTGCAAGAGCTAACTTAGCTTATTTGTCCTCAAACCCGAGGCTCTGTCTATATAAAGCACTCTTGTATGGTGGGATCATGCAGCGCTATTTACAGACAGCAAAAAGGCAGAGATTGGGATTCTGATGTCAAATTTTCAGTGTCAGGAGGTATCTTTTTTTTTTTTTTTTCTACATATGTCACCCAGTGACACCAAGAAGAATCAGATTTCTGTGACTAACATACAGAAGAGAAGCCAGGTGTGTCCTTCTAGCTACATGACGGTTGCATTGGATTTTCTAGTGAGGCTCCCATAGAGACACATCTGCATAAAGGCAGAAGAGAGAAGTGACCCTTCACATTTCCTGTCAAGGGGAGAATCGCCCCCTCAGTGTCTTTGAAAGATGTTCATGGGACGTCTTCAAGGGAGTCTGTGTTGACACTGGGCCAACAACCCTGCTGAGTGAGAAAACCCTGAGTACTCCTTCCTGGTTCACAGCATTTAGACCTACTTGAGCAATTTTGAAAGACACGACCTGCAATTTTTGGCATAGAGCTGGTGAGATGCTGGGGCCGGTTCATAGTGGCTTGAGAGCTAATTATTACATTTTCAGGAATTTTGTGAGCTGTTTAATATCACTTAGGTGGTTTAAATTGGCAGTGAAGATGATATTTGCATCAAATAACTCGGGAATGGCTATAACTCAGGTCTTTTTTTTTCCCCCGTCCTTAGAGGCACTTGCTAAATATTTACCAGCACACTGCTGCATGTAATTCAAACCTTTGGTCTATTACCTGGATGTTAAAAAGCCAAGTCAACCACCTCATAATTATTTATATACAACCAGTTTTCTTCCGTCTGCATGGA
Source organism: Martes martes (assembly GCF_963455335.1). Classification (NCBI taxonomy): domain Eukaryota; kingdom Metazoa; phylum Chordata; class Mammalia; order Carnivora; family Mustelidae; genus Martes; species Martes martes. Next base: position 2,805,372 of record NC_137897.1, on the reverse strand, counting down.
AGAGAATTTCTTGCTAGCCCTGGTGCACCAGATAGAATCAAATTGTTTAATTTGATCCAATACTGCAATTTGGGGGAATAAAAAGAGTATTTGCTTCCTACACAAACAAGATGGTTTTGATTCATAGCTCCCTGCTCCTCCCCAACTAAAAGCAACTACAAGCCCTAGAAATAACACAAGGGACAACCAAGGAATTCTGAAAGGTGAAATGCAGAAGGCAAACTGCTTTAGGATCTCAGAATTATTATATGATGACACCAGGTAAGTCTAGCACCACCAGCAAAGGGGATTGATCCTTCCAATAGTATGTAGCTGGGGGAGGCACCCTCCTTCCCTGACAGCACCGAGACTCCCATTCTCACCCAAAGACACCAAGAGTCAAATTCCCACCAAACTGATGTGTTGATTTTAATGCAACTGCTATGAAAATCCCAGCAAGATTTTTTTGTAGATATGGACAAGCTTATTCTAAAAGGTAGAACACAAGACAGCCACTGTACAGCAGCTGAAGCCATTTGAAAAAGGAGAGGAAAGGAATATGGTCATGCTACCATATATGAAATCTTAACATGGTCTCGTAGGGATCAAGACAGTATGACATTGCTGGAGGGATACAGTATGCTCAGTGGAACACAGTCATGAAACAGAAACAGACCCACACAACCCACGTGTCAACTGATTTATGTCAAACTTGCAAAAGAAATTTAAATGAGGAAACACAGTTTTTCAAGAAATAAAGTTAGAGCAACTGCCCTTCTCTCTATAGACACCCAACTAACCAAATAAAGAAACAAAGCCCTCAACCACAAATCTTAAAAATTAACTCAAAGTTGAACACTGGATTCAAATGTAAACATGTTATCTTTAAAGAAAAACACCGGAAAACAATCTCATAAAAGTGAAAAACTTTTGCTACTTGGAAGCCTGTGTGAAGACAATGGAAAGATAAGCTACAGAGTGGGAGAAAATACTCACAAACTTCATATCCAATACAGGACTAGTATCTACAATAATAAAGAACAGTCAGGACCGAAGAAAGACAAAAATCCATCGCAAAAAGATGGAACACAGAGGAAATTGTAGGGCATTGAAAGGATTCTATATGATATAGCAGTGATGGATCCATGTGATTATACATAGTCAAAACCCATAAAATGCACACCACCAGCAGTAAACCACTGGCATCAATTAATAACACTGTATCTCACAAATTGTGTACAGGAGAGAGCAATGTGTGGGAACTCTATATTTTCTGCACAATTTATCTGTCAACCTAATGCTGCTCTAAATAAAAAAAGTCTATTAACTTTTTTAAGAACAAAAACATAAATCGACTGTGCAGGCTACATTTTCCTCATTTTGCCATGGACTTGGGGAAAATTCCTCCATATCTGGCACATGAAACATGCTGTTTTCCACCAAAGGCAGCAACTTTGCAGATAGCTTCATTCTGTTGACCCTTCTGGAGAAGCCATCTGAGAAGACCACACAATGCTGCTGGTCACTCACTGAGCCCCAGTGAGCCTGAAATATTGCTCTGGGTCATCAAACCCCCCACCCCGACCTTTGACTCTGCACTCATCTATGGACATCCCCTTTCTCCCCATCCTTCTCCCCTCCACACACAACCTGGAACCCAGAAAAGAACATGACTGTGTTCCACGGACTTATCTTTAGAGGGGAGACTATTTCCTCCCCTCTACATGCAGCAAGCAGTGTGACCAACATTTGCTCTGAAGGCATGCCCTCCACTTGATGAAGCTCTGTGATGGGTGATTTTCGGTGCCCCTCAAATACTAAGACTGTAGCTCAACTTTGCATCTTACTAAAAGACAAACATGGAGCTCCTTGATCCTGGCCAGAACCAAGCCCATAAGAGTTCCATGAAAAACCATCTGGCTGGAGTGACTCACTGGCTTTGGGGCTGGCACTGTGGTTCTTGTAATTTGAATCTTGACTTACCTCAAACCTATGTCTTAAAGGAAAAGGATTCCACTCCTATGAACACTACTCCAAATAAACTACTGGCATCAGGAGACACCCTGAGTTTAAAATAAGGCTTTCAATACATAGGAATGTTTGGAAGACATGACAAATATGTATTCATGGGAAAAAAAAAAAAAAAGAATTGTTGAAGACTTGATTTTGGGTAGCTAACCCAAGAAAAGTAAGTCATTCTCATTGTTTTCCATGGCAGGTAATAATCCCTTTTAAAAAAATTATTTTGGAATTTAGGATTGACTATTCTAAATATGAATATCCTATTTATTTTAATATTGGGAGCCTGGTAAGGTAAAAGTTAAAATACAATGCTCACATTCAATTTTATTATTTATACTTACATAAAAGTTCAGAAATGATTATATTGTGATATTTCTAAGTATAATGAATTAATGACTCTACCTCGAGCAAATGGTTGAAATATCTTTTCTAGTCACAATTTTTTTCCCACATTTTTTAGGTCAAACTAAATATTTTACTCTTTAAAAATGAAGTTTACTCAAGAATACTGTCTCTTTAACCATAAACAGCAATTTGGATGGGAAACAGAGTCCAAAAGGCAGTAATAGAAATGTTAAAAAAAAAAAAAAAAGAAAAGTCATGTATATGTCATGTACATGTTTGATTTTCCTGGAGAAAGAGACAAGAGACTAATGTTAGGGATTCTTCTATCTACCATAACCCACCAAAAAAAAAAAAAAAATACATAGAGTTAACCTTTGAACAACATTGGGGTCAGGGGTAATGAACCCCCATGAGTTGAAATGTGCATATGACTTCTGAGTCCCCTAAAAACCTAAATACTATCAGCCTCCTGTTCACCAGAAGCCTTGCTGATAACATAAATTACCGATTAACACATATTTTATGTATTAAATGCATTATATACTGTGTTCTTACAATCGAGTAAGCTTCAGGCAAGACAATGGTATTAAGACCAACAAAAGGAAGAAAAAGTCAATTTATAGGACTGCACTGTGTTTACTGAAACAAATCTGTAGGTCAGTGGGTGGTCACAACTCACACTCGTGTTGTTCAAGTGTCGGGTGTATAAGAGATGAATCGAAGTAAATGCATTTTCCGTCCTTTTACCCACGTCGTCTTTTACAACACAAACTTATGTTGAACTATAACATTAGCTTTGGGATTTTTACAGATTCTGCCATAAATAGAGCCTTGATCAAACTCATGCTTTAGCTCCAGTTTTGTCTTTTTTCTTGGTTTCCTTTGGAGGAGTATGGGAATGGTTTCTTGAAACTATAACACATCCTTCGCCCCCAAATGTAGGTGAAGTGTGAAAAAAATCATTCACAAAGGATCCAGGGGGCTCTCTTGGGCTGAACGGTGTCCCCCCGAAATTCACAGGTTGACGCCCTAACCCCTAGGACCTGAGAATGGGAATCTTTTTGGAGGTGGGGGTCTGTAAAGAGTGGATTATGGTAAAAGGAGGTCACGAGGGTGGGCCCTGATGCCGTAGGACTGGAGGGGAGGCCCATATAGAACCGTTGAATGGAGAACCCATCTCACCTTATTTCCATACTGATTCTCTTTCAGCAAATAGGAAAGCATTGTTGAAACCTTTTGAAGGTCTGCCTGACCCTTTCCCGTCTCCACAACGCAGAGAAATCTGTTTGCTTCTCCATCTGTCCCGGACGTCTGCCATTCCAACAAGTTGCTTTGAACTTGCGTTCCTTCCTCTCAGGGTAGCCAGTGGCTTTTTTTCATGTTTGCTCTTTTTGGGTTTTGTCTGATCTTTTTTATTTTATTTTATTTTTTTTTTTGGTAAGATAATGGCGGATTCACATGCAGTCTTAAGAATTCATATAGAGAGATCTTATGAATGGTTTACCCTGTTGTCCCCATCTTATTAAATTATAATATCGTATCACGATGAGGATAGAGTCATTAATACAACCAAGATACAGATCATTGCCATCAAAGCTCCCTCATGATGCCCTTTTAGACAGAAAAGTAACTGGAATTAGACAGTATGTAGTCTTTGGGGATTGACTTTATCCAGTCAATTTTTCTCTCAAGATTTATCCAACTGGATGCAGTTATCAATCATTCATTCCTTTTTATTGCTGAGTACTGTAACATGATGGAAGTCCCTCGTTGTCCATGGGGGCTAGGTTTCCAACCCCCAGTGGATGCCTGAAATCATGGGTAAGTAAGGAATGTATAGGGTCCCTGGACGGCTCAGTTGGTTAAGCGTCTGCCTTCAGCTCAGGTCATGATTGTGGAGTCCTGGGATCACATCCCACATTGGACTCCCCGCTCAGCAGGGCATCTGCTTCTCTCTTGCTCCCTCTCTCTCAAATAAATAAAACAAAATAAAATAAATATATAGCACATATGTTCTGTTTTTTCATACATACACATACCTATGATGAGCTTTGCCTTGTAAATTAAGCGCAGTAAGAGATGAACACATAACTAAGAGGAAAAGAGGCCAGTGGTAACAACATACTGTAATAAGTTATGTGATGTGCTTTCCCCCTCCCTCAAAATACGGTGCTGTCCTCATCCCTGTGCCTCCGGGAATGATGTGAGATGGTAAAATGCCCACATGATGAGACGAACTGAGGCCGGGGACGTGGGCACTGTGATGTAGCGTGAGGCTACTGTCCACCTTCCACGGATCCAACAGGACGAGCATCAGCTTCAGAAACGGCAGATGCGGTGGGGTAGAGGGGGGCCACGTGTAAGGATACATCACAGTAGGGGCACCTGGGTGGCTCAGTGGGTTAAACCTCTGCCTTCACATGATCCCAGCATCCTGGGATCGAGCCCTGCATCGGGCTCTCTGCTCAGCAGGGAGCCTGCTTCCTCCTCTCTCTCTGCCTGCCTCTCTGCCTGCTTGTGATCTCTGTCAAATAAATAAAGAAAAATCTTAGAAAAGAATACATCGCAGTGGTACATCATTCACTTGCAAAAGAACTTACTGGCCATGCCCAGTTTAGCACCATGAGCATAGAGCTACTAGGATGATCTATGTACAAGAGTTTACGTAGCCACAAGTATCCATTTCGCTGGTGTAAATCCCCAAAAGTTCTGGGTCATATAGTCGCTGCTCATTTACTTTTTTAGAGAAATTTCCAAATTGTCTCCCAGAGAGACAATTACACTGATGCTACCGTAGAGTCCTACACATGACCCAGTGTCTGCGCAGTTCTGCCAGCATTTCGTGTCCTCACTTCACTTTATTTTGGTCATTCTCACACCTGGGTAGTGCTATCTCCCGGTGACTTTAATTTGCAATGTGCCTGATGCCCAGAGACAGCAAATCTCTTTTCCTCTCTTTGTCATCCGCAAGCCTCTATGTCTTGTCTTTGTCCCATTTTCTGATTAGGTTGCATGATTTCCTTCATTGTTGACTTTGCAGAATTTTTTTTTTTTTAAGCATCTTCTTTATTTGAGAGAGCCAGAGAGAACTTAAGCAGGGGAGAAGCAGAGGGAGGAGAGTGAGAATGTCAAGCAGACTGCCCACTGACCATGGTGTACCGTGTGGGGCTTGATCTCATGACCCTGAGATCATGATCTGAACCGAAATCGAGATTCAGATGCTGAATGCACTGAGCCACCCAAGTGCACCAAATTTGAACAATTTCTTATATATATTCTAGCTGTTAGTCCAGATGTTTGCAAATATTATCCTGGCCGGTCTATTTTTAATGTCTTTTTTTTTTTTAACTCCTTTAATCACTTATTAAGTTTCAAACAAGAAGCATTTTGAGATCTAACTTCTCTGCCGCTTTACCTTTTCAAGCGCATTTTGTGAGGAGAAGTATTTTATGAGTTCTTGCTCTCCATATATTTTTACTGTTAAAGAAAGAGCTTTGTTAGCCACATAAGTAATTAATGCAATTTTACTCAATGGCCTAAGTGCGTAACTACTTATTTTGCATTATTTTCGTGGTTAAGGATATACATGAATTCCAGGATTTCCTTGTGATCCTAATTGCTACAATTGTACTCTTCTTTTATAACATAATGTGGACTTTAAATTAACAAGGAAAAGAACCAAATGTATTCAATTTTATTCTCATCTTCACATTACTGAGCAGATAAGTAAGCCTCCACACTATGTGTTGGATACAATGTTTCCTAATATTAACATGGTAAACAAAATCAGAATACCCATCACAGTAGATGCATAATTATTGATTAAAACTTGATACTGTTCCTAAATGTAAAAGTAAGAAAATCAAGCAAAGTATCAGAACTAGAAGGAAACACCCTAACTCAATAAATACACTTACGGAAATCCAGCCTCATAATGATACTGATAATGAAACAGAAGGAACTTTTTCTTCAAAATTAGAACAAAGGAAGTGTATCTGTTACTTTGATGCACGTCCAGCACAGGAGAATAAAGTATGCAAATTATAAGAAGAAAAGCATGAACATTTTCACAGATAAACTGATGTCTCAGTCATAAAAAAGGACAGAAACATTTATCCATTAATAACTCAGCAATTATATGATACAAGACCAATGCAATCATTAAAAAAAAAAATAAATATTTTCCCTCCTTGTTGCAAATCATTTACAATAACTACGACATACAATGTACATTGGGGTTAATCTGGGAAAAAAAACAAAACAAAACTTTGTGTGACTTTTTGCCACTTTTCCAGGAAATGACAAAATTGGATTTTAAAATGAGAGGAAAAATTGCTTTATTCTTTCCACTTTTGAATTTCTGCTTGTTGCCTCTGGCTTTTCTTCGTGCAGTGGCTTTTTCAAGAATGACCATAAAACGATGGTCACAGGTTACTGTAGCAATCGACAAGTGTGTGGGATGCAGACATTCAGAGACAAAACTCCCATCATAGAAGAAGGAACTTTTGAACAATGCTGAAAATTCTTCCAGGAACCTATCAGAGAAAAAATCCGCTTCCAGGCTTATATATTTGACCTTTATAAAATCCAAAACCCACAAGAGATTTCTGTCATCCGGACAGGTGTTCACAGAATTCCTATTCAATGAAAGATATGCCTTTCCTGAGCCTTGACCTCTTATGCAGATTTTTGTGACCTCCATACAAACAAGGAAAAAAATGGAAATAGAGACACTGACCTTGGACAGGAGAGGGAAGAAGGTGACAGGTGGCTTGATGGTTTAACCTTGAGATCATTTCAGACTTCCAAGCTGAAAACACTCAGATGCCATCGGACAAACCATCCAATGAGAAGTAGGGACCAGCATGCTCTATAGAAGCAGAAAATCAAGGAAAAAAAAAAAAATCTCTCTTGTTCCATGTGTGGACAATGTTCATGATATAGGAAATGTAGTGATGGGGATGGCTCAGAGATGGTTTCTGAGTTCCTAATGATGGTCTCGGTCTTTATCTGGACATTGCTCATATATTCTCATTTTTGTAAAAAGTCCATAGCATGTTACTCTGATTACTTGTATTTTTAATCAGAATGGTTTCTTTTGATAAAACGTATTCTTTAACCAAATGAGAAAAATACATTTTTCCCCCCAATCATCTCTTAGAAAGTTGACTCATTCCAAAGCAAATGTTCTCAGTATTAAACCAGACGCCTTCTTTTGTAGTGAGCACCAATGTTCAATCAAGTAATGTTAGTAGAATGGTAACCCCTCGGTCTTGAGCGATAATTGCACTTTTTGAATGAAATTCTGCATAAAGAAATCTGGCCATCCCTGAAACAAAACACCTAGCAATTCCAGAGGGCAAAGAGAAGCAAAACATCCTCTTATTTTAGAATAGCATGTGTTTTAGCGGCTCATACAAAGACTGTCGCCCTGAAACAAATGGCCATGCTTCTTCAACACGGTCATCACACCAGAATAATTTGGGACCCGTTTTGTAGGATTTCTCTTTCTGTAAAATGCCATGAAGCTCTCCCTCCGTGAAGCCGTTCACGATGTCTTTGCAAATCTTGTTTCCAAATTGCAGAGGGAAATGTTCACTCAATTACACACTTGGGAGCGAACGTTGAAGCACCTCACACGCGATCATTTCATCCACCAAGAGCCCCGTAATAAGAGTAATTGCTTGGTAAACTCTCACTTGCACCGATTAACTCTTTAAAAAATCATTTACCGGCTTACAGTCACCTAGTTACCCGCGCGTCAAACTGAGAGGTAAAACCTACACACGCTCTTGGCTGATTTCTTACTCTTGTACTTACCAAAGGCTAAACGGTGAAGGATTTTGTGGCCATGGGACTTAAAAACTCTACATTCTAAACATTGCCATTTGGCGACTTTGTTTTTTCGTGGTTTTTTTTGTTTGTTTGTTTTTTGGATGTAGAGTTCCTAAATCTGCGATTACAAACATCCAAAAGATTATTAAGATTGTGCCGCTGCTTAACATACATCTTTAGAATTTATTTCAACACGCAACACTTTTCGTGTTTCAAAATTTAAAAACAAATGTATGAACGGATAAATATTGGGAAGGCTTGCCTCTCTATGTGCCCCATACAGACAGCCCTACAAACCCTATTAATTGTACACATGTTTATATATTGTCCCAGTATTTTTATGTAGTTAGAATCAAGTATAAATATGCATGCAAATAAAATAAGCACAAATATATATTTAAATTAAGTATGTACAAATAACTACAAATATATATACATTTTCACTCATTCTTTTTGCTCAAAATTCTGCTGTGCACTTCGACTTTTATTCCCCAAGTAATTGTTTATCTTTTTTTACGATTTTTATTATTTTTTAGATTTAACTTAATTTTTTTTCAGTGTTTCAAAATTCATTGCTTAAGGATTTTTATTTATTTGTCAGAGAGAGAGAGAGCAGAAGCAGGGGAGTGGCAGGCAGAGGGAGAAGCAGACTTCCTGCTGAGCAGGGAGCCCGATGCAGGACTCGATCCCAGGACCCTGGGATCATGACCTGAGCTGAACGCAGCCGCTTAACCGACAGAGCCACCCAGATGTCTTGTGCCTTTAGTTTTCTATCTAAAATGTTTCCATACCCAAGGTCAACAAGATTTTCTTTTATCTCTAGTAGTTCTATAGTTTTGCCTTTTTTTTTTTATTTGGAAGCCTGTTTCTTCTAAGTTAATTTTTGTGAGGGTTGTAAGTTTTGTGCCTCTATTTTTGCTTAGGATTTTTTATTTATTTATTTATTTTTTATTTTTTCTTTTGACCCACTAGTTATTCAGGATTGTGTTAAAGTTCACATATATGTAGATTTTCCAGCTTCCCTCTTGTTTATTTTGAGTTTCATACCATTGTCATCAGAAAGGATACGTGGTATGATTTCAACCATCTTTAACTTTGCTAAGACTTGTTTTGAGGCCTATTACATGATTTATCAGGAGAATGAATGTTCTGTGTACACTTGAGAAGGATATATTTTGTTGCCGTTGGGTGGCATATGCTATAAATGTTCATTTTGTATAAAGTATGGTTCAAGTCCAATGTTTCCTAGTTAAATTTTTGTCTGGACGATCTACCCATTAATGAATGCTGAGTATATCACTCCCCTGCAATCATTCTGTGGTCTTTTTCTTCTTGAGACTTGTTACTATTTGCTTAATACATTTAGGTGCTCTGATGTGGGGTGTATATATATTTCCGGTTGTTGTAGCTTCTTAAAGATGGGTCCCTTCATCATCATATCATGACCTCCTTTGTCTCTTATTACAATTTTTGGCTTCTGAAGTGTTTTTTGCCTGACGTTAAGTATAGCCTTCCCTTCTCTCTTTCGGTTTTGGTTTTGGAATACCCTTTTCCATGCCTATGTTTTGCGTGGACATGCATGTCCTTAAAACTTAAAACTGAGATCATCACCTGAGCCGAAGGCAGATGCTTAACCCACCGAGCTACCCAGGCGTCCCCTAATTGTTTAACGTGAACATCTTTTCAGATCTCTCCGTAAGATGATTTTTCTTTTCCTTTAGCACACCCCTGTAGCATTCCGTGCCTTGGATGGATCATCACAGCTGTGCACGCTCTTGCCGTAGTAGAAAGCATGTGCATGACTACCCACGCAGGTGTCCCTTCTGTAGGGGAAGATAAACATCTTCTCCAGCTACACTTCCAGATTCTCGGCTCTGTCTTTGCAACAGCAGACGCCTTCACAAGAGAAAAGCACACACAAATGTGTGCAATCCTTTTACATGACACGGGAGCCTTCGTAGAAGTCAAGACGCTGAGAGACATTTTTGTACTGAGCTTGAGGAAGCATGGACAGTCTTGGACAGATGCAGTAGGACAGCAGGGTACGAGCTCGGGGTAGTAAACCCGGGAAAGTTAGCAAGATTGGTTTCTTCGGATTCCTTTTGCCGTACCTCTGTCTTGTGTACAAGGATGCTCTCCTTTATTCTGGATTTGGCAAGGGCCCCTCTCACCTGGGAAAATCACAGCCTGCTTCAGGGAAAAGGCAGATGGTCCTTCCTGCACCCGCCATTTCCCACATCCCTTCAGCTGAAGAGAGTAAGTGCCTTGACTGGGGTCGTGCACCCTGAACCCTGTCACCTCACACTAATGCATGTGTACTGAGAGGGTACGTGTTCAAATGAAGATCGTTGGTTCGGTTCACAAGTGCTCTTGTCATTGGGATGGTTTTCCCATACTGTATCCTACAGTCCTTGCACTATTTTCATTCCCTCTTGCCAAAAATGTAAGAGAGAGGGTGCTCCTCTCCCAACAGCTTTGCCGAGAACCTCTGTTATTCAACTTTGGATCCCGACAATCTGATCTAAAATCCCCGTGGATTTGACTTTGCTGTACAGTACTCTGAGTCAGGTGCTAGTGTGAGCCGCCATATTTCAGATGAACACACACACATGCACACGTACAGATGCACTCAAAGACATACACAACGTCATACAGACACACTCAAAGACACACAAACACACATACACACACACAGTGCCAATGAGTTTACCCAACACTGTCAAGCTGAAAGTAGAAACACAGCCAATTGGTTTTCCATCACAGGTACCATTTTGAACCCCAAGAAAAATCACAACTGGGCAAACTCATGTCCAGGATGCTGGAGGACTGCCCCCAGGAAGCTCAATCAGCCAGATTCACACCAGAACTCCTTTCTCCTCAGACAAGAAGATCTTCGGTCCATCCTCGAATTGCTCTATCCCTTGAAGCCTCATTGGTTCGTTGTTTCACTCATCACCCGTCCCTCGTCCTTTCGCAGACCCTCCTGCATCAAAGCGAAGCAAGCCTTTCCCAACATATGACTTCTCGAGTTCCTGTCTTTGTATGACACTCTCTCGTCGCTAAACGCATTCAGGTGGCTTTGACAACCATCTTAGACTTCCCTTTCGTATTCAGACCTATTTCCCCCCGATGGGAATTTCTACACAAGTTTCCTATAACATCAAAAACGCTTTCATTCGTTCATATAATTTATTCTTTCCTTCCAGAAACACGTTTTGGTCCCTCTGAGCATTCCAGGCAGGAAGGAGCTGTTTCACGCATCACCTGCCCATGCTGTGTGAACCGATAACTTGGATTTCTTTGTGACCACCTAATGACGGACTATCACTGGTACCACTGGACCTTTCCCAATTGCTAAGGATTTCCCTTACAGTGCTCAAGAGCACGTCGATTTGAAACTGATGGAAAACCTTGAAAGCCAGACATCCTTCCATGTAAAAAAAGACAAATGCTTCTCTCTCTTACGCTCTCCTTGTCAGGACACCATGACCAAAAAAAACTAAAATGTACATGTTAAATAAATGAAAATATAGGTATTTAATTACCACCTACATACTACAGACATTCGCGCATGCTATAAATACATGTATATACATATAAAACATGTATACAATGTATATCTTACTTTGTATGAAGTATACAATATAGTTATTATGTTATATTAAAGCCATATGTATCATACCTTAGTATATGTTATATGTGATAAGTGTAAATACATATTGCTCTGTATTAAAATTACAGTATACTATTTGTTACAGTATATACACATAGTATGCATGTATATTTGGACAATTTTATTATTTTATTCTTTATATATAATTTTGTTCTTTCTGTGTAATTTTATCCTTTGTATATAATTTTATTCTTTGTATGTATGTACATATATACACATACATATACACAATTGCTACATCATCTTTATTATATTTAAACCAAAGATAAACATTTTTTACTACATTTCTAAGTAGCGACATTGCCTACGAAATTTTTAGAAAATTTCAGAATTCCTGAGGAAACAGAGCAAACATAATTCAGAGGCAAGTAATTTTACTATCAACATTTTAGAAACCCTGCAAATACCCTTTAAGATTATTAAAGATGCATTTGCATGAGCCAAGCTCCTTCTCGTCCCTAATTTTTATCAGGCATGCTGGTTTCAGAGCAGCTGATGTGGTTCTTGATTTCCCTAGTGGCTCCTGGGCTGATGCAGGGTTTCAAATCAAGGGAGGTTTACTCCCCCAGAATGAGAATGAGGAAATTTATTTCCTGCCAAGAATTCAGGAGAGCTTTAGAGAACAGAGTGTGCTTTCTCAAGACTCTTCAGCAAAATATCTCTAACAAACATGTGGAGAGGTTAAGAGAGAATTCTTTATTCCCTCGTGTTTTAAGAAACACTTCAAGTTTTCCTCTGGACGGGATCGGGGTCTGTCGTGATTAAAATATCAAACTGGTGTTTAGACCAATGCAAATGACTCTGTGTCACGTGATGTAAATACTGTACGTATCTGGGAATGAGCTGCATTCCCCGCAACGCGGCCTGCACGAGCAAAGACTTCAACTATTCAGGGAGGGCATGAGATCCATCTAAATGTTATGTCCCCTAATTCCCGTGCCTACTGGTTATTACAGCCCCACGTCGCCTGACCTTATGTGTCCACTGGGGCCAGCATGGGGCTCTGTCACTTTGAGGAGCTTGGGGTCTTTGCTCTTGGTGGGTGGGTCGGGAGTCTTCTATCGACATCTGTGACGTTCTTAATTTCCTTGTTTTCCTCTGCTGAAACCCTCTAGGTTTCAGTGCCGACAAGAGGCAGTCAGTTCCCATGGGTAGAGGGCCTTAGTAGGGTTTGGCATTGATTTCCAAATATTTTAGGGAGTCCAAGCTTCTGGACGTTGATTCTCTAAGAGTCTTGATTTACTGAGCATGGGGATGCGGTCAGGGGCCAGGGGCCATGCAATCATCACCCCAAACCCCACCCCCAGGATACATTTGCAAAGGTCAGGAGATGTTTTTGGTTGTCCCCACTGGGAAGGAATGCTGGAGGCGTAGCGTGGGTAGATCCTAAACATCTTGCATCGCACAGATTTTTCCTTCTGTGGGTCAGAAAGTCGACAGTGCTGAGGTTGAGAAAATGCACGAGAGCTTTTGGACGTGGGGCAAGACGGGCTGGTTAGGTGGAGGAAGTTGTGTGACTCCACTTTTGGGTACGATGGAGTCTCTGTGAGGGACGGGGGTCTGTGTTTGGATTCTGTGGGAACTGGGAATGGAGATTAATGCACGGGATGAGTCTTGGTGTTTGTCATGGCGCAATGCTGTAATGATCAGGAGCTCTACTCAGATCCCTCACTGTCTGACATCTCAGCTAGCTGAGACGTTCCAGACTTTGGGACCTGGGTTCTTTCTCTAATGCCAGAAGGCATTGGACTGCTCTCTGCCCCACTTCCTAACGCTGGCCTGCATAGGGTTCCTGAGCTCTTTGGAAAGACCCTAGAGGAAAACACACACAGTATTGGTAAACGGCCAACCTTGCCTGGGTTTGGTCCCTGCACGCACATGTTTCTTCCTGTGTCTGGAACCGATGTTCAGACTAAGCCCATCAACCAAGCCTTACACAGACATGAAGTGAGATGTTGAGGCACGGTTTGTGCTGGAAAATGAGTGGCCACACAGCGAGACCTCTCCATAAAAACCAAGGAACATCCATCCTTGTGTTGATGGATTTCTCTCTTGGTGTTAAGCCTTGTGGCATTGCTGGGCATTGTGTATAATTGGGCAGGATGAAGAAGTCTGTAACGCACACTCCACAAATATACCCTTTGTGCATGTTCGTTGGCTGGAGTATGGGCCACGTCTTATTCAGAGGGATTTCCTCTAAAGGCCTTATATAAAAAGTCTGTGTTTTCTTATGGGTTTTCGTTTGTTTTTCACATTTCTTTATCTCTACAGCTAAATAAATGCAAGTGACTAATGCTTTCCCTGAAGACATCCCGGTGATGTTATAGTTGCATGTGAATGAGGTACCGTTATAAGTTGGCTGCCGTAAAGGACTTGCATTGAGCTGAAACAGAGAATGTACCCGGTTCTCTCCATCCCAACAATAACTGTATCCTAAGTTGGTTAGGAATTCGTTTCCAAGGCCAAGCAAGATCTGGCAGCAACCCCTTAAATCAGGAATACATTATTCACGCCAAAAGGATATGATAAACAACAAAGCGTACACTTTGCAACGCTTTCAGACACAAGTTGAAACTTGACAGCAAATGTGTAGTGTAAAATTTATCAAAATGATTAAAATTTAAAAACGAGCATGCCAATGTAAATTTTTCAAAAACTTGTTTGCTTTTACCAACATCATTTTTATTCTTTCTCTGGAGAACAACGCAAACATGCATGCATTATCCAGTGAATGTATGCATCAGTAATGTTAATTATAAGATTCAAGTGCATCTCCAGAACTTTGACCATAAAACCATATTTCTGGGGTGCCTGAGTGGCTCAGTGGGTTAAGCATCTGCCTATGGTTAAGCATGTCCCCTATGGGGCTCACTGGTCACTAGGGAGCCTGCTTTTTCCTCTCCCTCTCTCTCTCAGATACATAAAATCTTAAAACCATATTTCTAAATCCAAAATGTATATTCCCATTAGCCTCCATTCATTCCTGAAAGAATTAATTCCCAAGATGGAGGGGGACAGACACAGATGTCACAGATCCAGAAAAACGATCTGGATCGGGTTCTAACTCTGATAGTTGATCCTTAATTGATTCACATGTCCTTCAAACTCTGTGGACGTTACAGGGTTCTGTGACAGCGGGGGGGGGGGGCACAATTTAAATCATTCTATTGCAAACAGAGAGGGAAAAAAAACCCAAAGGGGGTGGAAACCCACTTTGCCACCTAACATATGCAAAAAAATCCCTTGGTAAATGATTGCATTTCTACACATATGTGCAGATTAAGTTAAGTAATCTAATTAATCTGCAATTAATTAGATTCAGTCTGGGAATGAAAAAAATCGACTGCAATTTTGCGGGTAGATGGGAGGGCGAACCGTTCCGGGTCTCCCACAAGAGCAGACCTGACTTTTTCTTTTCCTCCTTACATAGGTCCTGAATCTTTAGAGCTTTATTTTGAATAATGGTATGGGTCTACAGTACTCAAAGATGATCAAAGTGCATTTCGGTATACTGCTTTGGTTTCCAAATTATCCAACATTCTCTCAAGCTCTCTTTCTCTCCTCTGTCACATGCATAAAAAGGGCATTTTGGGGTGTTCATCCATTGACATCTGGTTTCCTCCCTCTCGTTCATGCAGCAAATTTTTTTCCTTTTAATTCTAAACATGGTCCACAACTCATGACCTAAAGCGAATGTTTATGTCTGGAGACAGTCGCACTTGACGGAGATGCTCACTAGCCTACATTTCTCCATCACACACTGGCCGTTTATGATAATAATACTTACAGTTGACCCTTGAACAACACAGGGCATAGGGATGGGAACCCCCACAATGTTGAAAATCCATATATAAATTTGACTCCCCCTAAAACTTATCTGCTAATAGCCCACTGTTGACCAGGAAACACTTCCAGTAACATCAACAGTGGAATGACACACATTTGTACTTCTCTAAGCTCCAGAAAAGAAAGGTATTGAGAAAGTCATAAGGAAGAGAAAATAACGTTGTATAGTGCTGGGCTGTAGTGATCCAGAAAAATCCTCGTACAAGTGGACCAGTGTATTTCAAATCCGTGTCATTCAAGGGTTTGACTGTATACATACAGATGAATAGAGAGTTTGCTTATTGTTATAACTCCAGATGAGCCTTTAGGATTCTTAAACTTACCACCCCACAGTCCATACTTTCTTTGGAGGGGTCCTTCTCTGTCATTTGTCACATAAGCATCCTGGGACTTCTTCACGCCTTACCTGCAAGCAGCCAGGACGTCATGTCCGTTGGGTAAACCTTTTAAGTTCTCTTTCATATCTCTTTTGTTGTCTGAGTTCAAGGACATATTACTTAAAAGACAGTACCATAAAGTGTCACTGTGTGGGGTTGCTACAAAATTATGACAAATGGAAAATTTCTGACTCCTTGCAAGCCCATGCGTCTAGATTTTACTCTCTTGTTGCCAACTCTTTTATCTACATTTCTATAATCTACTTGAAATCAATCTATGGTCAGGCCAGTCTATTAATCAGAAAACTGGCCAATTTCATAGGAAGCAGATGGGAAAAATGATAGTTAATCATGAAGACAATGACAATGACACCTAGAACCTTAACATCATTTCTCTGTAAAACCACCAGTAGTATAATCCATAAGCCTCATTTTGGATATAAAAATTGGAATATAGATCTATGAAATGGTGGGCTAGTTTAATGCACATCCCACAGAGTTAGCCAAGCCTGGCCCTTTATTCTTTGTTTTATGATCCCTTTTTTAAACTGCTGTATTGAAACTCCTCTGATGACAAGTGTAGATAACTTTCAAGTAGATAGTTAATTAACACCTTCAAATTAACACCTTGCCTTAGGTAAGCCTGATAAAATAAATGAACAGTAATACTAACTCAAAGAGGATATTCTGATAGGATTATCTTACACTGCTATATTTTAGCCATAAGGATGATGGTTTTTATCTTCTTTTTGTTGTTGTTAAATAGTAAGATTCCATTTTTTTTTCCTTCCAAATTTCTGAGGTTGAGAGTTAACACTCCTTAGCAGGAATGTTACAGTATCACAGATGCAAACGGAAATATAACAACAATGCAGGCTTCACCAAGAGTTTTCAAGAAAGGACTGCAGAAATAGGTGAGAAGAACACTGTTGCTCTAAATGGGAAATCCAATGTATGGGAAGGTAGACAGGTGTCAAGGTTTGGTAATCCTAAGAAAGGAAACAAAGTTAGGTGTGATTGGAAAGGTCAGCCTGGTTTTGTGCAAACAAAGACCCAACCAAACCATAAACAACCGTGAAATCCTTTGTCTTTTCCACAGCAGAGGAGTGAGGCAAACCTAGATTTCCACTGGTTCTGACCAAGGGAAGTTAAAACCATCATAAATGCATTACATCACCCTCAGTCACCCTGGCAACCACAGAGCCTGGGGGCTCTTTGACAAACTGGTTGCCAAAAGTCCCCCCAGAAGCTCATTCGCAGGTTGACTGCCATCTCGGTCAAGAACCAGTCAGTCCTTCCTGAGTCTTGTCTGATTTCTCCACCCAGCTGATCCCGTGGGGAGGAACTGAATGCCTTGGGAAGATGGTAGGTGAAAAGGGAGCCAACCAGAAATTTTCGGTGACTTCTCAGTGTGATTTACAGTAAAAAAGTGGTTCATTGCTCTCCATCAATCCATAACCGTAACTCTCAACACATAATCAATGTCTTTATGAAAGTTCTCATCGTGGGACACCAGAACATGCTTCTCAGTGCAGACAGGCATTGGTAAAACAGAGATCAGTCTGTCCTTATGACCGAACTTGGAATATTGCAGAGAAATAATGTACTTGACACCATTACCCTTTGACATTACAAATATTTGCCTTTACATACACGCTTTAAAGAACTCATTGATCTTTCCGTGTGTTGTTTTTTTTTTTCCGAATTTACTTGAGCCACCTAATTTATCACATAGTTAATATCAATATCACATATCGCCTAATATAACGCACTCACTGTATTTCTATTATTTATAATTCTGACACTGGCCCTTCGTGAGAGTTTTGGTTGTCATTTTTGAGTGGCAGAAACAAAACTAGCAAGTGAGCAGTCATCTGAAAGAAAACTTGCAAAGCATTCTATAAAATTATTACAGCAGTAGTTCTCATTGCTGGTTTTTTTGTTTGTTTGTTTGTTTTAATATATTGACACTTTTTATTTAATGAAGCATAATCAAACGAATATTTAAAAACAGCTGAAAAGGGGCACCTGAGTGGCTCAGTGGGTTAAGCCTCTGCCTTCGGCTCAGGTCAAGATCTCAGATTCCCGGGATCGAGCCCCGCATCGGGCTCTCTGCTCAGCAAGGAGAGTGCTTCTCCCCCTCTCTCTGCCTGCCTCTCTGCCTACCTGGTGTCTCTGTCTGTCAAATAAATAGATAAAATCTTAAAAAAAAAACTGAAAAAAAAAATAAAACCAGCTGTTATGGCACCTGTGTTTGCATCCATGCAAATTCATGTATTAAAATCCTGGCGCCTCAATTGGTGTTGGGAGGTGAGGCCCTTTGGAGCTGGTTAGGTCGTGAGGATGACTCCTTCATGAATGGGATGCATGTCCTTGTAGAGAAGGATCCCAGAAAGTTCCCTTGCCCCTTCCATTGTGTGAGGACACAGTGAGAAGATAACCACATATGAACCGGGAAGGAGGGTCTCATGAGACATCAAATCTGCCAGTGACTTGATCTTGGACACTCAGCCAAGTAACTTTATCTGGGGATCTTTCTGGATCTTTCTGGATCTGGGTATCTTTCTGAATATGTGGGTATCTTTCTCTGGAGAGAAAGAAATGTTCATAAGCAGCCCAGTTGGTGGTGTTCTGAGGATAGACTAAAGCTCATCAAAGCAAGAACTATTTGTGCATATGGAATTAGATAAATACGAGATGAAGGAATGTGAAATTATGGGTCTAATATCTACAAGAAATTTGAATCTGGAGGTCTAAAAGAAACTTTTAGGTAAACATTTCCAAAGGAAACTTTTCCTGAAGTATCATTGTGAGTTTAGGAAAAGAGGTGGTTGAACACTGATAGGAATCCCAAGCAGAAACATGACCAGTGTGTCATCTTGGAGAAAAACATGACAGTGTTTCCATAAAATTCTGGGTCTTCATGAGCTCTCTGGTAACCACTAGAAATAGTCAACATATACCACCTCACATCAGTCACAATGGCTAAAATTAAGTCAGGAAACAACAGATGCTGGCGAGGATGCGGAGAGAGGGGAACCCTCCTACACTGTTGGTGGGAATGCAAGCTGGTGCAGCCGCTCTGGAAAACAGCATGGAGGTTCCTCAAAAAGTTGAAAATAGAGCTACCCTATGACCCAGCAATCGCCCTACTGGGTATTTACCCTAAAGATACAAACGTAGTGATCCGAAGGGGCACGTGCACCTGAATGTTTATAGCGGCAACGTCCACAATAGCCAAACTATGGAAAGAACCTAGATGCCCATCAACAGATGAATGGATAAAGAAGATGTGGTTCATATATACAATGGAATACTATGCAGCCATCAAAAGACATGAAATCTTGCCATTTGCAACGATATGGATGGAACTAGAGTGTATTAGGCTGAGCAGAGCAAGTCAGTCAGAGAAGGACAATTATATGGTTTCACTCATAGGTAGAATTTAAGAAACAAAACAGAGGAACATAGGAAAACAGAAGGGAAAATAAGACGGAATCAGAGAGGGAGACAAGCCATAAGAGACTCTTAACTCTAGGAAACAAACTGAGGGTTGCTGGAGGGGAGGGGCTGGGGGATGAGGTAACTGGGTGATGGGCATGAAGGAGGACATGTGATGCTATGAGCATTGGGTGTTATATGCAACTGATGAATCGCTAAATTCTGACCCTAAAACCAATAATATGCTATATGTTAATTAGGTTGAATTGAAATAAAAAGTTAAAAATTCAAAAACATAGTTAAGGTAATTCTATTGCCATTACAAAAAAGATGCAGGTACATACATATGTATACACAGTAAATATATATATGATATGTGCATATAAATGCTATTAGGGAAGTAAAATTATGCAAAAGTCTACCTGGAAACATCAAAGCAATTCAGAAGGTTTTTTTTTTGTGTTTTTTTTTTCACTCTGATTCCTGAGGGGTTTGCCATCAAGATAACTAATGCAATGAGCTCATTATTAGCAGAATCATGATTAGGTTTCTTAAATGATCAAGCTGTTTCAAACAATACACCCGAAAAACACACTTTCAGAATTTTAGAAATTTGGACAGCATTCAAGGAATGTGGGTAGTCAGGGAATGTGATTTTAGTAAAATCATGTACTTGATCTTATCCGGGGTATGTGTCAGGAGAGGCAGAAAACAGCATGGCATTAGAAGAGTTGGTCAAAACAAATATCCTGTTTATGTTATAATGTTTCATCACTAATTCTTTAGAAGAGTGATGAGGAATTTAATAATATCAGTGGCTAACTGATCACATTATTAAGAAGGTTTTGTTTTTTTTTTAATGTGAGTGTCTCAGCGTTCCATCAACCTCAACCAGGCTTCCTGGAACAAATTCGTAGTCTATAGCAACCCTCTATTTTTTGTTGTTGTTGTTGTTGTTGTTGTTTGCATCGAGAGAGAATTTTAAAATACAAATAGTAAAAGGGCTACGTACTACTGCTGTCTCAGAAAATTAATTGCTAGCATTCTGCTGAACTTGCAAACACCACGCGTTCATATAAAGAATCATTATTGAGCAAAAAGTGATGATTTGGGCTTCAGTTTGCTTTTAGATAGAAATATCAGAACGTGTGTGTAGGTTCTTAAGTTTTTTAACTTCTTCCGTGTTTGGTTTTCAGGGAGAAATAGAATAAATATTTCTACAGACGTGTTTGAGCAAAAGCCATAAATCTTTATGTACCAAGCATTGTGTCATCTCCGTGCTGGGTGGAGACACATTTCTCTCCATGCGGCTACAGTGGTGGTCTTCCTGGGAGTCAAAGGTTGATTGCCGGGCTCTGCCACAGGCTGAAAAATATGAACCATATGTCCTGCTGCAGAAGTTCCTCAAGAACATGGACACGAAGGCACTGGGATGGCTCAGTCCATTAAGTGTCTGCCTTCTGCTCAGCTCATGATCCTGGAGTCCCAGGACTGAGCCCCAAGTTGGGCTCCCTGCTCAGCAGAGAGTCTGCTCCCCCCTCTGATGCTCCCCACTCCGGTGTTCTCTCTCACTCTCTCTCAAACAAACAAATAAAATTCTTAAAAAAAAATAAAAATAAAAGAACATGGTCACCATGTCTACAGATGTCTACAGCAGCCCAAACTCATCAACCGGAGGGAAGATGAGAATCTCCATTTCCCCCGCAGACCTTGAGTCTCAACTCAGTGCATCATGGCTGGATGTTGGATATGATGTCCACCTCACAGACTGGATGCCCAGTGATCTCAGAATCAGCCCTCTCGTTCCCGCCGTGGATGGGGCATCTGGTGCTGCCATCGAATCCGACCTTTTCGTCAGTAAATTGCGCATAAAGGAGTAGATGTTCTCTCTCTCCTCCTCACTCAGTAACGTTTGGCCCAAGTTGGGGGAAATGTGTAGGACTGTGGAAGTAACCATGGCCACATCATTTCATCTGATGCTCATGTACCACCCGTCCTTCTAAAAGAGGCTTCAGACAGAATGCCATCCTACACTTGAGTTTGGGGCAATTTGAACTAGGGGTGTTGTGGACACTTGGAAATTATATTTGTGCTTCCTTGGAGGGCTATCCGAGGTGTTTTCTGCACATAACCCATGTGTTGGATGGTGAGAATCGTTTTCCTCGTAAATGATGGGTTCTTTCAAAGATATAAAAACTTTACTAAGAAATAGAAGGTACCAAAATCTCTCTTATTTAAACAATGGCCAAGATGTACATGAGGAACAATCCATAATATGGAGATACGTTATCTATGAAAAATGGATTCCTACTTCCCAGAGAGTGAGGGACTTAACGAGATTATGGAAGATGGTGAAGATTAAAGGTGTGTTGGTCAGTGCTGGTTTTCAGAGTTTGGGAGTGAGAGGTATTGCGGACCACACATTCTCAAAGTGTGGTTTATTGATGACTTGCATTTAGGACCTGGAGTCTGGTCCCCAGAGCGTCACCTCAGGCTTAAACCAGAATGTCGGAGGATGATGTCCACGTACCTGTGTGTATAACAAGTTCTCCAGGTGCCTTAAATGCATCCCACGGTAGGGGGGAGACAGAAATCTTGGTGGTCATGGAGGAAGTTGGAGAAGGGAAACCACAAGTCTCCAATGAGGCACTTGGGAGAAGGGCAAGGCTCTGACTCTTGAGGTGCTCAGGTTTTTAGGTGTTGAGGATTTTAGGACGCCAGCCACATAGGATGGCGATGAAGACTCTGTCCAACTTCTTCGAGGGAGTGGAGGGCTAAGCCAATGTACGGGCTTGGGTATACAGCACATAAAATGACGGTGTTTTGGGAGTGCCTCCTGCCGGGAGTTGGCGTGGGCCACTGCTTAGTACCTTGACTTACAAATCCTGTTGTCCACATGGATGTGAACCAAGGGACTAGGGGACTTTCCCGGAACCTGTGGAATTTGGAATAAGGACAACTATCTGAAAACCATGACGAGATTGCAACGGAGATTTCGAGTTTCTGAGACAGAAACTTTAGACTTCCATCACAGAGTTGCTTGTAGAATCCATGCAAACTGTGCATTGTACAAAGGACGCCTCCAAAAATAAGCAAGGGAAACCATATCAGGGATCCTGCTCCCCCTGCAGGGTTGGGGTAATGATCAGAAAAGGGTTAGCTTTCAAGGTTTGTGCAGCAGGGAACTCTGGGTAACAGCACCAGCGTCATATTTATCAATCGTGGACATCAAAGACCAAAACCATCCATCATATCCTTGGATATGAAAGAGGATTATCGAGAGAGGCTTTGATTTGAAAGAAATCACCGAGTACTCCATCAAGATGAAGAACCCTAAAATTTTACCATGAAATGCCACCAACAAGAAAATATTCAATGCAGATGCACCACTTTCATCTCTTCCAATTACAAATGCATCACTATTAAAACGCCGCGTCTTTACTGCGTGAAAGACATTCTTTGAAGTGTTTATAGCTGTCTCAGAATTATATTGACTTGTTCTGTTGTACATTGTGCTGCAGACAGTATTACCGTTGTAGCAATGCAATCAAATGTAATTTTATTTAAAATAGATTTTTCTCTTCATAATTTTTTAAAAAGAACCACTTTCCATTTCATCTGCAGAAAAATATGACTGTTGCTTTCTAAGTCTTTAGACTAAGAGAGACGGAAAAGTGGCGTATGAACAACAGTCAATGAGCAGATATGTTCAGCTCACTAATCCAGTGGAGTTCTTCTAAGCAAGGAGTTCTTCACGTCTTGGGGATGTGATCTCTCTGTCCTGGGAATTCACAGTTTCTGCAGAGGGTCTGGATCGGTAAGTATGACGGGAATCAGCAAGACAAGAGTGAAAACAAAAAATCAGCTGATAATCGAACCGGTATTTTAGCAAGATACCCTGATGATGGATAAATTATTTGAACCATCCAAAACCGTTATTGAAAAAGAAACAAATATCCTCTAATACTGAATTTAACAAAAGCTCTCGTAAGTCATATGCATGCATCAATTTTTGCTAAGTACACGTGTGGGTATATACACAGACCTGTGTATATTTATATACATTTACATATACCTTGTATATATACAACACGTATACAATATATTTTATACAACCTTTTAAAATATGTTTTATATATTTGTATGCATATACATTGTCCATAAACAATATATATATATGATATATTTTATACAATATATTTTAAATAAGTTTTATTTATTTATAGACATATACATTGTCCAATATGTATACAATGTATATAATAGGTATACAATGTATTATATGCAATATACAACATGTATAAAGACTATATGTATACATTATGCATATGTATATAACATATACATTGTATAAACATATGTATATATTATATGCATTGAATGCATATATATTTATGTACACACATGAGCATTTTTATTATATTTATATTTGTGACTGCATCTATGTTATAAATATATGAAAATCTCTCTTTTTAGAAATATATACTGTATAGTACATGTAGAGTAAGAATATACATTTTCTATGTAGATCCCCAAAGGGATCTGGTTTGTACAATTAGCTATACTCTAAAAGAGCACAACTACAACATTAGAATAAAACAAGTATAAAATAAGGAATATTCTTTCAGGGCACATGGGTGGCTGAGTGTTAACCGTCTGATTCTTGATCTCAACTCAGGTCTTGATCTCAGGGTCACGAGCTCCAGCCCGTCTTTGGGCTCCACACTGGGATGGAACCTTCTTTTAAGAACAAAAGAATATTTTCTCACTGCAATAATTTGTATTATGAAATACATTTTTTTAAAGTTTTTGATACAACTAATGCAAAATGGAACAATAGGTAGTTTTATTGAAAAAGGATTCATTTCCTCTGGTACCTCATTAAATGATAATTACAGATTCCATTTTGGAGGGCTAATAGATAAGACATGTAAAAAAAAAAATTAAAGGTGTAAGTTAAATAAATCCCAAAATAAATGTCCCAGAGACCAGATGCAGAACGGGATTTTGTTTAGCTACAGCATGAAGACTTCTGGGGAGCCCTTGGCTTTGCTTTCTTTTTTTCTTTTCTTTTCTTTTCTTTTTTTTTTTTTTGCAAAGATTTTAATTTAGAGACAACCAGGGGAGGAGAAAAAGAGAATCTCAAGCAGACTTTGCACTGAGCATGGAGGCCCCACGTCGGTCTTGATCCTATGATGGCCAAATCATGACCTAAGCCAAAACCAAGACTCGGATCCTGAATGGACTGATGAGCCACCCAGGCACCCCTGGGGAGTCTTTTTCTAAAAACAAAGTCAGGTACACGTTCTAGTGCTCTTGAGTCACAGAGAACAAAGCTTCCTGCCCATGGAGTGGCGTGGGAGCCATGCTCATGGCGGGGGAACTCGGTTAAACATCCCAGGGAAACGGGAAAACAATTGTAGCTCAAACGCAGTCCTTAAACATTCCCATCCGGTCACTTTTCATGCTCCAAGGTCCCGGGACTGGATTCATGTGGAAAGTGCCTTGGTAGGTAATAGTAATAAGTTTTCTCATGGGATCTCCAGCCCCTGCAAGTGTGGTGGCTGCCGTGGGCCGATCCTGACAGTGAACAATGCCGAGTGGGTTCCGTCAACCAAGATGAGAAGCAACCAACATGTGTGACAAAGGATAGAGCACATTCCATGACACCATGGCGACTGCTCATACGTCCTGCATTTCTTGAAAACTGACAGGGAGATGAATGATTTAAAAGGCTGTTGAACTATCTATTTATCACAAAGAATTTTTTTTTTTTTTTTTCAAAAGTCCGAGCCTGAAAATAAGAGCAGTTGATCCATGTGGCAGCTTCCCGGTTGGTTTCTTTGAAAATTTTCTCTGAAATGCCGAAATGATTCATTTTGTTGAATGTCTGGTCTGATGCTTGAAAAAGAACTGGAGACATATTAAAAATAAAACCTCCCAAATTTCCGTTGCTATTGGGGGAATATGTGATTGCCCCCTTCTCTACGAGTGACCTATAAAACAGGAGAAAATTTATAACTCATAAGGTGATAAAAACGGTGCACCACATGGTAATACTAGGGAAAAAATAGACTTAATCCCCTCTTTCCCTATTGTAATGAGAAAAGCAGGATGAAGAAAAATGTCATAATGCACGGCATGGGGATGGGGCACTTTAGGGGGAAAGTGCTGTGCTATTCATTGCCACAAAAAAGGCTTGGAACATAGAGCCTAAAAGAGCTTAGAGGATAGTTTGATTAAGCAAAACATTTGACAGGCGGCAGATGTGGATACTAATGAAATCAGATAACTGAAAATATCCCTGAAATTGAAAGAGTTGGCCATTTCTCCTTATGCATCTAGTCTAGAAATGAGGAGGACACTCACTGTATTCCTAGTTCACCAAGTTCACCAAGAGGGAAGTCGTCGTCACATGACCATTTGTGTGTGTACGTGCACACAAATCTGGAAAGCTGACCCTCCTAGGGCACCTGCTGTGCTCTTCTGGGACCTAAAACCATCGCAGCCAGTGGCACATGCATGCCTTTAACCAATATACCACATTCTGCACCCAGAAATTCAACTTCCAAATTCACATCTGCTCTCCAACAGCAAAGTTGCTCATTTCCTTCTGGGTTTAAACAGTGAAACACTATAAGCTGGCTGAGTAGACACCTAAAGGTATAAAGGGATGGGTACGTAAATTATAGTTTATTCCCATAATTGAATAAAAACTGCATTAACAGAGCCACCTTGGGTCTACATCTGCCAATAAGAATAAATGGATGAGGCAAATATTCGAGGTAAAAAGTTTAATAGCAAAAACACACACAAGGATACAGAGAGGATGACAAATTTTATGTCAAATTTGAAATCAAACAAATTTCCCTTAACATACATCGCTAAATGTAAATTAAAATATATATGGAAGAATATGCATCAACATCCGGAAAGTGGGATTAGGTGCTGGGGAAAATTTTTTTAGCTTCATTTATAACGTTCATATGAAGCATAAACTTAGTCACTTCTTACAGTTTTCACCTTTTATGTGTAAAGTATTTTCTTAATTTGCTAATATTATACCCAAAATATACAAGATCTTTGCAGAGAAAGCTCAAAATAAATACTGTTTAAAATTTGTTAAAAAATGGAAAAGTGTGAGTATATATAGATACAGCAACTCAATGCTGTTAAAAATGATACATCTTTTTGGGGGAGCCTGGGTGGCTCAGTGGGTTAAAGCCTCTGCCTTCAGCTCAGGTCATGATCTCAGGGTCCTGGGATCGAGCCCTACATCGGGCTCTCTGCTCAGCAGGGAGCCTGCTTCCTCTCTCTCTGCCTACTTGTGATCTCTCTGTCAAATAAATAAATAAAATCTTAAAAAAAAAAAGATAGATCTTTTTAAACCAAATTCAGTATCATCACAAAGAAAATATACATTTTTTTGTGGAAATCAACATACCATTCTAAAATTTATGAGAAAAGACTTTAAGATGCAGTTATATCCCCAAAAATTTGAACTTGAAGAAAATATAAAAAAGCAACTTCCATGCAGAAAAAAATAATTAGCAATTTGAAGAGTGTGGTGTTGTTAGTAAATAAGTACACACATCAGCGTGAGTCTTAAAGTGCTGTTGATACCATCTTCAAAAACATGTATTAACATGTGTTAACCCTTTCCCACCTGAAACCAGGGAAGCAAATTAGAAACAAACAGGGAGGGGGTTGACGGGTGGGTGAGCCTGGTGGTGGGTATTAAGGAGGGCACATATTGCATGGAGCACTGGGTGTGGTGCATAAACAATGAATTCTGGAACACTGAAAAAAAATAAAATTAAATTTAAAAAACAGAGCATAAAATCATCAAATAATGTAATGGCGTTAAATTCATTAAAAAAAGTCAGCTATGTGCATGGGCATGTGATTGCCTCACACACCACTGACACCATGTATCAATTATGAGAACATCATGCACCAGAAGTATGGGTTTTTAATTTGCGTTAGATATCATCTCACATTCGGCAGCTCAAAGCAGAAACAATTTATCAGGTCATAGCCTCGAAGGGTCAGGAGTGCAGGCATCACAGAGTAGAGTTCTCTGCAAGGTCACGATCCCAGCATGAGCCGGGGCTGCATTCTCATGGGAAAGCTTGTGTGGGGCAGATCTAGTTCTAAGCCCACTTAGGTTGTCAGAATTCATTTGCTTGTGGGTGTCGGACCGAGAGCCCCAGCTCCTTGCTGACTGTGGGATCAAGGCCCCTGTAGGGTCCTAGAGGCCACACACAGCACCTTGTGGCCACACGATCTTCCTAGAGCCCTCCTCACAGTACAGAAAGGGGAAAACAGAGGATTCCACCATGATTCTGCCAGCAAGATCAAGTCTTATGTAAGGAAAATCATCATCTTATGTCACATCCCGTCACAACTGCCGTAGAAGGCAGCATAATCAAGGACAGACTCTGACTGTATTTGTCGTATTCTACTGGTTAAAGCAAGTCAGAGGTCTCATTTTTGCTCAAGAGGAGAGCATTCCTTATGGGTGGGACCACCAGGATTTGGGATGATGTGGGCCAGCCTTGAGTTTCTCCATTGCAAATAGTTACTTCCCAGTGACTTACATTTTTTTGTTGTTGTTATTGGGGGTTTTTTTGTTTGTTTTTTTTGTTTTTTTAGTTTGACAGACAGAGATCACAAGTAGGCAGAGAGGCAGACAGAGAGAGGAGGAGGAAGCAGGTTCCATGCCAAGCAGAGAGCGCAATGAGGGGCTTGATTCCAGGATCCTGAGACCATGACCTGAGCCAAACGCAGAGGCTTTAACCCACTGAGCCTCCCAGGCACCCCAGTTATTAT
The DNA here is from genome assembly GCF_963455335.1 of Martes martes. NCBI lineage: Eukaryota > Metazoa > Chordata > Mammalia > Carnivora > Mustelidae > Martes > Martes martes. The sequence continues at coordinate 2,777,022 of NC_137897.1, read as the reverse complement.
ATGTTTTAATTGAAATATAGGTACATACAACATATTAGTTTCGTGTGTACAGCATACTAACTCAACATTTATATACATAACAAAATGCCCACCACAGTAAGCATAGGTACCATCTATCACCATTTTAAAATTCTGAAAACAACTGCATCAACCTGAAAGCCATTCTAAAGTACTTAAATCAGAGGGTTAATTTTTTTTTTTTTTTTTGAGTATAGTTGACAAAACGTTACATTGGTTTCAGGTGTAGAACATGGTGATTCAAGATCTCTGTGCTATGCTATGCTCACAGCAAGTGTCGCTGCCTTTGTCCAACCCACACAGTTTTATGTGTATTAATTTTGAATATGAAACATGTTTCATGGTTTTTTTTAATGGGTTACTTTGACCTGATGGCAAAAAGTAAATTGATTTTTATAAATATATTTTTTAATTTTTTATAAACATATAGTGTATTATTAACCCCAGGGGTACAGGTCTGTGAATCACCAGGTTTACACACTTCACAGCACTCACCATAGCACATACCCTCCCCAATGTCCATAACCCCATAGAAATAATTTATTCAGTGTCTTGTTTTTATAAATATGAAGGCATTAAAAAACATGTATTTCTTGATACTGTCAAAATCCTAAGCACAAATAATTAGTTATTGAATATAACCATCTGTATGTCCTAGCTGTGAAAAGAGCACAGATGTAGTGCTACTACATTCCTTCTCACCAGTACACGCAAATGCGTAGAGATATATTGCATATATGACAATCAAAAAAAGTCAATAATCTCAAAGAATTATTGGAAAGTATTAAAAATCATCTGTGGATTGACCAGAGTTATAGAACTCAAAAAGTGTATGGCCATAGTGCTTATAATGTGACCAAAATTAGACAGATGACTGAAAAAAGATCATAATCATTTTCATAAAAATAAAGAACCTGCTTGGGAAACTTGGAATAAAACTGTTCTATTAAAAAACAAACAAATAAAAAAAAATCACAGTCTTCCAATCTTCTACAAGAATGGCACCGTGTCTCCCTTAGGTTATCTAGCCTTTGCTCAGTAATAACCAGCCTAGACCATCGCCAGTATGATGCCTAAATATCCACATTGTCTTAAAAGACATAAATAAATAAATAAATAATATACACATGTGTAAGGTTGCTATAAATTTTTTATTAGCCCATGCTTGAGAAACCCTGAAAGACCCATTTGTGTCTTCCCTCCTTAATGTGTTCATAGCCACCTTTAGCTCCTGGCTATAAAAATTAAAAGATTCCCCACATAATTACTTCATTTCCATGGTTTTCTCTCTCTTGTTGGGCTTCATTTAGAGACCTTTAACAAGTGTCATGTTCCAACTTTACGCCCCCTCATTGTACAAAAACTAATGAAGCATATTAGTTACTCTGAAAACACTGGTCTCGTTGGAGACAGGACTGGTGACGTTCACGGTTACAGCACGGAGCTAATTTGTGTTGCAGATTTGCACATGGCCATTTGAGAAGCCTACATGTTCATAATGGTCATTGGAGCCATAGGTGATATATTTTAAATGGGCCTCATTTTGCTGCCCTGCTTGTTTATTAGGAGGGCAACTAGGTAGCTCATTTAATAATGCATTATTTTTGGAAGAAACAATGAGTGCTCCATAACTGGAGATTTCATCCAAAGGAGTGCATGCGGCCGGAATCTAGTACACCACAAAATCCATTTTTTCAACCACTCTATGAATATCCCAATTTGCATGATGCCATTCTACAAACCACAAAGAGGCAAGAACAATAGACCCTGAGCGTCATAATTGGCCTAGGGAAATCGTCTTCAGAGAACACTCTTGAAAGTCTACTTTATGAGTTCATTGATTTACGGGCTTTTGAATATCTTCACAACAGTCCTATGATAGCAGGTTTCTTTAGAAGAATCTTGTGCTGGAAGAACATCTTGTGCTGGAAGAACACTGTGCAGGTCCTGTGATGTCAGGTTTGTGTCTCTAACTACCACATATAGGAGAGTATACACTGCTCATGGTAGGAGTGGACACTTAGGCCATTGTGGAACTGAAAGCTAGTGGACAGTCCTGCGTAAAGAAGGCAGACCTCATTATCTAAGACTAGAGGGATGGCTGGAGGCTCTGGTACTTCTAGAAACTGTCTTCTACACACCAATCATCACATGCCTTCATGATACTTGCATCCAGTGCTCATTGTACGTGTTGAATTTTGTCCCTCCCAAATGCATATATTGAAGTGCCCACCCTTAGTTGCTCAAGATGGGACCTTACTTGGAGATAGAGTCATTGCAGCTACAGGTATCTAAGGGAAGATGAAACCACCTGCGATAGGTGGGGAGCCTGAATCCAGAATGACCATTGTCCCTCTTAAAAGAGGAAATTTGGACCAAGAAACATGCACAAAAGAGGAACACATGAAGATTGGGAATATGCCACTATAAACTAAGGAACTACTAGAAGCTAGGAAAGAGACCTGCATAGATCCTCTGCCAGAGTCTTGAGAAAGAGCATGGCCCTTCGGGCACACCTTCCTCTCTGGCTTCTGTCCCCAAAAGTGTAAGAAAGTAAATTGTGGTTTAAGTCGCTCCATCTGCCACACTTTCTTACGGGACCCATGCAAGTACATGCTGCCCTCTTTTGGTATCATGAGTAGAATTCACAGCAACTGGTTTAGGCAGAGAAGGATTTTCTTGTTAGAAAGTCCAAAGACTCTCCAGGGAGCCTGGTTTTGAAGGCTTATGCAGTTGGAACATAATCCAACCAGCCAGTGGGAACTTCTACAGCACCAACAATGTGCTGTATCCTTGTCACTGAACACCACAAGGGTATTCTGACACATTGGGACGACTGAATGCCTCCCCCAAGAAGAGCCAGAGCCCAATTTCCCTGCCACCAATTTACTTACTTCTCAAGCCACTTGGGATGTTCACCCATTATCAGCCATTGTTACCTTGTCTGCAGGTGGTGTCCAAGGGAGTCTGGAATGTTGGCTGGATTCTATCTGAAATCATCATCGACTTGGGGAACCCCATAAAGCAGGCAGAAGATTTAGGCTGGGAGGTCAAAGAGGACAGAAGTCCAGAGACCTATCTAAAACTTCAACCATTATAGACATTATTTCATGACGAGCGCATCTTTTTATCTTTTAAACTCAGAAAACAAAAGCACCCCATCTTTGTCCCAGCCACTGGGAATCCAAAGTGAATAGAACAGATGTGTTCCTCCTTCTTATGCAACTTGTTCTTCCAGTAAGAGGAGTCATTAGAAAGCCATAATAATGCCCAGTGTCTTGGAGGCTAAGGACAACAAGGGTCCACAGTTGGAGCTTGCATGGGTTTTTAGCTGCGGCAGAGCACTTAGCCTAAGTCCGAAGGAAGACAACAACCAGGCGGTGCCCTTGGAGCACGTCGGATGTGCTAGATATGGGCATCTCTTCCAGATCAAGATCAGCTGTGACCTAATGACCACTGTGCTCCATGTGGTGGCCACTGGGGTCTCGGTGTGTGCAGTGTCCCGATAGGAGCAGACCTAACGTGGAGAAGCAGATACATTTCCATGACGATCCAAAGGACGAAAGGGTTCCACACTGAGATCTTATTTCCAACCTGCAGTCCATGAACACGTCTCTCTGCATCTTGTGTTGAACTCTGTATGGTGACCGTGATCTCTGTTTTCATAACGGGTATACCTTCTGTCCCACATAGCATTGTCCATTTTTCTCCTTCCACCTTTTGTCTTCTGTATAGATTTACTGTTCGAATGCATGTTATGATCATTTAATCCCATGTAGATGGGAATGCCCATGGATTGGAATTGGATGGAGTCATTCACATGCACAATATTCAGTTTTACTTTTTCCATCAAAAATTATCTTTTCGCATATCCTATTCATACCTCTTAGTAGGTCTTGTTGTTTTCTTGTGGTCAGTCATGACTATCTTTCAGTTCTCACTTGAATTGTAGGGCTAGATATATAAGATTTCTTAAAGATGATTATTTGTACCCAGTTAGTTTTCCTACTTCTGACATCCATTTGAGGATTTATTTTTTTTATAGAATCACTCAGAATTTTCTGAGTAGATGATCGTGTCACCAGGAAATAAAAAATAACTCTATCTCCTCCTGGACAACGTTCACACCATGGGTTTCTTCTTGTTTTACTCTATTTGCTAAAATCTCAAAGGGCATGTCAAATAATAGTGCTGACAGTAGGCATCTTCTTCTACTCTGTTCTTTTAATTAAAATTAGTTTTAACGTTTCCCATTTAAGATGTTTGCTCTTCATGTGCCAGTAATGACTGCCTTATTGCTTGCAGGTGTTTTATTTATTTTCTCGCATTCCTTCCCTCACTCATGCAGAGAGAGTCAACAGATAATAGTTCAGGTCACTGAAGATCATGACATTAATTCCTTTGGACACACAGTAGTTAGATTTTATATCATTTTTTTTAAAGATGTCTATGTGTGGAAAACAGTGGTCAGAGCAAAGAGAGGAAACATCATCTTACAGATTGACGGACCGACCCTTATTTTGTGTGTCATCTGCCCAAAATTCAGTAATGCCTACTGCTGGTTTTTGTGGACTATTTCCACTTTGGTTGGTTAAACAGACCATTTCTTCAAGGGCTCCTTTCATGTTCCTCTGTCCAGTGTAAATGTGTCCTGGGAACGGGGTTGGTTTGTGTCACTGACGAGGTACCAAATGAGGTCAGTCTGCACCAACACACTCTGCCACCGTGATTGCTTTGTTTAATTGGTTGGTGTAAACCGGAATGTAATCAGCTCAGGTCATTCCGTCAGTCTTCAGGACAGGCTTTGTTCTCTCGAGAATTTGAGTAATGAAAGTGGTCAAAGGGTTTTCCATCCACCCAACCACCGACATGATGAACGACGACAGTCCCCGTAATTCCAGTGAATGTTTTTTTACTGATTCGTGCTCTGAGTTACAGATGTCCTTGCCTTTAGTTTGAATATGAAGAAAGGAACTCTATGATTCTAAGGGAAGAAACATAAATTTACCCTTTTACATCGTATCCTCTCAAAGTGTGTATATAGCGCCTTTTACCATCAGGAAATGGCCGGCTCAGGAAAGCCCCAAGTAGATAATGTGCATTTTTATTAGTTTGAGTTGCTTTGAACAATTTCTGAGTAGGACCAGCAACTGAATTTTGAAGTTCCTTGTCAGATCTATGATGCTACCAATTAAAATGTTCTTTAAAGGGGCACCTGGGTGGCTCAGTTCGTTAGGCGACTGCCTTCAGCTTAGGTCATGATCCTGGAGTCCTGGGATCGAGTCCCTCATCAAGCTCCCTGCTGGGCGGGGAGTCTGCTTCTCCCTCTGACATTCTCCCTTCTCATGCTCTCTCTCTAACTCTCTCTCTCTCTCAAGTAAATAGATAAAAATCTCTTTTAAAAAATGTTCTTTAAAAAGCATTCATTTCATAATCACATAATGCAAGATAAAATAAATATCCATACATTTTATAATTAAGTGATAGGGTTTTCACTTATTTCTATTATACTGAGGTACTAAGTTACTTAAAAGTGAATGTTTTTGGGGGCAGCTGGGTGGCTCAGTCAGTTAGGCATCTGCCTTCAGCTCAGGTCATGATCTTGGAGTCCTGAAATTGAGCCCCAGGTCCCAGGAAGCCTGCTTCTCCCTCTCCCTCTGCCTGCCCCTCCCCCTGTTTGTGCTCTCTCTGTCAAATAAACAAAAAAAATCTTTAAAAAAAAAAAACGGGTGTTTTTAAAAATGTCTGTGTACAAACAATTGCAGATATTCTCTGTAGAATCATTTTGGGAATATCTTTAAAATTTAATTTAATATTATTTAAAAATCTTTTAATTCAGTTAAATTGGGAATGCACCCAATTGGAGGGAAACTTGGCCATTTTACATAGAATCTTTGACAAAGAACCATAAACCTGTGTAGACATGGCAGAGCACAGTAAGCAGAGTGGGGTTCCCAATGGGGGTAGATTATGGGAAGAGAGACACATGGTAGACAGGGTCTACTTAGTGACGTTCATGTGGTTTCTCCTGGTGCCATTTCTGGCCAATGGGCTCTAAAGTCCTCTTCAGGGATTCACTTTTGCTCCTCCAGGTAGAGATGGTGGGGGGCAGACAACACCTTTGCAAATCCATGCCCTACTTTTTAGACAAACAGCAGAAGCTCAGGGAGGTTTTCTGTTGTGCATTGCTCTCAGTTGCCTTCAGCTCAAAGTTATCCTTCCATCAAAGATGTACACTTTGGAGATCATTCTCCAATTTTTGTCCCCTTTGGAAATGAGTAGTCATTGTTGGAAGGATGGCATTTCTAGTTTTGCTCAAGGGAATCCATCATATGACAGTATCTCCTTCCAAAATGCGTGCTTTCCACGAAGTTACCCAAAGGCAATTGGAGATACCAGTGTGCCCACCCACACACATTTTAAAAATGAATAAATGATTCCACATGGTACAGTTGAAAACCTGAGGGGAAAAAGAAAGAATAAATGTGTTTGTGTTGACAACCACTTGCATGGCAACTCTAAAAAGTAAATTTGGAATGCTAGTATATGTATTTTTTTTTTTCCACGTGTAGAGATTTCAGAATTAACGGAACAGTTCTGACTGAGGAGTGCCTTCATGCATTTCGATTTCCAAACATTAAATTTTAGTTAGGTTCTCATGCATGTGCAGAAACGTGAAGTGTTTGTGCTAATTAGTCAAATCGAAATCACATTCAATCTTAGGTTCTCGTGCATGTGCGGAAAAGTGAAATGTTTGTGCTAATTAGTCAAATCAAAATATCATTCAAGAACACCAAATTGTGCAGCAACTCTATCTTATCTATGCAAGACTAGAAGGAGTGTAGTAGGGTACATAAAAGACGTAGAAAGCTGGGAAGATTATCTGTCCTTATCCCTTAGTCCCTCTCAGCCCAGAAGCATCAACTGTAGGGGAAATGTCCCAAACTTCACTGGTTTCTACCATGGTATAACGGGAAAGGAGCTCTCTCTTTACATACATGATATTTGATAATACTCACCAGTCAAAATCATCAAGCTTCAGGAACTCTTCCTATCTGAAACTAGAAATGAAAGAATTTTTAAATGAACCTAACTTCCAGAAAACAGTAGATTGACCAATTCTTTGAAATGTCCCAACACTTCAGGTACGAAGATGAATCGTTTTTTTTTCCATCTCCAACTGGATCGTGTTGACTAATAATTCATTCCATCCCATAAAGATTTGTCTGATCAATCCCATTGCTTCCTGGCTCATTTAACGATTATTGAGTTGAGTCTGAACCCAATTTCCTCTTCCATTATGTTCTGTGGGTTGAGTTGTTCCTTAAAAAGACACGTTGAACTCTTGACTCCCCCCAAAACTGTAAAACTGTGAATGTGGTCTTATTTTGACATAGGGTCAGGCAGATGCCATCAAGCATGAGCTCATACTAGAACGGGTGAGCCTTCAATGAATGCCTAGAGTCCTTATAAGAAGAGAGACGGGCATACAGACACATGTAGAAGGAAGAGAGCCACGTGGAGCTGCAGACAGACATGGTGGTGATGTATGTACAAGACAATGAAGAATAAATCTTTTCAGGAATCACCATGAGCAGAGAGAGAGAGAGACATGAGACACTTTCTCCCTCATGTCCTCTTGGAGAAACCAACCATACTAACATCTCAATTTGAGACTTCTGGTCTCCAGAAACACAAGAGAAAATACCTCTGTTGCTTTCATCCCCCCAGTCATGGTGCTTTGGAGTAACATCCCTAGGGAACGAACGTGAGTATAATGTTCGTTCTCCCGCTTCAGAGCCAGTGACGTCCCCGGGTGCAGATCCTGAACTCTGCTCTCCTGCTACTCTCCTCCTCTTCCATCCCCCAGGATGAGGAAGAGCCAATGGGAATTTCACCCAGTTGCATTTCTTTGCATTGTGAATGGATCCAAAAGCTGGTTTTCTCACATGACACATGCTAGGGTCCTTCCAGAAACCTTTCTGTTGCAAAGCTTGGCGAATTCAAGGAGAATTCCACATCATTTTTTGAGCAAAAGGAAAAAAAAATCCCACTGCACATTCGATTACCTTAATACTTGAACTTGAAGTCATGTTTCCTCCAGAATGCTTTTATGAACCTGTTGCAGAAGAATCAAAATCATGAGTGAGTTAACACCTTTGCTGCTACCTTTTTAGAGATGGGTAAGCATTTCACGTGTATACGTATTCACGTACAGAAGACAGACGTGTGTAATCACAGCAATTTCAAAAACAGAAATAAAAAGAAAGAAAAGCTCTCCATAATCCCACAAATGGTTTAAGTAAATGTCTTTATCTGGTTTTGGTATCAGGGTAATGCTGGCTTCGTAAAATAAATTTGGAAGCTTTCCTTCCTCTTCTATTTTGGTAATAATTTGAGGAGAACAGGTATTAACACTTCTTTAAATATTTGGTCAAATTCACCTATTAAGGGATCTCACCCTGGACTTTTGTCTGCTGGGAGTTTTGGGGGGAGCGGAGGGAGATGGAGACTGGGAGTTTTTTGTTTGGATTATTTGGGGGAGGGGAGGGAGATGAAGACAGAGTGAGAATCCCGAGTAGACTCTGCTAAATGCAAGAGCCTGACATGGGGCTCAATCCCACCACCCTGAGAAATCATGACCTGAGCCAAAACGAAGAGTCAGACGCTCAACTGACTGAGCCACCCAGGTGCCCCTTCTTGGGAGTTTTCAAATTCGATTTGTTACTAGTATTTCATCTGCTCAGATTTTCTGTTTCTACCTGATTCAGTTTTGGAAGACCATGTTTCCAGAAATTTACTCATTTTTTTCTCGATTGTCCAAATTTTGCCACACACGTTTTTTGTAGTGCTCTTGTGCAGTCCTCTGTATTTCTATGGTGCCGGTTGTTACGTCTCTTTTGTTTTTGATTTTATGTGAATCCTATCTCCTTTTTTTCTTGATAATACCAATTTTTTCCCCTGAACTGAATGGCTTATAACTGGAACTATGCCTTTCCATTTTCTTTAATGGCACTGCCTGTTTCTTCACACTTCTAATACAAAGATAATTGTTCTTGCCAATAATACACTAATTCTGAGCATTTTTCCCTTTGGTACATATCCTAACTTCCTTCCTACCCAAACTCTTCTTGAAAATGCTGGGTTTGAGACAATCCATTCCTTTCATTACCTACTCATTATTTTATCTGTTTAGGACATACAGTTGGTCCTATCAGTACTGAAGGGTAACCATTCATTTATTTCAAGACTGGCTTTTGTTCAAAGCCGGTGAAAGAACCCCGTGCAATCCTTATGCGGATGCACAAAATAAACCATTTTTCCTTCAACAGATACAGCCTTTGTTACAGTTGCATGAATTTTTTTTTTGCATGAATATTTTTAAAATCACAATTCTTAGACCCACACTATGAGATGTTTTATGGAAGCTATCGTAAATATATTTACCAATCCAGTAGTTCATGTTAACATGTCAACATCTGTTTCACGAAGGGAGTGCATGGCTGATCTATATTTTTGCTCTATAGGCATATCCAAATATTGATAGAAAACCCAAGCCTATGGTTGTGAGTGAAAGTAGCACGTTGCAGCTTCCGTATGATAGTCACTGAAGATAGCACAAACCTCCGTTCAGCTATTGATGACTGTGTTTGAGGGTTTTTTAAACACAGTGTCCTGTTCCTTCTTAATAGGATCTGAATAGTAGAGCCACGAGAATGAGGGAAATCACACACAACAAGATTGTTTAATGAACTGGAGAGGATGTCAAAAGCACGGCTGTAAATTCCCTGAAAATTGGACATTGTCAGGAGAAATCTGGCACCTACTCCAAGATGATTGCAAAAGGAAATACCCCCCTGCCAGGAGTTAACAGCATTTTTTTTACTAAAAGCTGAAGCGAGTGTAATTTGCAGTTTGCAACGTGTAATCTCTTGTAAGGACCCAGTGATTTACAGATCTGCTCACCCCTCTCTAATCTACGTGTTGCATTAGCCAGGTGCGCCTTGTGAATTCCATACAAAGTAAGATCAACTGTCCGTCAAACCCCCTGATTTCCCGCTCTGCTTTTAAAGGCATCTCCCGCTGAAATGATAGAAGACGTGCCCTTCACAAACCTGTTAGCATGCTTTGGGAATGGATATAACATTAGCAAACGAAGCATTGCTACCAATCACCTTGTAAGTCTGTTCTCACTGAACAAAACGGCTATTTAAATTCTAAATTCCGCAAATCACATAGGAAATAGGATATCACAACAAGGGATGTTTATTGTTGCCGGAAAAATGAGAAATGACTAAACGCTTGGTCTACATTTTCTTTTTTTAAGATTTTATTTATTTATTTGACAGACAGAGGTCACAAGTAGGCAGAGGCAGGCAGAGAGAGAGGAGGCAGCAGGCTCCCGGCCGAGCAGAGAGCCCGATGCGGGGCTCAATCCTAGGACCCCTGAGATCATGACCTGAGCCGAAGGCAGGGGCTTAACCCACTGAGCCACCCAGGCGCCCGAGCTAATTCTTTATTTGCTTCAAATGTAAGTTTGCAGAAGGCCATAAATCATATCATTAATTTTCCATATAAACCAATTATAGCAATTGCCTCTCCTTAATTACCAGTGAAACTATTTTGTAATCACGAATGTAGATTATTATGTAAGTGGGATACTTTTGTATTTTGATCCAATAATTTGAGTTTTGATTAATTGCATCTAGGATTATTCATGGGAAATGGACAAATCTTACGTCTAGACAGGATAAATTATATTATTCTGGACTTCCCAGAATTGATGTCCACAGCCTTTTAATGTATAGTAGTTTTCGTTAAGGCATGTGAAATGGAACTCACACACGCTTTTTGTAGTCATTGATCAAGGGACACCTCAGTGGCTCTGTTGGCTAAGTGTCCAACTCTTGATTTCTGCTCAGGTCGTGATCTCAGGGTTGTGGGATCAAGCCCTTAGTTGGGCTCTGGATTCAACAGGGAGTCTGTTCAAGGATTATCTCTCCCTCTCCCTCCACTGCTCCCTCGCTCATGCTCTCTCTCTAAAATAAAATACAATAAAAATAATAAATAATAAAATAATAAAAATTAAAATTAAAGGGAAAAAAAGGATTGACAGGAAAATCCCATATCCACTTGGAAGTAAAAGGCCTTTTCAAGTAGGCTCCACACCCAATATGGGGCTTGAACTCACAGCCCTGAGATCAGGAATCGTATGGTCTGCCGACTGAGGCAGCTGGGTGTCCCCCAAATTTATTTGTTTTAAATTAGCTATTGATCATATTATATTTCTTCAATGTTTAATCGGTTCAGGTCATGTTGGTTGATTCTCTATTTACCGTACATAAACAGAAGACTGTGTTGATATGTAATAAATGACATACTGATCTTGGCATCATATATTGAGTCGGCGAGGACTAATTAAAGAACTTGTATTTGCACTAACAGGAATATGAACAATGTTATAACAGAATTTTGGATCCTGGAGAGTTTGGATCTTGGAGACTCTGGGGAGAAGACGCATTTGTCGTGAAGCTGAAATCTCTCACTAATCTCGAGGGCAAAATTTCTCTCCTGAAAAGGAAGAAATGTCAAGAATGCAGAATGTTTTTGATGGTCAGTTCCAAAGGACTATGCCATTACTCATTGCTCCGAATACCAATTTTTATTATGATAAATATCTGCAAATAATTTGCTTTATTAAAATGGCCGGGTAAGGACTTCTGCTTCCAAACAAGTTGGAATGAGAGACATTAGATTTTAGTCATAGCCAAAAGGAAAAAAAAAAAAAAAAGATAAGGAAAAAAAGTATATATATAAAATAATAGTATATAGTAATTATAATGATATATAATAGATATTGTTATATCTCCTGACTTACACAGGTACTGTAGTGTGTGGTAAAAACATAAGATGAAAACACAGTTGCATAAGTTGGAAACGAAATGTAAGTTTGTATCAACATAAAATGAATGTGTATCAGAAACACCCCAGCCTCCAACATCCTTAGGATCAAATGAAAATCATCCTTAACAAGGAAAAATGTAAGCCGTATGACAGTGATTCCAATATGCTGTTTTGGATTAAAAAAATAATAATAATAATAATTAGATTTTTGAAGAGAAAATGAGTTGTTATAATAATTTCAAAAATAATTACAATTCCGTCTGTGCTGAAATATGCAATGACCTTTCCAATTAGGAATATAAATTTGTTCTTCTGTTCTATTATTTTTTAAATCAGAATATAAATTATAAACTTATTAATATGAAGCTATAACTGAATTCAGGTTGTGTTACCAAAAAGTTCTGAAGTGTGGTCAAGCGTATTGCACAGGATTGCCTCTGAAATTCAGAGATGGTTGCTTATTAAGGTCCCATGAGTAACTCCAACTCAAAGATAACTACAGTTGTAAGCAAGGCTCCTCATCTGAGAAAATGTCCCTCCACTTTGGCATAGAGGAATTACATTATTTGAGTACCCAGGAGGCAGAGTCGAAAGTTATACTTCCTTTATGTCTTTACATTCTGTCCCCCTCTCAATGCCTAAAGCTGGGAACCAACGGGACACACACGGAGAAGCAAAAAAGTGTGTGCTGTGGTGGCAAAGACTGTTGCTGGACTTTGGACCAATGTGTTTCTTGGAAATTGGTAACTTTTCAGTGCAGAATCATTACCACCCTCTTATTTATACCTGGAAGACATATGAAGGTTACAGGAAACTTTAGGGGAATATTCCAGGAATCTCCCTGTTGACCATGAGTAAGGAAATGTGTATTTCCCAAAGAAAATGAAAACACTCATTCAAAGATACATGCACCCCTCTATTTATTGTTTTATTTTCAATAGCCAAGATATGGAAGCAGCCCAGGTGTCCATTGACATATGAACGGATAAAGAAGATGTGGTACCTCACAGTGGAATACTATGCAGCCATAAAAAAGGATGAGATCATGCATTTGTAGTGACGTGGATGGACCTAGAAAGTGTTAAGTAAGTCAGACAGACAGAGACAAATACCATTTGGTTTCACTCATGTGGAATTCAACAAACAACAGAAATTCATAAACAAAGAGAAGAACAAGACCCATAAATACAAAGAATAAACTGATGGTTGTGAGGAGGGAGGGGATGGGGGGGACGGGCAAAATGGGTGATGGGCAGTGGGAGATACAGGCTCCCAGTTATGGAATGAGTATTTCATGGGAAGAAAAGGCACATCACAGGGAGTATAGTCAGTGGTATTGTCATCGTGTTGTGGGGTGGTGACAGATGGTACCCGCCCTTGTCGTGAGCACAGCCTTATGTGTAGACCTATGAAATCCCTATGATATATACCCGAAACTAATGTAACATTGTGTTCCATAGTGTAGTTCAATAAAGAAAAGAAAGAAAATTGGCTATTTCCCTGAGTTGGTTTAGATCGGGAAAGAGAAGAGCGAATGTTTATTTTCTGTGTAACAGCAAAGGACCATCCAATGATAGAATGAGCCTGATTCCTTGTTCTGTGTGTTTTCTTCTTAAAGTGGGTATTTAACAACTGTGGTTAAACCCATGTTATTTGGGGACCTAGTCATGTCCCTGTGTTCTACACCAGCCTTTCTGAAGTCACCGGGGCTGGAAGTCCACCAACTGCTTTTCCCGGATGCCTGGCCAGCTGTCATCCCTGTAATTCCCAATGTAATTCCGGCATCCCTGTAACTTCTGTCTGGATGGCAGAGATATTCGGCAGAAGCTAGCTGTCCAAGGAGCACAGCCGTGGTTGATGTTGGCAGTCTCTTAGGGTAGCCGGCATGTGAGTCTGAGCTGGCATTTGTAGACTCAGCAAAAGTCATCAATTCCTGCCAATGTGCAGGACCTTGCTAGCAGTTCCTGACTCAGCAGGTCTCTATCACTGATGAAGCATCGTCCCGGTGCCGATGGCGGCTTCCTGAGGTGCACACACATCATACGCCTCCTCCTTGAGCTTCCCCTGTGCCCTTTTGTCTTCTCTGTGGTTCCTGCAGCATTCCTGATTCTGTTGGTGCAACCAAACCCCTATCATTCAGTCCTCCACTTGAGATACCTGGCATGGACTGTTTTCCTGATTACAGCTGGATGAATTCAACCCCTCTCTGGGCGTTTGCATTCGTAAAATGGGAATCAAGGTGGTCAGATTCTAAGGAGTGTCAACACAGAAAGAAAGTGAGGCATATGATGGATATAAGAAGCTTCCCTAAACTGGGAGATGTGTGTGGGCATGACACTTGGAATAAGAGTGACCAAGGGACGCAGTGGCAAGCAACATCCACACAGGTTTTTGATTCTTAGTGAAGACTTTCCGTAGCATTTATACCTTTCTGACAATTTCAGAAATTTTAAAAGAGAAAATACATGAAGAGGAGGTACTATATACTTGGATCAAGGAAAAAATATGTTTACTGGGATATTAAAATAAAAAGAAACTTACCTATGTAGCAAGGGCTGTGTTATTGGGATAACCCAGAGGGAAAATATGATTTAAAACAAAGTTTAACAGAACAGTTGAATAGGAAGAGAGAGCAATTCTGAACTTGCCAATCCTATCTTACAATGTCAAAATCCATACCAAATATATATATATACACACACACATATACATATATACACACATATACATATGTGTATATATACACATATACATATACACATATATATACATACACACATACATATATACATATACACATACATATACATATATACATACATGCATATGCATATATACACATATACACATACATATACATATACACATATATATACACACACATACATATATACATCTGTATAAACATATATATGTATACATATATACATCTGTATATATGTATACGTGTGTGTGTGTGTGTGTGTGTGTATTCGGTATGGATTTTGACATTGTAAGATAGGATTGGCAAGTTCAGAATTGCTCAATTTCCAGTTTCTGATTATACACACACACACACACACACACATATACACACACACATACATATGTGTATATGTATATGTACATGTGTACATATACATATGTGTATGTGTATATATACACACATATGTATGTGTGTGTATGTATATATCAGTAATCAGAAATTTCCAGTTTCTGATTTTATATATATATACACACATATATACACATCTGTATATATATACATATATACATATATATACAGATGTGTATATATACACACATATATATACATACACATATATCTATATTAGATTCAGTATATATATATGCATATCAGTAATCAGAAATTTCCAGTTTCTGATTTTATATATATATACACATATATATACACACACACACACATACATATGTATATACATATACATGTATATATGTGTATATGTATATACATATGTGTGTGTGTGTGTGTATATATATATAATCAGAAACTGGAAATTGAGCAATTGTCTTGAGAGATTTTATCATGTGTCTTTCAGAAACATGTGTACCTGACAAAAATTAGTAAAATCAAAAAGATATATATTATATTAATTATTGTAATCTATGAACTGTTCTGATCTTATAGGACTAAAAAAGCCTGAATCTAAATATAAAGGAATTATTATTATTATTATTTTAAGATTTTTATCTATTTTTTGACAGAGAGAGATCACAAGCAGGCAGAGAGGCAGGCAGAGAGAGGAGGAAGCAGGCTCCCCGCTGAGCAGAGAGCCCGATGCGGGGCTCGATCCCAGGACTCTGGGATCATGACCTGAGCCAAAGGCAGAGGCTTTAACCCACTGAGCCACCCAGGCGCCCCTATAAAGAAATTATTTACAACTTTGATGCATTCATAAGCACTTGTCAAGATGAACCCTGCAGTTTGTCCTGGAAAGTTTAAGATAAAATATGTATCTTACTTGAAAAGCAAACACATTTTTAGTAGTCATATACATTGACTGTTGCATTAGACCTACACCTACTAAGACATTATTTGTTGCGTAGCTGAAATTCAGTTTATTTTAGGCATCCTGTATTGTTATTGACTAAATCTATTAATTCCAATCCTGAGGGAAATCCTTAAAAAAAAAAAAAAAAAAAGTAATTGTTAAGTATACCATTTCCTCTAAAAATGAGTTAATGAAATGAGGAATACGTTTTTAAAATACTCAAAAACCACTTGTATTTAAATAGTAGTAACATTTTAAATAGCTCATTTGTCGAATAACCTTGCAGTCAAAATTTAAAATTTTTTAAATTGGAAAGTCCTGCCTAATACCGAATGTAATAATGATATGGGCAATAGCACAGACACACACATCAAGAGGTCCTAGAAAGTCAACCCTTGTGCATAGGTGTCTCTTTCCTGCATGAGATAGAGCTCACCTGCCCAAAGTTTAATGCACAAGTTCTTTCTAGGCCTATGCATGAGGAATATAAGTTATTTTAAAATTTTCTATTTTGGTCCTGAAACATCTTCATTACTCCGATAATCATATAGTTTAAATACTCTTTTCCACAAAGCAATGCTTTCTAGAAACACACAGACCCTGTGTTGATTTACCAAAGGAAACCTAGTAGAGGCTGCTGATACATCTTGCTAAACGCATCTGCATTAATAAGGGCTCTCGCTGCCCAACCTGATCACTCTGTTTATCAGAACATCTGATAATAGCTTTTCTTGCAATTTGAGAATTCGCTGGTAAACTTCAAAATGGCATGATAGAGTGAGCTTTCAAAACTAGGCAGAGAAAGGGACGTTCTTGATAAAATGAATCTAACACAATATTATGGGAAAATTTGACTTTAATAGTGAAATATTAGGGTTTTTCCCTATAAATCAATAATAAGACAGTGTGCCCTTGGTGGCAATTCTTTTCGTCATGGAATTAGAAGTGTTACCAGTGCATAAATTGCCAAGGAAGTGAAAGGAACAGCTAATATTGGTAGATGTTAACAATTAGGCATTTTTTAAACAGATACATTCATAAATAAAACAACAAATGATTTTTAAAGTATTCTCAGTAAAAGATCAATGCGCATACGTAAATAACATTAATTTACACCAGATACCAAGTGTGACTGTTGTTTGTTCAAAAATTCCAATCCCAATGGAAATAAATCTATAAATTCTTAGAAACACATGTAATAAAAAATAAACAAGAACTCTAAGTTAAAAATAAAGTTTAGGAACAACATGAGATAACACCTAAACAAATTGAGATTATCAGTATTTGGTATGTGGTAGCCTCAGTAAGGCAAATATATCAGTTCTTCAAATTTGTGTAGAAGGTGACAATTCTGTACCAAGTTGATTTCAAATTCTAACTTATCCTAATTATATATATTTTCTTGACTTCACAAATTGTTCCTAAATATATATCTAGAAATATAATGGGCAAAGAAAAGCCCAACAAAATTTTTGAGAAGATTGAGGTCAATCATTACGATGTCTTCCCTGGACACCAAAAGTTAGCGTTGTCACGGCTAGATATGGATATGTGACCGTTTTCATCTTACAAAGTTTGCACGCCAAGAAGCCGGTAAAAGGTGTCCCACCTACGAAATAAATAATGATCATATAGTTGTTCTTGTAACCTTTACTTTTGCTTTCAGCTTTATTTGAGAGCTACCGTTATCAGTGACTTCACCAGACAGCACTGTACTTTTCTGAAATAATGGTAAGTTCAGGGGCATGAAGGATACACTGTTCTTCTCCATCATCCCAACAGGTGGGATGTTCGACTTGGAGTTCCAAGAAGTCTGTGGTATGTCAAGAAGCAGTGTTGTCACTACACACAAAAAGAAAGGGGGTAAAACTCCTATATCTGAGGGAGGGTGGTTTTATTCTGGAAACCCACGCAGCTGGCTTGAGCCCACACAGAATTTTCTAGAACTGCAAACCATAGCTACTTCCAGCTGCAAAAACACCGGGGGAAGGGGGGCGAATGTAAGCAGCTGTGAACATCCATCAGTCTGAACACCTCAAAGATCATGGGGAAGAAGAGCATGGATACAGGGACGCCAATAAGTACCATCGCTACAGATACGGGAGAAACATATAGAAGAAAAGTCTCTGTGATTCATT
The DNA here is from genome assembly GCF_963455335.1 of Martes martes. NCBI lineage: Eukaryota > Metazoa > Chordata > Mammalia > Carnivora > Mustelidae > Martes > Martes martes. Next base: position 2,758,970 of record NC_137897.1, on the reverse strand, counting down.
AATTAATTAAATTCCAGATGAACATAAAACTTCAATGTGAAAAGCAGAGACTTCAGACTCTCAGATGACAACATGGTGGGCTCCTGGAGGGCTTACTTGGGTTAAACATCGGACTTTGGTTCAGGTCCTGACCTCAGGGTCCCGAAATCAGCCTGCATTGGGCTCCCTTCTCAGTGGGGAGTCTGCTTCTCTCTCTCCCTCTGCCCGCTTCCCCCGCTCGTGCTTTCTGTCTCAAATAAAATCTGTAAAAAAAGAAAGAAAACATTGGACAATATCTTGACATCACCGTAGAAAATCTCGTCTTAAGCCAAAGACTGCAATACCTTCTATAAAAGTGTAGATTGGTAAATACAACTACATCAAAATACACATATTTTGTAAGACAAATGCACCGTTGTAACTTGTGGGGGGTGCCGACAACAACCACAAACTCTGGGATTAAGCCAATGGGCTTTTCCTACTCTTTGGTGATTCAATACCTTAGAGAAATTTTCATTCATGCTGGAAAGATAGATGAAATCATGACATGATTTATCATATAATGCACTTAGCAAAGACTGTCTGTAATGCATGAATGCGTAGCCTTCCCTATTTTGTCTTTTTATAACTGCTTAAATACCTATACCTCCCTGAGCTACATTTATTTTATATTTTTTCATATACAGCAAAAAAGTGAACTGTTAACTGTAGATGTGTAGCCCATTGTATTCAAATAAATTTGGGTAAGGAAACATAATATCATCTTTGGGAAGCATCGTTTTACTTTCTCCTTTTGAACAATTCCATATAAATATCTCTGGTGAAATTCAATACTTCTAATTTCTGAGGCATGCCCATAAAAGAGGGAAAGGCAATTTGTAGATGTGATTGTATATTATATGGGAACCTTTAGACCTAGCCGCATCTCAAAATTGAATAATTGGGGGAATTCTCACAAAGGGAAATAAAACACTGGCAAAAAATTGATTTGGGACTCTACATCATAAATGGGTCCATTTTGTAGTTATGTCTTTATAAGATTATCCACTGGACACGTGGAGGAAAAGAGGTATCTTTGATCATGCTTTCGAAAATACGTTTTTATGACTGTTGAATAACGGTGTTTGTGGCGGAACACAGACATTTATCTTGCTCCCTTTTCTACTCATTAAGTTGCCATTTCCTGTAAATGAACATTGAGCTACTCTCATCTCACATTACATTCTGCCCTCCTCTTGTCTAGTGAATGGAGCCCCACATACATATTCCAGGTTCTGAACTCTCCAGTGGCTCAGAGTAAAATATGTATCAAGCCAGGATAAATCTTGGAAATTGATCATTGATTCTAAACCTCTTCTTTTATTAAGTGTCTTTTTGAAAAAAAAAAATGCCTCGTGTATATTTATATACACATGTTAGCCGAGTGAATGAGATTAAAGCGAGAAAAGGTACTATTTTTTACCTTGAAGAAAATTTTCTCTAGTATTTATTTACTGGTGGCGTTACAGCATCAGGATCAAAGCAGCAAAATACAGTCTTGCCCAAATCCGAGCATCCTTCAAGAGATTTATTCATGATCAAGAGAATCATTAATGTTGGGTGCTGGCTGTTACAAGCTTAATGGAAAAGCACGAGAGGCATAGCAGCCATGGTATCGGCAGTAAGTAACAACATACAAATGTAACTTTATGAAATAAGGTGAAAATTGAGAGGGAGACAAACTGTAAGAAACTTTTAACTCTAGGAAAGAAACAGGGTTGCTGGAGGGGAGGGGGGTGGGGGGAAGGGGTAACTGGGGGCTGGGTGCACAGGACGGCATGGGATGGGAAGAGCACTGGGTGTTGAATTCTACCCCTGAAACTAATTTAAAAAAAAAAAATTATTCAATTTTGTGATTCTAGCCTTCCAAACATCTGAGTATGTAGTAGGGAGTTAATAATTACTTCTTGAAGTTAATGAAAACTTCAAATGGATAGTCATTTCCAAAATATATACACAAATGTAACTTGAGCCTACATTTGGTGCTGATAAACAGAGTAATAGTCTTAACACTGCACATTGAGTAAGTATCTGTGGAAAGGAACACAACCAGTTGCAGAAACAATAAGTGGTTTCCAGTGCGATCAGTTGAGGGCCGCGTCCCCCATAGACAAGATGGCAAATGTGTCTGGAAGACAGCATGGGCTGTCCACCCTCTTCATGGGTCAGTCCTGTTTTCAGAGGGGAATTTTCTCCACAAACACTGGATGAAAGAAGGTTGGTCATGTGAGCTGTCTAACAAGCAGCAATGATTTGGGGCATTGTCAATGATGTTTGAGTGGACCACAGTGACCTGCTTCCCTATGTGATGTCATACTGAAACAGAGGACAGTGTCAGCTCTGGTCCCTGACTCTGTGTCCTACGCTGCCTCCCATCCCCTGGACCCAAACGTGCCCCACTTTGTGCTCTGTCCCTGAGATGCTTACTTCATCCTTCTGCCTGACCCCATGCCCCAGCTCAGAGGGCTTCTCTGCCCTCTGGCTTCTGATTGGGTTTGGCCAATGGAGGTCGGAGGGTTGGGGAGAGCATGACCATGCAGCAGCCTGTGTTCCTAGAGCTCTTCTGGACCCCGTTCCCCAGCGAGGGCTCCTCTCTGCAGCCTGTTCTTATGGCTGTTTCCAACTCTTCCCCTTCTGGTTTCTGCATCTTCTTGGTGTTACTGATCCTGCAACTTTTTACTGGTTTTGTTCCCTTTACTCAACTGTCCTCACTTATCCCTGCATGAGGACACCATGAGATCCCCTTCAACCCTCACTCAACACAGAACACAGAGCAATGTTCACATTCCTGTCTTGCTAACCCAAAATTCCAGTACGCAGACATCAGGAACTATACACTCGGGGGTCCACGTTCCACATGTCTTTGCATAAAAGATGTCTTAGTACCCTCTTCTTTCCTTGACTTATTTTGTTCAGTGTTTAAAATTTGTTTTACTGAATGTGTCCAGACCATCTTGTGGCAGAGCGACAGAGACCAGTTCCTAAATATGGTTTTTTGTGTGTGTGGTAGCCTAGATTTCCTTCGTACATATGGGGATCATCTGATTCCATATATAAAACGCAGCAGTAAATTACCCTATGCATATTTGTCGTAGAAGTGTGGATGTGTATGCAGGATAAATTCCTAGCATGGGGACTTCTGGGTCGATTGTAGAAGCATTTATTAGAAATGGAGATATTTACAAATCCTCGTTTGTAGGAATTAATGGAAGCAGGTCGAGGTCCCTTTGGAAAAGTGTGAGGACATTTCGGACTTGTGAATAAAAGCATAAGTCAGATTTCACAATTTATCCAAAACTGACAGGTAAAAAAAATGACCTTAATGGGATTTTAATTCTTTTTTTTTTTAAATATTTTATTTATTTATCTGACAGACAGAGGTCACAAGTAGGCAGAGAGGCAGGCAGGGAGAGAGGAGGAGGAAGCAGGCTCCCTGGGGAGGGGAGAACCCGATGCGGGACTCGATCCCAGGACCCTGTGATCATGACCTGAGCCGAAGGCAGCGGCTTAACCCACTGAGCCACCCAGGTGTCCTGGGATTTTAATTCTTGAAGATTTTTTAAAATTTATTTATTTGACAGAGAGATAGGTCACAAGTAGGTAGAGAGGCAGGGAGAGAGAAGGGGAAGCAGGATCTCTGCTGAGCAGAGAGCCCGATGCGGGGCTCCATCCCAAGACCCTGCGATCATGACCTGACCTGAAGGCAGAGGCTTAACCCACTGAGCCACCAGGCACCCCTGTGCTTATAATTCATAATGTCTCCTTCTATTAATGGATTGTGAATATTTTATATGACTACTAATAATGTCTATTTCATCTTTTATCAACTCTCGGGTAATTTTCATTATCCTTCTTTTAGGGCATATCTCCAGATTTTTATATGTACGTAAACATTTCTAGCAGATTTTTATGTATTTGGAAATTAGCCATTTGTGTTGTAATTTGCAAAAATTTTCCCAGAGTATCCCCGTCTTGCTTTATGTATCATATGCTATAAAGACTACTGCAAAAACAGTTTTAATCAAATTTATCGAGACTTCCCTGGCTATGAGATTTTTTTTTAGGATTTTATTTATTTATATTGACAGACAGACACACAGCAAGAGAGGGAACACAAGCACGGTGGGTGGGAGAAGCAGGCTTTCAGCTGAGCAGGGAGCCCAATGCAGGGCTCAATTCCAGGACCCCAGGATCATGACCTGAGCCAAAGGCACATGCTTAATGACTGAACCACCCAGGCGCCCCAGATTTAGAGTTTTAATCAAAGGATTTTGGGTTACCTGCCTGGTTCAGTCACTGGAGCATGCGACTTTGATCTTGGGGTTGTTAAAAAAACAAATTAAAGGCTTTTCTAGAAGAATATTCTGTATAAATCTATATCATCTATGTAAAATAAACACACATACTCTATTTAGACAACAATGACACGACTGTTATATAATATTCAATATTATCTATTATGCATATAATATTGTGCATATAAATACTACATGATTAGAATCCTATAATTACAATAAACATTTATCAGGCATCATTCATCTACCTGTAAACAAACTTTTCAACTGAGCTGTATTTTTGAGGTACCAACATGCTAACTTGGGGCTGGCTATAAAATTAAGGTAAACAGTGTCTATCTCATGTTTTAAAAGCAGCGATATTTTTTATGAAGATTAAGTTTCTTATAACGGTGGCATAATTTCCTTCACAGACACATAGTTGAACATTTCTTTCTCTTTGCCTCATGTGGTCCCCAGCTTGACCCGGAGTGAGTTTCTTTGGCAATCTGGGTCCTCAGAGAGCTCAGGGGTCCAGCTGGTGGTCAAATCAGAGTGGAGAGCAAGGGAAGCACACAGAAGAATATTTTCCCATATCAGGCCTCTGAGCGCTAGATGGCAGATAATTGGGTGATATGGTCTGTGTCTAGTGAAAACTGGGTGACAATATGTAGAGCTATATTTATGGCCCCTTGATGGCTTTTAGGAATCGTGGTTTAAGGAGAGCTTCATATCTGTGTTTTGATGCCCCCAGTAGAACACGTAATAAAGCATTGATGAAAAACCCTAAATGTTGTCTTAAAACCAGATTGGATTGTATGCCTAACGCAGCCTTGCATGGGGAAACATCTGAATAAATGTAAAGTTCCCTAATAGATCATCCCATAGTAATGGTCTAACCATACATCACCCCAAGACCTTATTACCTATAGCTCTGGACACCCACAACCTATACATAAACTTACATTGAGTGCTTGTGTTGGATAGGATTGTGTTCTCCTTGGCTTTACACATGACCTCAGCAACAAATTCTGATACAAATAACCCCTGAGAGTCCATTGTTTTGCAAAGGAATTTTAAAAGTCGTAGGGCAGGGTGGGACTAATAAGCACAGCCTTGTGGTTTGTCAAACCCCAAAACCCCAAAATGAACATGTGTGGTTTAGCTGCATTTAACAGTAGCCTTTGTGTGGTCTAGTCACCTCAGCAGGCAAATATTGCAGATATATCTTATTTTACTTACTTTAAAGATTTTATTTATTTGAGAGAGAGAACAAGAGTGGGGAGAGGGGCAGAACAAGAGGGAGAAATGGACTCCCTGAGCTGGAGCCCAACATAGGGCTCAATCACCAGGACCCTGAGCTCATGACCTGAGCCCAAGGTAGACACTTAACTGACTGAGCCACCCAGGTGCCCCGTTGCATGGATATTTTACAAAAGTGTGTCCCATTGCATTAGTATCCCAATCACTTAGAGAGTAGCCCTCAAACACTGCCACTTGCAAAATGTGTGAGGGACACTTGCCTTCTTTCTATCTGCTGATATAGAAACAGAAACTATTGTTCCAACTAGGAAATAAAGCTAAAACCTTTGATCCTATAAATGGGGGAAGCGTGTCCAGTCATAAACCCAAAGGAGCCTTGTGTCAGCTGGATGCCCATAACAGAGCTTCCCAGCCTAGAGTAATTGAACCGCATAAATCCCAAACTCATCTGCTTTTTGGGACTTTCCATGGCGTCCACCTGAGTTACACCCTGAATGACAGCTTTTTGGAACACTGGATTCTATTATAGAGAACGTTTCTATGGCCTTATCAAAAGGCAAATGTGTATAACTTTTCCAGGAGGAGGCTGAGCTCTACCCATGTCAGATACAAAATCTAAAGATACAGAACATGCTTGAAAGTTCTGAAAGTAGTTTACGGGTCTAAGTGTGGAAGTGATTTGGGTTATAACAACAAAGATGAAACACAGCAGATTTACTGCTGTCATTTATGGAGTATATATGGATATCATACTCATCTTTGGTGAATTTGTGGAGGCAAATATTTTTTCTTTATTGTACTTTACTTAAAGATAATAGTCACAGCCAGACATTGTTTTCAGATCATAAAGTCACCCCCCCCCCAAAAAAAATAAGGATGAGGGAAATATTTGAAGTCAGAGGTTGGCATGCTACATCATCTCTTGGGCCAAATCTATCCCACCAACTCTCTTTGTAAATAAAGTCGCATAACAATAAGCTTGTCCTCTTGTGTTTATTAATGTCTATCCCTCCTTTGCGATACAGTAGCCAAATTGAGTTTACAGTTTCAGGAGAGACCATAAATCCCTTAAACCCCATAATACCTTTCTTTTCCCCACTCATGGGAATAGTACTCAGTTCTAAGAAGAAATGACCTGTCCATCCATGAGAAGACATGCCAGGAATTTCAATGCATGTTGGTAACTGGAAAAAAAAAAAAAAAAAAGTCTGAATGGCAGCGTCCTGCAGGAGTCCGTCTCTGCAATATGGTGGAAAAGGCAAAGCCGTGGAGACCGTAGACAGATCAGCAGCTGCCAGAGGTTGGTGAGGAGGGAGGGATGAATGGGCAGAGCACAAGGGACCTACAGGGCAGTGAGAATCCTGGGCATCAGACTGTAAAGATGGGGACCTGTCTCTGGACCTTTTTCCAAACCCACAGAATGCTCATCAAGAGCAAACCTTACCTTAAGTATGCACTCTGCGTGATTATGATGTGTCACTATAGGTTCATCCTCATAACAAGTGTCCCACTCTGGTGGGGACGTTGATAACGGGAAGGCTGTGCACATGGGCACAGGGGAATGGACAGCAGGTCTATGGGAAATATCTTTACCTCCCATTCAGTTTTAGCTGGAAACCTAAAATGGTGTAAACATCTTAACTCTTAAAAAATGAAGGTGAAAATGAAAATATGCATTCGTGGAAAATGCATTCATTGGCCCAAAGACCTCAAGTAATGAGGGGATGAGGCAGACAGACAAGACACAGAGAATGCTGATATTAATAGGACAGATTTAAACTCAGTAATCACTAATTAAATCTAATACAAATCGATGTTGTGCGCCATGTTAAAGAGGACAGATGTCAGATTCTGGGAAGTTGCATTTTGAGTAGATGCCCTCAAAGTTGTGTCCCATGTGCCACTATCTTGTACGATCTGGCCCGCTCACACCTTGATCAAGCGATAGAATGAGGGAGCATCTGCCTGGCTCTGTTGGCAGAATAGGCAATTCTTGATCTTGGGGTCATGAGTTTGAGCTCCTGTTGGGTGTAGAGATTACCTTTTTTCCAGGATTTTACTTTTTTATTGACAGAGGGGCAGAGAGAGAGGGAGGGAAAGAATCTTGAGCTCTGTCCTCACCGAGTGTGAAGTCCCAGGTGGGGCTCAGTCTCACAACTCTGAGACCATGACCTGAGCCAAAATCAAGAGTTGCACACTTGGCCGACTGAGCCATTCAGGCGCCCCTAGAAATTACTTCAATATAGAAATAACTAAGAGATAGAATCAGATCCTCTCCCACCCTCCTGCACCGAGACAGAGTTTTCAGAGTAGGAATGACACTACATGCCATCTATGGCCGAGTCTTAAGTGACCATGAGGCTCTTAGGGGCTCCCTTGCAGTGATGTACTTGGACCCTGAGACTCCTCATGCAAAAAGCATGAATGCCCATGCTGTGGGGCAACCATGCCACATGGAGAGGTCATGTGAAGGATCTCCTCATGTGTAGGTCATTGCAGCCTAGGACCCAGACATGTGAATGAATAAATGCCCCAATTACCCCAGACCCAGCTCTCTGGACACATGTCCCCCTCCATCCCCTGGCTTCCTGATGCAAGTTTCGGTATCCTACCACACTGCACCCCATCTGGGCTCATTGCCACAGAAAAGTCAAGCATTTGGGGTCATTTGTTACGCAGCTGTGATAGCTCCAACATAACCTGTGCCTCTTCCTGGAGGCATTCTTAAAACACAGGCCAAAAGTAACATAATAAAAAGTAATTTTAATATTTTACAAAGTAAAAGAATAAAAAAATATTTCCAACACTAAAAAAAAATAGAGCTGGTATAGCCGTATCAATTTCGATCAGAACAGACTTTAAGAAACATTGCAGTCAGGGGATTTTGTAATGATCAAATAGCCAAGTTGTCTAAAAACTATAGCCGTTCCCAAACCGTGAGCACCTGAACAGGACAGAGCTACAAACTAACCACATGGAACGCAATTAGCGGCGGCTGTAAACATGCACGTAAAATACTTCTTTACGCTTCTGCTATCACTTCTCTTGGGTAAAGACCTTGAAGCTGGAGGAGATGGTAGCTCTGTGTTTCATGCTTTGAGGAACCTCCAAATTCTTTTCCATGGAGGCCACGTCATTCCCACCCGCTGCCTACAACATTTCCAGTTCCTCCACACCATCCCCAACAAGTTGTCCTCATCCGGGGTTTTGCTGTACTTTTTTGTTTTTCTTTTAAATACTAGGTATCCTAATGGGTGTGACAGGGCATCTGTTTGTGATTTGGACTTCCCTTCTCCCAGGGGCCAGTGGTGTTGAGCATCCTTTCATGTCCTCATGAGCTGTTTCTCTCTCTTCTTTAGAGAAATGTCTATGGAGGCAACCCATTGTCCTTTGAGAGATGTACTGATGTCTCTATGCGCAGTGGAATGCTACCCAGCCTTCAAAAGGAAGGACATTTGGACACATGCTAAAACATGAATGAGGCTTGAAAACATTATGTTAAGTGAAATAATGCAGTTAGAAAAGAACAGATACTGTGTGATTTCACTTATGGTACGTCCTGAGAGGAATCCCATCCACAGAGACAGAAAGTAGGTGGTGGGCACCAGGGGTGCGGACTGGGGGTGGGAGTTAGTGTTGGATGGGGACATACATTTTGGGAAGGTGACAATGACTACAGACAGATGGGTGGGAGCCCCCTGAAGATGCTTCATTTCACTTCACAGTACACCTTAAAAATGGTTAAAACGGCAAATGTTATGTTATGCACATCTTAGCACAATTAAGGGGCACCTGGATGTCTCAGTAGGTTGAGCACCTGACTCTTGACTTCGGCTCTGATCATGATCTCAGGGTCCTGGGATCAAGCCCCACGTCAGGTCTCTACTCAGCGGGGAGTTTGCTACTCCTTCCTCCTGGTCTTGTACTCTTGGTCTTTCTCTCCCAAATACAAAAATAAAATCTTAAAAATAAATATACAAATATCAAATATGGCAAAACAGATTGTTGGTGGTAGGGTATAGGCATCCTACAGAGGAAAGGACAGTCATTGGTGAGATGGCCATGCTCTCTAGCATGCATGAAATACTTCATTTCTTAATCGAGGGTACAGGGGGTATTCACTTGGTGATAATTCCATAAACCAAACAATTTTTATTTGTGTGCTTCACCACAGAGATCTGAACTTGCATGAAAACATTTTCAAAATGTATGTAGATAATATTATCCTTTAAATTTTTATCTCACACATATTCATAAATATGTATGAATATATACATATCCATACACATATGCACATACATACCCACACATATAAATATACAATTTAAACATCTGTAAGTATATGCAGATAGAAATACCTAAGGAACCCAGAAATGTAAACTGCATATTTTAAATTAATATATATAAGTTTACATATCAACAAAACAAATTCTAAAATGCTATTGATATTAATATGTTAATATTAATTAAATTGATGTTAATTTCCTTTAAGTGGGTTGAAAATTAGTTTCTCAAGACTGATATGTAGTAAATTAACACAAACAGTGCCATAGAGCAATGCAGATTTGTTCTTATAATCCTAGAGGTCCGAGTCTAACATTTCGGTTTCGACAGGGCTGTGTTCCTTCCGGGGGTTTTTGGGTGGAATGCATCCCTTGGATTTCAGCTCCCATGCCTTTCCACACCCCTCAGTTCCTGGACTCTTCCTCATCTCACTCCGGTCTCTTCTGTTCTCTGATTCCCTACAATGAACCGTTATACTCCCACTTTCCTTCTCTAAGCACGTCTATGGTTACATTGGATCCACTCAGATAATCCAAGATAATCTACCTATCCCCAGATCCTTAACTTCAGCTCACCTGAAAAGTTAAAAAAGAAAAATTAAGACGCTAAAATATTCACATCTTCTGTGAATGAGGGCAAAGGTGTGTTTGGAAAGATGGGCTCATCACGTTGGCATGGTAAGGTCAGGAGCGATATCCTTTCTTCCCTGATCCCATCTTTGCAATGTGGTTTTGACCACAACTGCAAAAGCCTTCAACGATTTCTGTTGTCCTGAGAGTACAATAACCTGGCCTCCAAAAAAACACTTTCCTTCTGACAGTACTTAGCCATGTCCACATTCAATGTGTTCATGTTCCGAGAGATGAATGAGCTCCAGGATCTTTGAATTTCAGTGGACTCTGAATCATTCCCATTATAAAATCCTCTTTCTCCATGTTTCATTTTTTTTTTCTTATTTCTCTAACTCCTAAGCACATTTCTCATGAGATTAAACGTAGCTGGACAAAACTGTCCATTGCTTGTCTTAGATTACTGAATGAAGAACAGATTTGGGGGAAAAAATAGAAAGCCCACATGTTCTTCAAAACTGGGAGTTCACTTGGGATGTGTGTGGACATATGTGTAATTTGGACTAACCTTGTAATACTTAATCATTCTCTAATGTCAGTTTCTTCACTACCCACCAATCGTTACTCTCGGGCGAAGCTGGCAGATGGTGAGTCCATATGCCATGTATTAAAAATACGCTCTCAGAGCCATTGCTTTTAAATATGAGACCATTTCTGGTGTATTTCTTTTAACTTTTTTGGGTCATGGTTAAAGATATGATAAGGCTGAGAGCAAGACAGAATCAGCAAGAAAAGATGTATCTTCCCAGCCATCTTGGGACCTCACCTGAAATTCTTTGGACCTATCCAACAGTCTTCAGGCACTTTTGTTGCGGGGGGGAGAGAGGATCATTTCGTCTCTCTCATGCCATGAGGCGTGAACTTTAGGATCCAGAGAAATTGCTGCAAGTGGGTGAGTCCCAGGCAGACAGATGTCTCTGGCTGGCTCATAGGACTGGGATCCTGAGTGTGGCCAACCCTATATCTATGGAGAACGAAAGACTAAACTAGAAGAGGGGATCCAGCTATCTGATATCTTAAGGACCAGCCATCAAGAAAAACAAAACATTTCACAGCATATGCATCCAGTTAACAAATGATTTTCCGCACCTACTCTCTTCCTGGCATTGTGGAAATAAGGATATAGAACCTGCTCTTAAGGATCTCCTAGATTCACTTGCTTTATTGCGTTTTTTCTCCTACTCCTCACTCCGCTTGAGTACATTTTGTGCAAGGCTCCTTGACCTCTACATGGGTAAATCCAGTAGAATATTTCTGGTCCCTGTTGGCTTCTTGGTCAATATTTCACACTCCCATCTTCTCCCAGGAACTGGGAGCATCTGCTTCCCTCACCTTCAAAGACACCAATCTCCTGATTTTTCTCTGGTCTTCAGATCTCTGCTCGCCCATGTGTTTTGAAGTTGCTTCCTGTGCTACCCGTCCATCAGGGTTCTCTTCCATCCATAATGCAGGCTCTCAAGTCTGCTGCTTCTGATGTCTTCTCGGTGCTTCTTCTCTCTTGTGTCTTCACTGGAAAGAACCAGTATCTCCAGCAAGGGGTGAGGAGGATGTTGGCCTCTCACTCAGATTAGAGATGACCATGAACTACTCACGCAGCGTGTCTTATCTTTCCTCCAGATCATCTGTCATGGTTGTAATTTTATGCTCATTTGCTTCTTGACCAGTGTCTGCTAGTACTCCACTATGAGCTTCATGAAGGCAACAGAATGTGTTCATCATGCTTATCTTGGATCCCTTATGATGTTGTGCACCAGACTTGAAGATATTGCTTGATGAATGATTTGCTAGGGGCACCTGGGTGGCCTGGTCAGTGAAGCATCCAACTCTTGGTTTAGACTCAGGTCATGATCTCAATGTTGTGAGGTTGAGCCTACATGGGCTCCCTGCTCAGCGTGGCGTCTCCTTGAGATTCCCTCTCCCTCTGTCCCTCTTGCTTGTTCTTTGTCTCTAATAAATAAATAAAATAAACATTTTAAAAAATTTTTAAAAATGAGTTGCTAATATAGTTCCAATTTCACAGAGCCTCATGTAAGAAATTAGTTGTTTGACTGGTTAGCTTTTTAGTTTAAAGTTAAGAATTATGGTGGAGAAGAACCTGTAAACAAAACCAGCAAATTTATGGTCATGGTGTGGTGTAGGATGCATGTATAGTGTGTAAATGGGCCACAGGTGGTGGGACAGCATGTGGGTTTCCTACCCCAAGCAAGTCTGCAGTTCTCTACAGACACCAACCAACTGGCTGTCCTGCAGTTCAACTCATTTCTGATAGAGTTAGTGCAGACACCACAGGTCAAGAGCTCAGTCCTACAAGACTGTCCCCATTTCAGGTGCCCATCAAGACTAGTGGGTCCCCAGGGTATCCACAGTTCTGTCCAATCTGATATAAATTGGGGTTCCCACAACTCCTTCCTGGGTTTTAATAATTATCATAGTGGCTCGGAGAAGCCAGGAAAACACTTTACTTATTGCCCATGTATTATACAGGATATTACAAAGAGTACAAATGAACTGTCAGATGAAAAGGTGGATAGGATGAGTTTTGGAGTTTGGGGCACACCATCATCCAGCATGCGGATGTGTCCATCATCCCAGAAGCTCTGTGAACCTCTTCATTTGAGGTATAGGTGGAGATTCCACCATGTTTGATTGATTAAATCATTGGCCATTGGCATACTTGATTGAAACACTGGCCATTGGTGATCTGATCAGCCTCTAGCCATATTCTCTAGAGGTCATGGTCAGGGGTTCATGCTGAAAGTTCCGACCTTCTAATCACATGGTTGGCTCCTTTGGTGACCAGCCTCCATCCAGAAGGGATCTGTGGGCCCACTAGAGTCACCTCATTGACATAAATTTAGATCTATCTGAAAAGGACTTGATGTGAAAGGCACAAGATGTTCCTCTCACCTCCAACACTCAGGAAATTATAAAGGTTTTATGAGCTCTGTCTCAGAAACCAGAAACAAATACTCAGTCTATACATCTTTGGTTTTTTAAGATTTATTTACTTTAGAGAGAGAGCAGGATGGAGGGACAGAAGAAAATGTCAATCAGACTGTCCACTGAGCACAGAGCCCAACGCAGGTCTTGATCTCACAACCTTGAGATCATGACTTGAGCCCAAAACAGGAGTCAGACACTTAACCATCTGAGCCACCCAGGCACCCCTATATTCCTTATTATATCACCATATCATACATAGCAATTCTACCTGTGACAATAAAACTCAAGGACGCAAGATGGCTAGATCAGGAGGTAAGACTATGCATCCCTTTGTAAGCAACCGCCAACATACCTTCCAAAGCAGCTGTACCTTTTTGCCTTTCCACCAGCGACAAATGAGAGTTCCTGTTCCTCCTCACTCTCATTCAGAAAATTTCTGTTTATGTGTATAATGATTATTTGGGCAAGGTCCTTTGGTGTTGTATGCTATACTTTTTGTACCAAATATTCTACTCATGGATAAGAGATCAGTATGGATGGAACCAGTTCAAACTCACATGGTCTTCAGGTTGTCCTTATTCATTTTCATGTCATCCTTATTCACGCCTGGCCCACCTCCCCGTTGCAATTAACCCCTGAACAACGTGGGTGTGAACTCTACAGTTCCCCTTATATGTGGATTTTTTTTTTCGATAAATACAATACACTTTTGTAAGTGCATTTTCTTTATGATTTTTTAAACATTTTCTTTTGCTGTTTACTTTACTGTAAGAATACAGATAGAACACAGATAACATACAAGGTATGTGTTAATTGACTGTTTATGTCATCAACCAATTGTAGTTAAATTTGGGGGAAGTCAAAAGTTATATGTAGATTTCCACTGCTCCGCGGTCAGTGGCCTGTTTTTCAGGGATCGAGTGTACTTACATCTGAGATAATAACACCTTTAAATTCTTGATGCCTCTCAAAGCTACTTAGACAAGTGTCCCAACTCACTTATCAAGGGAGTACTTGAACCACAGAAACCCAACTGGACTAGTACTTCTTCTTGAGTCACAGGATGTCAAAGGCATCTGTTGTCTAAGGCACTTGGCCAATAGCGTGAAATTAGACATTTGGAAAATCCCATTATACTCCTCATTATAAGGTCATCCTTCTCCATACAGAGCAAAAATGATAAACAGAAGGGGTGCCTGGCTGTGTCAGTTGGAAGCGTGTGTGACTCTTGATAGGGTCATGAGTTTGAACCCCACACTAGGTATAGAGATGACTTCACAAAAAGAAAAAAGTATAGACATATACAAGTTCATAGTTTATAAAGACCTAAGAGTAGGTAGTATGTCCTGTGGCATTACTGTCCTTGACTGGCTTGACATTGTTAATGTGTCATCCTCAAACATGAGATGGTTTATAATGTAACAAGCCAACCAAATGCAAAAAAAAATAAAATTGATAAAAATGCATATGATAGTCATGAGTTGGAAAATATTTATAGAGAGGAGAGATGTTAAGTATTATCTAAGCAAACTTGAATTAAATGTAATCACTACAGAAATATATGTTACTACCTGAAAATAAAAACACACTGCAAATCACTGAATCGATCCCTTTTTATAACAAATTTCAAACAATACATTTATACTTTCATTAAAAATTATAAAATTTAAAACAAAATATGTTTAGAATTGTGATGATTTGTCATGTGTTTAGTTATCTGGGGCACTACAAAAGGTACACTTTTCAAAAATAAATTAAATAAAATAAAAATCTAATTGTTCAAGAAATACATCATAGCTATTTTCACTTGATGCATAATGATATCTGGATGAGTAACCTGTTAATCACAAGCATTGCTTTCAGTTTTATTTATTGAGGTTGAAATGATGGGAAAATGTGAATCAATATCTTCTTTAGGTTGTGTGGTTTATGAAGTAATTGTCATTCATTATCTATTTCATAATTTTACAGACATTTCACACTTTCTTATCATTCCTTTTAGCTTTGCTGCTTTGTTTGGTGACATTTTGGTTTACTCCCTCCGGCATTGAAATGGTGTTCTAGTTCTTAGATACACACATTTGCACATATTTTATGAAATACAATGGCAGAATTTATTCTTTCAATTTGTGTGGACTTATAATAATACAAAGAAATATAATGGAGAACACTTTGGCCCCACTGCTATTTCTTAGCACAGTATAAATTAGTTTTTGAGTGCAACAGAATGTTCCTTCAAATCCAGTAAGAGGTACCTTTTTCTTACAATTTCACAAGCTGAGTCTTGTGACGAAATGAGTTGGTTTGCTTGAAAGGAATGATGGCTTGTATTCCAAAAAGAACCAAACTGAAAATTACGGACTATTTTCTGGAACAAAGCAAAAATACACAGTATATGTTTTCATGTTGTGGAATTTGTTTATCTGCAAAATTTTATCATCATTCTTTCTCTCTGAGCAATGAAAGAATAAAATAAATCTATTTTCACATGTATTATTGCTTGCATGTCAGCAATAAATATTAACTATTTGCTGGACAATCTGCTATACTTTTTTTTTTTAATTTTTTGAGTGAAGCCTTTGCATTTAAAAAAGAATTACATAGAGAAAACTGGCAAAATAGAGGAATTTGTTAAGAAGCAATTTCCCTTTATACTAAGTGATTTTAATAACAAAGAAAGTATCATGTAAACTTACATTGTTTTAACAAGCTAGATTCCAGTTCAAAAAATGTATCTAGAATGTTGGTTTCATAAAACAATAAAGAAAAACATAGTTGAAAATGCAAACAAGAATGTAGAAGCAAAAAATAAGAAGACATTTTTTACACCATTGGCAGCAAAAGGGCCGTAATGAACTGGTGATTTTAAGTTTCTCGTGCCCATGTGCAGACAGGATAAAATGAGCATGGTGGTCCCTGTATTAGCAGGTGCAGAGGCCTGTCTTTGGTATGTACTTGGGTAAACTACATTACTCACTTATCCATTAAGGTCTAGTCCACATGTTAATTGTGAAGGCATCTGGCCCGTGTTTAATGTCTGCAATAATATTAACTGTAGGTCAAGCCACTTATTCTAAAGTGACTGGGATTCATATAGTCACTTGAAAAGGTGTAAAGTAAAAACTGATATTTCTCAGAGAAAGAATAAATTCTGTCTAAAGAGTATAACCTCCACTATTCCAGCCTCCAGTCCTGTCCTACAGATTTCAGGCTTGCTTGATTCCATAAATTGCATGAGCCAGTTCCTTAAAATTCAAAAGATAGATAGATAGATAGATAGATAGATGATACATTGATAGATAAATGATGATGATTGGTAGATACATACATAGATAGATACATAGATATTAAAAATAGATGATAGACCTCTATAGATATGTAGACATGCAAAGATAAATAATAAATAAATGATGGACAGATAGACCTATTGATACATAGATATGGATAGATATAGATAGATGACAGATGAGATAGATATGAAAGATGTGCTAGATGGATGGATAGATATGAGGGATTGATGGGCACATAAAATGATAGACGATAGATATGATGGATAGATGCAGAGGTAAATAGAAGATAGATACAATAGATGGATCAAGATAGATAGATGATAGATGGATAGATAATAAGATGCATAGATGATAGAAAGATAGATAGATAGATGATAAATAGATAGATAGGATAGATAGGTAGGATGGATAGATAAATGGATAGATAGAGGATAGATAGATAGATAGATAGATAGATAGATAGATAGATAGATATGGTGGATGGCTAGATAGATAGACAATAGATAGATATATAGATAGATAGATAGATAGATAGATAGATAGATAGATAGATTTGATGGATAGATGGATGGATGGATAGATAGATGATAGATAGATAGATAGATAGGATGGATAGATGGGTGGATTGATAGATTAGATGATAGAAAGATAGATGATAGATAGAATGGATAGATGGATGGGTTGATAGATTAAATGATAAAAAATAGATGATAGACAGATAGATAGATATGATGGATGGATGGATGGATAGATAGATGATACATAGACAGATGATAGATAGATAGATGATAGATGTGACAATTAAATAGATACATCCTACTGGTTCTGTTTCTCTAGAGAGAACGCTGACTGGTAAAGGTGGGACGAATCAATCCCGCATATCCCAAGAGACAAGGCTGCTTCTATGACCAGAAGCACACAGTGTCTCGTGTGGTTAAGTCCTGATGCTGTCTGATCTACTGGATAAGCAAGTGGGTGCTGAAAATTAGCCAACTTGGGCAGAGGCACCAAGGGTTCTGATCCCTCAGGATGCTACAGCATCAGGGGACCCCCACAGTGGAAGACCATGAGGACAAGCTGTGGGCACAGGGGTCATGCCACGAAGGGTGGCAGGAAACCAAAGCAACTATCCGGACTAGGATTGATGGCCATATGTGCCCTCCTCTGGGGCTGTGTGTGTGTGTGTCTGCGTGCGCTTGCCGCCCAGTCTGTGTTATATAAAATAGACTGTGGTCAGTTGTCACCTTATGACTTGACTTATCATCCATTAAAATGGGGTTAAGAAATTTTTTGAAAATTAAAAAAAATATATTTTAAAAAATGGGGTTAAGAAGAGAGAGTGCCCAGCCTAGGATGGTGCAGAGTCTAGCGGATAAAGGGGCCCCATGTTTAAGGTAAAGTGAGACCCTTCTGTGTCCACCCGTGTGCTGCATGGGTTGTGTGCCCTCCCCTCCCTGACTTCTTTTCAGCCAGAGTTCTGGAGGAAATCTATGTGCTCACAGTGATTTGCTCTCCTTCAAATCCTGCAGGGAGATGCCTGGTAAACACCCTCCATGAGCATTTTCAGTCTGTCTGTCCTGGTGTTGTAGCTCAAGGAGGGCCTGTGAACCACGGCCAGAGTGGGAGGGTCAGTCCCACCTCAGCGGCCGTGGACCGGGCACCTGTGGTGGTCCAGCAAGAACTCTGAGCTTGGATGTTTTAGCGGTAACCTCCCACATGCCTGTGTTTCTTCCCATGGTGAGGCACCAAATTCCCCACCCTGAATGCTGAGTCCCATTATGGACTCCCACACAATGACTGATGTCCATCCTCCCATGAGGGATTGTTTTTGTCTTGGTGATATCTCATCCTGGGTGTTTCCTTGAAAAACGGTTCTGCTTCAGAGTACTCTACAATCAAGCCACTTAAACAAGCTGTCTTTTCCTCAGAAAGTAGGAGATGGGCTCATTCACCCAAGAGGAATGAGAGAGAGAATGAACACACCTTTACGAGAACAGGAGCCCCATCTGAATGTTCAAATACACAAGAACACACGGTGGGGACGGGATAGAGAGTGGTGACAGGTAAAAGTGTTTACGTGCAGGAGAAGAGTGACCTTTCTGGGCTTGGCTACAGAAAGCAGAGTCAGGGACAAAGGAGGAAGAGAGGCCTCTGCAAAATTATACAAAGGGCATGCTTTTGTGCAGGATGGATCTCTGTCTCTGAATTCACAGGGAACAGAGCAATATCACAGAGCTCTTACGACAATGCTCCCAGGTTTAGGAGTATCAAGTTTTCATACAGGACCATATATTATCATTACTACTCTTTTCTCTTTACTTTCAAAACATACCTGGCTCTATCTGCTATTTTTGTGCAGAAAAAAAAAAAAATGTAAATGCTCCCTAAAGTGATATGACATTCCATACTCTATTTCTAACTGAATTTACATTTCCTCCTGGTGATTCCCAATGATTGTTATACTTTGGAAGTTTATAAGATGTTGCTTTACTTGAACGTGGTCGATTTGTTGGCAAATATCATTCTCAGTCTTTGGGTTTTCAAGCAATTGGGTTAGGGGTTCTCTGATGCTCAAAGAAATGGGGTTCGTTTTGATGCTTTCAATTTTAAGTTGCAGAGAATGAGGCCTAAGGGCTGTGGCTAAAAAGGTCTGGCCCCTTGCCTCAACTCAGAATATCTTTCTGTGTCATCCCTCCTTCCAAGCTCCATGAGGCACAGTTTAGACTTCTCATGGTAGCCTGACCACCTGTGCGTTTCTGTGTCTACCCAAAGCTACCTTTTGTGGTTGCTTATAAGCATCCTTCTTGGGAGCCATCCACGATGAAGTTCCTGCCTGCTAACCTTCATCCCAATGACAGAAATGACAAGATGCTTCCTTCTAAAGTCAAATTAAGGACTTAATTTGTGGGCCATGTTGAATAGGCCCCCTTCTCTAAAATCTGCATCAACAGGGGACCTCAGAATATAAGCTTAGTTGGAAATAGGGTGTTTTTAGGTGTAATCCCATTATGGACTCCCACACAATGACTGATGTCCATCCTCCCATGAGGAAGGATATTGGGACCCAGGGCAAAGACCACATGAGCCATAGGAACAATGGTCCAGTGACTGTGGAGACAGAAGCCAGGCATTGCGGGAGGCCAACAAAAGTAGGAGGCTGGTCAGGAAGGGCTCTCCTCCATCAGAACTTCCAGAAGGAACCAACCTGGCCCACCTTGACTGGAGACTTCTGGTGCTTGGAGCTCTAACAGAATAAATATCCATGGGTTAGCCACAGTGTTAGTTGAGATTTCCCCCCATCAACTGTGACATTCACAATTTTCAAGCACATTCATCCCCTCAGGTGACATTCTAACAGCATTTTCTACAGCAGCAAGACAGAACTGAGGACAAAAAGGCAAGGTCTCATCAAGGGCAGAGCCTCACCTGCGTGGACCACCCCCTGAAGCTCTGTCTATTCTGCCCCAAACAGCTAGGAAAAATGAACAGTCAAACTCCTAGGCACACAGCACTCTGGTAACTCACCTTCTGACCCATTCTGTCAGACAGCCCAAGCCTCATCCCCGTCCCTGGCAAGATTGTGAACTGCTTCTGCGTCTGTGTTGGAAGTAAACCAAAAAAAAAAAAAAAAAAAAGAAGAAGAAGAAGAAGAAGAAGAAAGAAAAGAAACAACATAATGGAGATGTGCTTAAAGCAAATTAAGAATTAATTGGGATCAGAGGCCACATTTCACTGATCTCATGCAATGGGTGTGTGCTCATTTTAGTCCCCATTACCTTCAAAAATACTGAAATGTATACAATTTTAAAGCATGGACAGATGGAAATATTACATTCAAAATATTTCAATAATATTTTGAAATGCTGTAATGGGCAAGGCTGTTGAAAGCCTGGCACAACCTTTCCCAAAACATGTCCCTTGGAACTGGAATTAATAGGAACCGTATTTAAAAACAAAAACAGTAAGAACCATGGACACAGTGGATTGAATACACTCACAGATACAAACACACGCACACATGTGTAGATTTTCATTGTTCTTGTAAAGCTAATAGGAACATTTAATCCATAAGGAGGGAAAATATGTATATAGGGAAGGATAATCAAAGGTTTTTACTGAGTTTTTTTTTTTTCTTCCTGAGTATTCTAAGCATGAAACTCAGTGGCAACACGTGAATTTTAACGCATTCTCCTACCCATGTGTATATACAGCTCCCAGAGAATGAGGGGTTTTTTTGGCCATTATTATTTTTTTCCCCTTAAAAATAACCTTCTTTACAACACATAGTAGGGGCACAATCCATTAATTCATATATTCACTAAATATATATTTCAAATCACCCTTCCTGAATGGAACCAATCTCCGTCCCCACTTTCCTCCGGTCTCCTGCATCATCACCACCCTGGCATGCAAACACCACCTGATTCCATCCAGCCCACATTGTCCTTTACTCTGCCCTCAAGTCAGTCTTCCTTTCTTCCCCCACCTGACAGCATCCTCTTCCTCTCCAAACAATCCCACATCGGCATTTCAACGTGGATTCGGTACTGATTCTGTAACATCTTACTTTTTCTCGCAAAGGAGAAGCAACACTGCTCACCAGCAGAGACTGTGGGTAACAGGTAGACACTTTCTAACAACATGCACGTAGACACCATGTCTACTGGAGGGACGCATGGAGTACCTGTTCTTCAGCATCACGGTGGTATTGCTGGGACATATGAAGCTCACAATAAATACACTTTAAAATCCCCCCAAATTAGATCCCTGCATTAATGGCATTCTATCATCTTTAAAATGCATGTGACGAAAATGATCTAGACACTGTTACTATTTGAACAACTAGCGTTTTTCTTATACCGCCTACACTGATTGTTCTTTTGAAACAAACAAGCGCAAAGTCGTAACGACCCATCACCTCATTCGCCATCGCTAGGTAATTGTGTTGCATTAAGTATTGATTTAAACAACAGCTGGGTAGATAACTGAAGATTTTAATAAGCCTTTCAAACAATGGCTCAACAATAAAATGTTACAAAATACTTGCACCATGGTATGACGAATTAAAAATTCAATATCCTGTCTTCTTTCTTTGAGCTGATAGACTAGTCCTGATGTCTACAATTTGAAAGAGTACTTTGGTAAAAAAGAATCCTGAGTCAAATGGGGTGTTTAACTGGGCTCCATGGACACACAAATGTGCCATTTAGCCAAATTTCAAGTATTCTAGGCACAAACTGAACAGAGAAGCTCTCTGATTTTTACCCCCACATTTGGTTCAATGTATTGCTAATCAAGACTCATTATTCTGCTCTCAATTTAAATGATTATACATACTTTCTGACTGTTCCTATCTAAGAATAATCACGCCTGATTTATATGTAAGGAGAAATAGATTGTTCTGGTGGAATTGTTGGTGCTCAAATTTTAACTCCAAAGAATAAAGGGCGGGATGTGGAGAACTGCCCTGAATCTCACCCCACCCCCCATCCTTGGATGAATCCTAGATGTTTCCTCGTGCTGTTTCCGTGGCCTCACGGAAGGTCACGATGCCCGGACACGTCCAGTGACACCTCCCTGATATGTGAACTTGCAGAGAAACTTAAGACCATTCAGTCTCGCAATAATAATACCCACTGTTGTAATTATGGTTATCCAGCTACCGCTTACCGAACACGAATTCTCCCTCAGTAGATCTAAAGAAGGGTTTCATAATGTTGCATCTCTAACAAGCTGCCACGTGTCGCTGAGGCTGCTTGCTAGTTCATGGACCACACGTGGATCTACAAGGCCCTCAAGGACGTGCAGCAGTGAAATCCTGCTGCAGTATTCACCCAAAGCTCTTGACTCTAGGTCGGTGTAGGTTATACACAAGATTACCCTGAGTGAAATCCATAGACAGATCTTTGAGATACAGAAGAGGCTGCCTGGAATCTTGCATGAATATCATTTCACAGACCCCGAACTGTCATGTTTCTAAGAGGGTGAGCTGCCCTTTTATTTGAGGGTTATAGGGGAATGGAGCGGTGATCTCTGGCAATGCATGAGTAAAAAACACTACGGAAAGGCAGGACTTTGAGACTTTCTGGCTCTAGAGAGGAGTGTTTATTACAAAATTAGCCTGTGTTTGGAAGAGCTGCAACTCTTGCTGGTGAGTCCCTAGAGGGTTAAATAGGTCTGTATAAACACGAGCTTGAGTCTTGCTAAACCTGGAGTGTGCTGCTTTTTCGGATGGGTACCAGCACAACTTTCTCACGTGTCCTGTCCCAGGGGCTCAGGTGCACAGCACTATTTGACCCCGAAATTGATAAAACAAGTACATTATTAATTAAAATTATAAAATGATAGATCTATAGCATAATGAATATATTGCTTAAGTATTAGTGAATATAGCTGTATGTTATAATACATAGTATATGTATTATAAATATTTTATAAATTATTAATTAGTGTACAGTATGTTAATATAATTATATTTTAATACTTTATAATTATATATTGTATTATATCTTGGAAACAATATATTCATTATATTGTAGATCTATTATTTTAGAGGAGCTACAGAACATTTCTGTCATCACACATCCTTCAAAAGGACACCATTGATCTAGAGGATAAAGATTATTGGGGCACCTGGGTGGCTCAGTGGGTTGAGCTTCTGCCTTCGGCTCGGGTCATGGTCCCAGGGTCCTGGGATTGAGCCCCACATCGGGCTCTCTGCTCGGCGGGAAGCGTATTTCCTCCTCTCTCTCTGCCTGCCTCTCTGCCTACTTGTGATCTCTGTCAAATAAATAAATAAAATCTTAAAAAAAAAAAAAGATTATTTATGGCCCTTGTTGACTTCTCACTGGCTTTAGCACTCACACATAAGCAGAAATACACACCCACACACCCCCACACCCAGATCTGTTTTGGCAAATGTTCGCAACCAAATGTAGATTACCAGGCAAGAGGACGGGCTTGTAATCCCTGCAGAATAATTCTGCAAACAAAATACAAATGAATTATTTTCATTAAAGAAGGAAAGAGACCTTGAACCTAGTGAATTCCACGTGTAGTTAGTCTAATGAGATAGTTATTCAAATTTTCACTTGCGCAGAACAGTAAATTTTTAATGGAAATTAAAGAAAAAAGGATCTCAGGGGACTTCTGTTTTTCAAACTCAGTTCATTAGAAACACTAGTATGATCTGCCTTGCTAAACTTTCATATTTCAAATTTTTTTCCTAAAACGCAAATTTTTGATTAGAATTTTTATTTTAAAACGTGCACGTGGATGTTTATAGCAGCTTTATTCATCAGTCCCCAAATTGGATGCCACCGAGATGCTCTTTAGTAGGTGAATGGGTAACTAAACTGTGGTCCATCCAGAGAACAGAATATTACTCAACAATAGAAAGAAATGATCTGCTAAGCTATAAAAAGTCATGGAGAAAATTTAAGTATATATTACTAAGTGGCAAAATCCAATACGAAAATGCTACATCTTGGGGTGCCTGGGTGGCTCAGTCAGTAAAGTGTCTGCCTTCAGCACAGGTCATGATCTTGGGGTCCTGGGATCGAGCCCCACATCGGGCAGGGAGTCTGCTTCTCCCTCTCCCTCTCCCTCTGCCTATGTGTCTCCCCTGCTCCTGCTCTTTCTCTGTCTCAAAAAAGAGAAAAAAATAAATAACGTATTTTTAAAAAAGAAAAGAAAATGCTGCATCCTGTAGGATTCCAACTCCATGACATGTCTGGAGACAGGAAAGCTCAGTGGTTGCCAGGAGATGTGGGAGGGATAAATAGGCAGAGATCAGAGGATTTTTAGGGCAGAGAAGTGACTCTGTGTGATACTATAATGATGCACATTTGCCATTCTACATTGGTGCAAACCCATAAATACTCAACACCAGGACTGAACCCTAATGTAAACTGTGGGTCTGGGCCATCATCATGTGTCTGGGTAGATCCACTGACCTTAACAAATGTACCCTCTGGTGGGGACGTTGGTAACAGGGGAAATTCTGCTTATGATGTAGGGTTGGGGGCATATGGGAAATCTCTGTACCTTCTGCTCAACGTTGCTGTCAGCGGAAAAGCACTCTGAAAAATAAAGTCAATTTTTTGAAATGTGCTGAAAATGTTATTGTTTTAACTTTCAACATTCTTCTTTGCTGCAAGAATTTAAGAGGAGGAAAGTGATCTGTTTATATGAACCCAAGGATTCACTATTTCTGTTTTTCTTCATTTCTGACATTCCAGATTTTCCTCTATTATTATGTCTCTTTCCTCTGTAGAATTTCTTTATTTTTTTTTTTTTAAAGTAGATCTTGGTGACAAGTTATCTTAGTTTTTCTCAAACTGAAATGTCTTCACTTTGGCTTCCTTCCTAAAGGGCATTTTTTTTCCCCTGCATACAGACTCGACTTTGTGTGCTTTTCCTTCAGAAATGTGAAAAAAAAAGTTCTTCCAGTTTTTTTTTTTTTTGCTTTGTTTTGTTTTGTTTTTTTGGTGTTTATCATTGTTTTCTATTGTGGTAAGAACACTTAACTTGGAGATCTGTCCTCTTCACCAACTTTTGACTGAAGTATGGGCAGAGGTTCACAGTGCATTTCTGAAAATTACTGCTGTTGCATAACTGAAACTTTAATCCTGTAGAATAACACTCCCCACTGCCCCCTAACCCCAGTCCCCAGCAACCATCATCCTATGGTGCACGTATCTGAGTCGGACTATTTCAGTGGGCTCCCAAAAGTAACATCACGTAGGATTCTCCAAACAGCATACACACGAGGCCAACAGGTATATCAAAATCATGTATCATTAGGAAAATGCAAATCAAAATCACAATGTAGTATGACCTCACTTCTTTTAGGATGGATATTATTTAAAAAACAATGTGTTGGGGTGGGGGGCACCTGCGTGGCTCAGTGGGTTGAGCCTCTGCCTTCGGCTCGGGTCGTGATCCCAGGGTCCTGGGATCGAGCCTCGTGTTGGACTCTCTGCAAAGTGGGGAGCCTGCTTCCCTGTCTGCCTGCTGGTCCCTCTGCTTGTGCTCTCTTGGTGTCGAATAAATAAATAAAACCTTTAAAAAATCAATAAAAATAGGACCCCCATGTAATGCAGCAATCCCTCTTCTGGGTACTTACCCAAGAGCATTGCAGTCAAGACCTCAACGGGATTGTCGGTATTTCCGTATTCACCGGAGCAGTATTCAAAACGGTCCAGGCGGTGGGAACAACCCAGGGGTCCCTGGACAGATGTATGGGTGAAGACCGTGTGGTACGTCCATGCGAGGGAATAATCTTCAGCCGTAACAAAGAAGGAAATCCTGCCGTCCGGGAGAACACACACCTTCACGATGGGATACTCCACGGAATAAGCAATCACAGACAGTCTTTGTGATTTTCGGGGAAAAGTGGAGTTTCTTTCCAGTCATTCATCTCCGGGCGTCATGGGTTGTTTCTCTCCGCTTCCAACATGTTTTGCTTTACTCTGATATTTAGCAAACTTGGATTAAAGCGCT